>NC_135576.1:103081964-103390364 GCF_965152235.1 Eretmochelys imbricata | reverse complement strand
CCCTGCACCTAGGAGCCAGATATGCCAGCTACTTCCGGGAGCTGCGTGGAGCCAGAGAGCCTGCCTTAGCCCCGCCGCGCCACTAACCAGACTTTTAGCAGCCCAGTCAGCAGTGCTAACTGGAGCCACCAGGGTTCCTTTTCGACTGGGCCTTCCGGTCGGAAACCAGATGCCTGGCAACCCTAGCTGGGCGGAGGTCATTGTCACCGTGCCTCCGTGGGTCACAACTGAAAATACCAAATTCAGGACAAACTGCTGAGAAATAGGGCAGACACCCCCCCCAAAACTGCTGGTTATTCTCCCATAAGATATAACAAACCAGCAACAAAAGTAAATTTCTGGGTCACCACACTGGCTAACAATAAGTCAAAAAAGCAGTCTCTTTAAGCATTCCAGTCTTGGATTCAACACCCAGACCCTAGACTTAAAGATGAATCATTATTTAAAACCCATTTAATCAAACAAAAGGGTTCTTCTGATCCCAAAGGACCAGCCACATACCCAGGTCAATATGTAACTCAGATCATACCCAACAATCACGCTGTTGCCAATCCTTTAGTATCTAAAATCTAAAGATTTATTTATAAGAAAGCAAGAAAGAGAGGTGAGAGTTAAAATTGGTTAAATAAATCAAATACACACTATAATTGCCAAGTCCTTGGATCAGTCTTGTAGCAGTGATGGAATAAACTGCTGGCTTGTTAAGTCTCTGGTTGCTTCCAAATCATTGGAAGGTCCTCAGTCCTTTGGTTAGAATGCTCCCATTAGCATAAGTTCATAGTTCAGAGGATTGAGCCGGAAAGATGCAAAATGGAGATATTTCCAGGGCCTTTTATAGCTTTTGGCAATTGAAGGGAAACCCATTGTTCTCACTGTGGAACATTACAGGTAACAAGATGGTGTTTGGAGTCACAAGGGCAAGTCACATATCCATGCATGTTGTTGCTCAGTCATAGCAGAAGCCATTACTGGTACTCTAGTTAGAAGTCCATCAGGTGTGGATGGGCTTCTTCCATGGTCTCTTGTGAGTTAAGTGTTCCTTGATGAGCCATTTAACTTGTATAGTCCCTTCAAGACATGCAGGATAAATACCTTGTGAGTGTTACCACAGGAGCAAACGTATCTGAAATATAGGTATACAGCCAATACTCATAATTTCAAATACAAAATGATACATGCATACAAATAGTATAATCATAATCAACAAATCAGAACCTTTCCATAAACACCTTACTTGACACACTTTGTATAAGATGTGTTGCAATTATATAACAGTGGTAGCAACAATGATTTACATCAGAGGTGGGCAAACTACGGCCCGCGGGCCACATCCCACCTCCTGTCCGGCTCTTGAGCTCCCGGCCGGGGAGGCTAGCCCCCGGACCCTCCCCCCGCTGTTCCCCCTCCCTTGCAGCCTCACCTCACTGCGCTGCCAGCTCAATGTTCTGCGAGCTCCTGGGGCAGCGCAGCTGCAGAGCCTGGCCTGACCCAGTGCTCTGTGGTGCGTGGTGTGGCTGCCTGTCCTGGTGTAGCCGTGTCGCCAGCCACCGGTGCTCCAGGCAGCGCGGTAACGGGGCAGGGAGCAGGGGAGATTGGATAGAGGACAGGGGAGTTCAAGGTGGTGGTCAGGGGGCGGGGGTGTGGCTGGGATCAGAGCTGTCAGAGTGTGGGGACCAGGGGGTTGAATGGGGGCAGTCAGGAAGGAGATGGGGGTTGGATGCGGTGGTGGGGGGCAGTCAGGGGCAAAGGTTCCGGGGGCAGTCAGGGGACAGGGAGTGTGGGGGTGGAGCGGTGGATGGGGCAGGGGTCCCGGGGAAGCTGTCAGGAAACAGGGGGGCTTGGATGGGGCAGGAGTCTCGGGGGGGGGCGGGCGTCCAGGGTTGAGAAGCAGGGTGAGAGAGCGGGGGCTGGGCCACACCTGGCTGTTTGGGGAGGCACAGCCTCCCCTAACTGGCCCTCCATACAATTTCCGAAACCCGATGTGGTCCTCAGGCCAAAAAGTTTGCCCACCCCTGATCTACATGGTCATATTTTAATTATATAATGTTACAGTCACCTCCTCTGTATGTCACGAGCAAACTTACAGCATATTTCAGTAACAACCATGCAGAAAAATCTCATATCTTCATATACACTAATGATATACATATTTTGGCAGAAAAATGGGTTTCAGCAGATCATGACCTTTCATATGAAACCTTACATGGCATGAATATGTGGGTTCCAGGGTGCTTCTTTGAGGTACAGAGTGCCACAGTAATTGGTCAACAGTTCTGAAAATCAGGCCCATATATGTTAATCAACCCAAATCCTTGATTCTTTTTTATGTACATGCTTAACTTCAGTGTGCATAGACTTCAGTGGACCTATTCACAACCGCTTAAAGTTTCAGCACATACATAAATATTTGCAGACCAGGTGCCTGAAAGACCCAAATTTTATCTTCAGTCGCCACCTGCAAAAACCATAAAGGGCACAGCTTTTTTCCCACATTCTTTTTCTTGTTCAAAATATTTAGTAGTAGAAAGTGTGTTGTTTTACATGCCTCTCTTGAAAAAGAACCAGCAATTACCTATGAGGATGTGACAACAGGAATCTAAAGATAGGTATTCTGGTTTCATTAGTGGCATTTTCCCTTAAGCTGAGTGGCAAAAACTTTGCAACAACTTAGAATGCAATGTTATCACAAAAAATGAAACACTGAATTAAGCCTACTAGCCCTTCCACCTGAGGTTTTTTTAAAGAGAATGCTGCGGTGATGTTTATGCTGTTTATGCAGTCAAGTACCCAAAATGTAGGAAATTTCAAAATTAAAGTAGCCTGTGCAACCTTAATTCTTCCTCCTTGCGCTTATACATCATGATACAGTCTATAATTACATCATCACATACTTTTTCCCTCCATAGAATCCTGTTTTCATTCAGTGCACAGAATTGATGGTGTTCACTGACTGAGCTGCTTTTCAATATTTTGTTGTATCCTCATTCAGTGTGTAGCCTCATGCTTTATTTACTGCACATTCTTCAAATCCTGTTGTGAATACAGAATTACTGATATTTTCATGGACTTTTAAAGGCATTTATTAGTATAGTATCTGAGTGCTTCACAAGCATTAACTAATTTACCTTCTCAGTACACCTGTGAGATGAGGGGATGGTATAATCCCAATTTTACTGAGATACCTAGAGATTAAAATCAAAAGTATCCACTTTGGGTGCCCAACTTGACACCTCTAAGATCTGATTTTTCAGACTATTTCGCTTTATACAGCCTTTTATATATTCAAAGCACATCTCCCATTGACTTCACGTACAGCTATAAATGCTCAGTATTTCTGTATATCAATCCCCAGGGTCTCAGTTTGGGCATCCAAGAACACACAGTTAGTGAACATCTGTGAAAAGTTTGGATGAAGTGACTTGACTAGCATCACATAAGAACTCTGCAGCAGAGGCATGGATAGAATCCAGTTCTCTAGGGTAACATTCATGCCTTAATCACGAGACCATCTTTTCTCTTCCTGCAATTCCTTGCCTCATTCACTGCACATCTTTCAACTTCTGCAACAAATGAGATAGGGGTATTACAGCCTCCTTCACTACATAACTCTGATTCATCCTGAGAACACAGTACATCCTGTACATTGAATGATGCAGGAATCCTGTGAAAGAGATAGTACATGATCAGGGAATTAAAAACTGTATCATGGTGCATATGCACAAGGAGGCTGCATGGACAATCTTAATGATGGCATTTCTTAACTTTTGAATGGTTGAATTTGGAACCTCAGTGTTCCTTAAACATGTTTTTTTGTGTGTAATTTCCTAGGTTTTTAAAAAGAAAACTGAAAAAATAGAATTAATCATGCGGAACCATATTGATACCCGCATGGTTCATCAGCAGGGTTGGAAACTTCTCCTTCGAGTGCTGTCCCTGTAGGTGCTCCACTCCAGGTGACGGTGCATCCTGGAGGCGTTGATCGGAGATCTTTGGTAGCAGTGCCTGGTTGGGATGCACGTGCTCAGCTGCTGTCTTGCGGCATCATTAGTCTGCCTGAGCGTGCACGTCCCACAACCCCCCAGTTCCTTCTCAACCGTCCTCGGCTGAAGACGGGACTCGGGGCAGTTCTGATCCTCTTCCCTGGTCACTAAAGGAAATAAGTACAAAGACATAGAAATAGTTAGTTAGAAACATCCCAGTTATTTCCCTTCCTTTAGAATAGTTAACTAGTTTAAAAAAAAACAAAAAACTTTATTCTTTTCCTCAAGTTTGTCTCCAATTGAGACACTCTGCCCGAGCATTCCTAGTGCAATAATGCCAGGGTCTTCAGGTATTAAAAAAATGTGACTCCTGTCAGGAGCCTATGCCATGGTCTGCCGGACACTCACGCTGTGTGAAGTGCCTCGGCGAGACACATGTCCCTGCCAAGTGTGTCCATTATACCAGCCTGAAAACCAGGGCCTCGTCGTGGCAGAGACCTGTGGCTCAAAATGCTCCTGATGGAGAAATCCCTACAGCCGCCTATGGAGACAGGCAATAGCAAACGCTCTCCCTCATGCTTCCTGGCCAGGTCGGAACCAGTTGGGAGCATGGCTTCACCCTCTCAGGCGAAGAGGCAGGAAGCCCAACTGTCTCCTTGCAGAGACTTTCAAAAGGGTAAAGAGTCTCCTGCGAGATCCTTACCCGCAGTGCTGACAGCCCCGAAGGCAGGCGCCTCCAACTATCCCAGCACCTCAGCCACAGCTCCCACGGAACACAGAGGCAGGGACCCGATTTCCCGTAGCAGGAAGGTCTCCTCGGCACCAGTCTCCTTGGCACCAAAAATAGATCTGGTGCCGACAGTGCATTCTGCCCTGGTGCCAACAAGAACGTTGGCACCGAGCCTGCCTATCATTCCAGCAGCAGGAGCAGACCTGCAGGGTGCCTACAAACAGCCCACCATTTGTAGCCCGCGGTACCCACAAAAGCAAAGCGGAAGTCAATACGTGCTTCTGATCACATATCTCGCTCAGCTGGATCACAGCCCAGGGAGCAGCAGTAATTCTTAAATCAGGACCACATCTCAGTGGACCCTAAGCCTGACTCTCCACTCCTTGACACCAGTGCTCACTGTTTGACCAGCTGCTCTCCCCACCTGACCTGGCTACCTTCACTGACAGCGAGCCCGATATGCAGCAGCGGGCAGAGTTCTCCCAGCCTGCCTCTCCTCCTCCGCCAGAACCATTTATACCTCAGGACATGGCTCACAAGCACCAGCCTCAGTTTCCCTACTTCGTCTCCCCGTGGGCAGGACCTCACTTCTCTTATCCTATGCCTTGGCCTCAGTGGTACCCTTGGCCGGCTCTTCCTGCCACTCATCCTCGTGACTCTTCCACCAGACCATGAACTTATTCTGTGCCTCTATCTCCAGCTCCATCTTCATCTAAATTGCCTGAAGCCGCCCCCCCCAAAGAGGTGAGCTATGAACCATACCCTGATTCACCAACTCCTAACTCTCCATCAGCTCCAGACGGAGCCCTCATGCCTCTGCCTCCACAAAATGTGGACAACTTTAAGAAATTCCAGGAACTTTTCAGAAGGGTGGCACTCAGCCAGGACATCCCTGAATGTAGGTCCAGGAGTCACAACATGGACTCCTCAAAAAGAGGAGGAGACCTCCTCCTGGTCTCCTCTGTGCCCTCAAAGATCACGCTCCCCGTAAATGAAGCACTCCTAGAACCAGCTGGTACCTTCTGGCAGACCCCAGCCTCTATCCCACCAACTTGCAAAAAGACTGAACGTAAATACTATGTTCCTGCTAAAGACTTCGTATTTTCTCATCCACAACCGAATTCTCTTGTAGTGGATACAGCGACACACAGGACAAAACAGCCACAAAACAGCTGACCCACCCTGCAAGACAAGGACCTCAAACTCCTTGACCTCTTGAGCTGCAAGGTTTATACCTCCTCCACTTCGCAATTCAGAATCACAAACTATTCTGCGCTATTTGCAAGCTACGACTTTGACAATTACAATAAGCTCTTTGATTTTACCTCCTGTATCCCTGAGGACAGAAGAGCAGACTTTAAGTCAGTTCTTGTCATGGGCCAGTTGGTGTCCAGGATGGCCCTAGAAGCATCTGTGGACATGGCAGACACAGCAGCCCGCACTACCGCAACTGCAGTGGTTATGTGCAGATCTTCCTGGCTGTCTGCATCCGGTATCCCCAAAGACCTGCAGACCAAAATGGAGGACCTACCTTTTGATAAAGATAAGCTTTTTTCCAAAAGGCAGACAAAGTCCTTCACACTATGAAAGACTCTAGAGCAACCCTGTGTACACTGGGCATATATTCGTCCATCCCCAGGAGACAACGGTATCAACCTTATCAGAGGCCACACACACAACAATATCACCGGCCCCAGCCCAGACCATATGATATAGCCAGGAATCATGCTAAACCTCCTAGGTGCAGACAAAACCAGGCTCAACCCGCTACCTCCCACCCATCGGGAAACAAACAGCAATTTTGAAGTGTTGGTTGAGGGTTTGAGCGACCACCCCTTGACTCCACCGCTTATTTGCCCATTTGGCCACCACCTCCAGGTTTTCCTCCATGCCTGGCAGCAGGTCACACAGGACCGTTGGGTCCTGGAAATAGTTCAGTCAGGTTACTCCATCCCTTTTCTATGCTACCCGCCCACCCTTCCCCCTACCCCGTCCCTCTTCAGGGACCCCTCTCGCGAGCACCTACTTCGCGTAGAAGTGGCTCATCTTCTACAGATAGGTGCAATGGAACCTATGCCAACACAACATTGAGGAAAAGGGTTCTACTCCCACTACTTTCTGACCCAAAAGAAGGGCGGGGGATGGAGACCTATACTAGACCTATGCCGACTGAAGAAATGTGTACGTGTCCAGAAATTCAAGATGGTCACACTGGGCACAATAATACCCACGCTGGAACAAGGGGACTGGTTCACAGCCCTCAACCTACAGGACACCTATTTTCACATATCCATTCATCCAGCACACAGATGCTTCCTGCGATTCACACTCGGACACAACCATTTCCACTACAGGGTATTCCCACTGGGACTCTCCACAGCACCGAGGGTATTCTCCAAGACCCTAGCCATAGTTGTGGCCCACCTCCGCAGGCACGGGATTATACTTTCCTCCTACCTAGACTACTGCCTCATCAAAGGCAGCTCATATGGGACATTACAAGCTACCCATTTCGCCATCTCCCTCTTCTACAGTTTGTATCTACAAATAAACTTTCAGAAATCCACCCTGACACCCACACAGCGGATCAAATTCATCGGAACTCACCTGGAGTCAATTCAAACCAGAGCCTCGCTCCCACACAACAGATTCCTAGCTATTACACATCTCATACGCATGCTTTCCGTTCACCCCAGGATACAAGCAAGTATTTGCCTACAGCTTCTTGGCCACATGGCAGCCACCACCTTCGTGGTCAAGTATGCCAGGCTGCACATGAGATATCTTCAGGGTTAGCTAAACTCCAACTACAAACCCAGCAGACACACCTTCTGCATGATGCTAACTCTTCCAGCGAACGTATTAGCCTCCCTACAATGGTGGACAAAATCAGACAACCTATGCATGGGCGTTCCCTTCCAGCAACGCTCCCTGACACTCATGCTCACCACGGACACTTCCCTGATCGGTTGGGGAGCGCACCTGGGGGGACACAGGGCCGCTGGTCCCTGTCAGAGATGCGTCTGCACATACATCTCCTAGAGCTCAGAGCAGTCACACATGCTTGTCTTCACTTCCTCCCCCTTGTAAAGAACAAATCCATCCGGGTCCTAATGGACAATATAGCATGTATGTTTTACATCAACAGACAGGGGGGAGCACGATCGCGCTCCCTATGTATGGAGGCCATCCAGTTAGGTATTGGTGCATACAACACCACATAGAAAATACTGCCTCATACCGACCCGGCTGTCACAACACTACCGCCAACACACTCAGCAGACACTTCTCTGAGAAACATGAATGGGAATTACATCCCATGATACTACGACAGCTCTTCTCCCGCTGTGGCACCCAGTCGATAGACCTCTTTGCCACAATCCAGAATCGCAAATGTCACCTACTTTGCTCCAGAGTGGGACTTGGTACTGCATCGCTAGGGGACACATTCCTCATCCTGTGGAACAACTCACTTGTGTACACTTTTCCACTGATCTCTGATACACATGGTTCTCTGCAAGATCAGAAACAACAAGGCCCAGGTCATACTTATTGTCCTGGCTTGGCCCAGACAGATGTGGTACCCTTACCTGCTATGCATGTCCATCCGTCCTCCAAGGACTCTCCCCAACAGACCAGATCTGCCGTCTCAGAACAAGGGCCAACTTCTTCATCCGCAGCTCCAGAAACTTCATCTGATGACGTGGTTCCTTCATGGTTCGAAACCCATGAACTAGCCTGTTCTGAGCAGGTCCGATATGTCCTCCTGCACACTCCACTTGTAAGACTTACCTGTAAAAGTGGAAATGCTTCTCTGTCTGGTGCTCCCATAAACGCTTGACGTTCCATGCCATGACCCTCCCTAACATCCTAGACTACCTTTTGAAACTAAAACATAACCGGCTCTTGCTCAGCTCCATGAGAGTACACCTCACGGTCCTTACCACCTTCCGTGACTTACTGGACGGATATTCACTTTTTGCCCACCCCACAATAAAACGCTTTCTCACGGGCCTGCAAAACCTCTACCCTGAGATTCAGCCACCGGCAGCCACCTGGAATCTCAGCCTAGTTCTTTATGGTCTTTGAGCCCTTAGCTGGTCTTCGAGCCCTTCGTGGTCTTCGATATCTATGAAGATAGCTTTCCTAGTTGCCATAACGTCATCGAGAAGAGTAGGGGAAATAAGTGCCTGCTGGCCTACCCTCCCTACACAACCTTCTCTAAAGATAAGGTTGCCTTGCAATCCCACCCTAAATTTCTCCCGAAGGTGGTGTTTACCTTCCACCTTAATCAACCAATATAATTACCTGCATTCTATCCCAAACCTGATAAGGCTCCAGAAGAAGTGGCACTACATACCCTCGACGTCAGACGGGCAATCGCCTTTTATCTAGACAGGACTAAAATATTTTGTAAATCACCTCAGCTATTTGTCTCCACTACCGACAGATCGAAGGGGTGGCCATCTCTAAGCAACGACCTTCCAAGTGGATCTCTGACTGCATCAGATCCTGTTACCGAACTCAGAATGCCCAACCACCTGAGGGCATCAGAACTCATTCTACTCGGGCGATGTCAACATCCTTTGCCTTCCTCCATAACGTACCTATTACTGACATCTGGCCACATGGACATCTGACCACAGATTTGCCAAACATTATGCTATCACACAGGATACCACGGCAGACACCATAGTAGGCCACATAGTACTGTCTACAGTTGTCACTGCTGCAACTCCAAAGTCCCACCAACCAACTGCTTCACATTCACCTGGAGTGGAGCATCCACAGGGACAGCACTCAAAGAAGAAGAAGAGAAGGTTACTCACCTTGCAGTAACTGAGGTTCTTTGAGATGTGTGTCCCTGTGCGTGTTCCACTGCCCACCCTCCTCCTCTCTACTTTGGAGTACTATTCTGATATCTCTACGGTAAAGAAGGAACTGAGGGGGGTGCGGGATGTGCGTGCTCAGGCAGACTCTAACAATGCCGTGAGACAGCAGCTGAGCACGTGCATCCTGACCAGGCACTGCTACCGAAGATCTCCAATCAACGGCGCCAGGATGCACTGTCACCTGGAGTGGAACACCCACAGGGACACACATCTCGAAGAACCTCAGTTCTGCAAGGTGAGTAACCTTCTCTTTAGATCCACACAGAGGTGAAAGTAAGCCAGTACGGGCTGGTACGCCGTACCAGTAAGTAAGTGGCTCCCGGTATGGGCCGGTACACGGCCTTCATTAAAGTGCTGCCACGACACTTTAAGCACCATACTGGCAGGGCCTCTGATGGGAGGGGAAGGGGCAGCTGCCCTGGGGCCCAGCAATTTAAAAGAGCCCGGGGCTCCTGGCAGCGGCCGGAGCCCCAGGCCCTTTAAATCACCGCTGGAGCCCCAGGTGGCATGGGTCTAGCAGTTGTTGAAGAGCTGGCTGGGGGAATCTGGCCCCAGCCCCACGCCTTCTGCCCAAGGCCCCGCACCTTCCGGGGGCCCAGAGCCAACCCAGAAGTACCGGTAAGTCCTTTAAGTTACTTTCACCCCTGGATCCACAGCACAGATCTTCACTACTTGAGCTAGTATAGTAACTGGTGGTGGTAGTAGTAGCTGTAGTAGGTTGTCATCCTCTACGTGGACTAGCACTAGATGGGAATTAGGTGCACACTTTGCCAATGGGTTCCACAGATATTTTCAGACAGCTGAGTAATGGTGAGACTCAGAAATCTTGGGTTCCATTCCAGGTTCTAAAGGGGAGTGCTCTCTAGTAGTCACAGACCCTTCTGCTCCTGTTCTCCCTAAGCCTGACCTTTTCTGCCCCGTTCCCCTCATCCAGTCATCATATTCCAGTCTGTTTTCTCAACTCCACAGCTCCTCATCCCAGTGTCCTCATCTAGCTAATCCCAGTCTCCAACTGTGGGTAACTTTTCCAGTCTCCATGCCCACCCAGTTCTAACTTCTTGATCTGAGTTCCAGTTATCCCTTCTCCCTCACAGTCCATCTTCCTCCAAGTAATCTCCTTGCCAAATTTCAGGCTGTTGCTCCCAACCATGGAGGTGCTAGAGTTTTATACAAAACAGTTGTGTTAATTTGTTCAGCATGGGCCAAACAATGTATTTTCCCTATTTTCATTTGTGGAAGTGGTTGGACCCTTTTTGCTGAAACTTAAAAAAAAATCATCAGCCTGAGGCAGAAACCTGGCATTGGAAACTTCAGCCCAAATGGTTCAAGTTTTGGCCAAGTTATAAGCAACTGAAAATATTTTTGTAATGGGAAGAGTTGGGCAACTTAAGAATAGTTCGTGCTGCTAGCTATCTGAAGAGCAGATTGTGCAAACGTATACTTTTTGTTTTTGCAGTAAAAAAGGAATACTTTGAAAAAGCCTAAGATAGCTTGATCATTTGCTCACTTATTCTTTCATTTCTACTTTGTTTAATAAAGTTAGAGTTACTCCACTTTCTTAAAAAGAAAAGGAGTACTTGTGGCACCTTAGAGACTAACCAATTTATTTGAGCATGAGCTTTCGTGAGCTACAGCTCACTTCATCGGATGCATACTGTGGAAACTGCAGAAGACATTATATACACAGAGACCATGAAACAATACCTCCTCCCACCCCACTCCTGCTGGTAATAGCTTATCTAAAGTGATCATCAAGTTGGGCCATTTCCAGCACAAATCCAGGTTTTCTCACTCTCTGCCCCCCCCCCCCCCCCAAACTCACTCTCCTGCTGGTAATAGCCCATCCAAAGTGACCACTCTCTTTAAAATGTGTATGATAATCAAGGTGGGCCATTTCCAGCACAAATCCAGGTTTTCTCACCCCCCCACCCCCCTCCAAAAACCACACACACAAACTCACTCTCCTGCTGGTAATAGCTCATCCAAAGGGACCACTCTCCCTAAAATGTGCATGATAATCAAGGTGGGCCATTTCCAGCACAAATACAGGTTTTCTCACCCCCCCACCCCCATTTTTTTTTCTTAAAAAGACCCACTGAAGTGTGTATAAAAATTCTCTTTTTTCAGTAAAATGTTATGGAAAGTAATTATTGCCTGTATGCATTAGCTGTCTTTTAAACCTCGGTATCTTGACAAAAGAGTCTATGCTGTATTTTATTAACAAGGCTATTTTAAAAAAATAGAATTGGAGAAGGGAAGTATCAGAAACAACAACAAAAAATTGTATTGGAGAAGGTAGGCATAGGGACACTTGGAGCCTAAAATTGTCAAATCAGTGTACATAAATTTTATTTTAACTTGTTCCCATTGTAAAATTTCCTGGGTTAAAACAACTGAAATCAGAGTGCATTAGAATAATTTGATGATTTGCCATAAATATTAGTAATTGTATTCTGTCATTTTTTATTTTGTGTTCTGTTGTTAAAAGATTTAATTATGTTTGTAATCATTAGTGAACATTTTGAAGACAGACTTGAATGTTTTTTGGTATCACTTATTTTGATATTTTAAATCCAGTGACCAACCGTGCAGGGTTATAGCCTCTGGAAAAAAGTTGTTGTCAGCTGATATCTTACCCACACACCCCCTCCACCAAGACCTAGAATTCTTAAAATTCAATTATATGAGTAAAAAAATTATAGTTTTATGGTTTCTAGATTAAAAGCCTATTGTTGACATAAACGTTAGTAAACCAGAATTCTTCTGCTAGTTGCTCACATTATGTTTGTGCTCATAGGCCTGGTCTACACTAGAAAATTAGGTTGGTTTAACTACATTAGGGTGTGAATAATCCACACTAATTAGCAGCATAGTTAAACCTACCTAAATCCCCATGTAGACAGCGCAAGCTACTGCCTCTTGGGGAGGCGGGTTCCCTATGCCAGTGGGAGAATCCCTCCCATTGGTGTCGGTGGTATCTACAGAGCCACTTCAGCAGCGCCATTGCAGCGGCACAGCCTCTTTAATGTAGACAAGCTCAGTTAATCAGGAAATTAACAGCCAGAGTCTGAAAGGAAATATTAAGAAAACAAGCCATCTGTTGAAGAAATTAGTAACAGGAATGTATACATTATATTGGGTTACGTTATATTGCGTGCTTTATTTTTGTTCAAATCATGTTACTTTGTGAAAACAGCTGTGTTTTTTGGATTACCTTTCATGGGTGTATGGTGTAAACATGTGCAACTCAATTAAAATCAGTGAAATTGTACTTCCTTATACCAAGGCTGAATTTGGCCCATTGTCTTTTGTTGACTTTCTATTTTAAATGATAGTTACACTTATTTACTGGTACTTTGTATAAACAAACAAAAATAAGGTGTAATGACCTTACTAGCTCAATTGCAGCTCAGTGCTATGGAATCGTTCGGAGCATGCGTAAAGGTATTCAGAGGCACAGTTAAAACTAGGGCAAGTTTCCTGGTCTGTGTCATTCTGCACTGCAAGTTTGTCTTTTAGAAAGTACCTGGACTCTGACGCAGGCATTTACAAGCGGGGAAGTGTAAATTATGTAAGAACATATGGAGACACAGCCAGCAGTATCAAAATTTCAGCTGCTCCATGTTTATGTAAGCTTGAAGACTGATGTCTGTCTAATAAGATTTTTCTCTAAAAGTTATGGGGATTTTTTCCTTATTTGTTATATATTAATTGCAGAAGTAAAGAAAAGATCAAGTGGTAAACTTAAGCATTAAAATGTGTTTTTAGATGAGTTTTTTTTTTAACTTCAGTGTGTGTTTTTAAATGATGCATTACCAAGTCTTTTTTTGTTTGTTTGTTTGTTTGTTTTTAGCTTATTTGCACTAATCTTGATGAACTCAGGGAATTAATCACAAAAATCGAGAACGAACTCAAAGATCTGGAGAACATTAGAAAGAAATCGGTATGTGATGTTCAAAAACTTTCTTTTGTATGGGTATAAAATTGTTCCAGTTATTTTCTGGAGCCTGTCAATTGTTAGAATTTGTGTCTTATGAGTAGCTGTATGGAAGCCTCTAGAGTTAACTAGCTAGAAAGATTTTATTTTTTATTTCCATCATATCTTTATATTAGTGTTCAGTTCACAATTACTGTCAAGAATCAGTGAAATTAATAAGTATATAGCAGTCTAAGCATTTTTTCATGGTTTTGATTCAGTAAAGCTTCGGGCAGGGCAATAGTACCTTAGACAGAGTAAGGTACTCTGTACTTATTTATACTTATTTGTACTTATTCTGTGAGCACCTTTTCTTGGGGCCACATTCTGATACTAATTCAATGTATGGAATCCTCACATATTTGTGGTCATGCTTAGATTTCCAGCCACACACATGGTTACTCAAGGCCCTGTGATGTAGCCACATAATGTCTATGCTGATGTCTGACTCCTCCCCTTCCACAAATGTGTAGTCAGATTCAGCTTAGCCTGACTTTTGTATTTATAGTCAGCTGCTGAAGTGTTCATTCACGGGAGGCAACGCATTACGATCATTCCATCTGGCCTTGGAGTGGGGATTGAGGGACAGATTCATACCTAGCAGACACTGGGCCACATAACCCAAGACGCTGTTGCCAAGAAGCCAAAATCAGACCCATTGGACCAAAGAATCCAGCAGATATTGGGTGCGGTGGCAAAGAGGGAGAGTCTCCCACCAAGATGAATGTTTTTAAAAGCATAAGTGGTGGAACCCATTTGTTTTCTTGACTCTCTGGCTCAAACCCCTTCTACTATTGATCTCTGTTCTCCTTTCCGCCTCTTGATAAAAGTTTCATCTATGGCAACTGTGATCGATAGAGTTCTTAAAAATGCCACGGAAATGCCTAACAATTTTAAATGACTTTGTCTCTGTATTTTAGAAGGAAAATTAGGCTATTCAGCTTATATTGCTTTAGGTGCTTGAAGACATGTGTTCAGGTCCCCTTAGGTTATTGATACAACAAATGTTCTATTTGCAAAAAAAAGAAAAAAAGTGGATTTGGTAGGTTTAGAGAAATGGAAGAGGTATTAAATGTTAACCTGGACTATGAAAAATAGAGACTTTACTTTAAAAACTCAGAATGATGCCTAGAACAACACTCAAAGCTGAGTTATGGACTCCATTTGAAATTATTTTGCAGCTGCAAGACTGCAGCTTGGTTTCAAGACTAATAATGCGAGAGAGGTTTACCAGAATGGCAGAGATTAGTAATATAGAAGTAATATCTATGTATGGCAGTACAGATTAATAGCTATATGTGTATTCTGCTGATGTTCCTCCTATAATGGATTATCTAATAAGAGCAAGGCTTTTAGAAGAGTATGTAAATATCTAAATTTTTCATAATTGCTCATTAAGCTGAAATGTAACAATGCCTTTATATATGCTGTGCTCGGTTCTGGTCGCCCTGTCTCTAAAAGAATATAGCATAAATCCTGGGGAGTACCGATACAAATAATGCACAGAGTCAGGAAAAGATTTCCATGTAAAGCTTTCTGAGGGAGGGACCATCACATTCCATATGTTTGTAAAGGTCTGCCATAATGAGGACCTGATCCGGTTGGTCTCTAGGGACTACAGCAATGTAAATGTTACATAAAAATAAAATAAAAATTTAAGAACATGAAAAGACTGGGACTGCATTTAGTTTCATTTAAAGAGGAGATTACTAAACGGGGACTTAATAAACAATAGCGGAAATGATACAAAATAATGTGATAGAAAAGGTAAATCATATGCTCTGTTTACTCTTTTTCATTATGCGAGAACAAAAAGATATTCAGTGTAATCATAAGGCAACAAATTTAAAACTGATAAAAGGAAGTAATTCTTTACAACACATGATTAACCTGTAGAGTTTATTGCCAGGAGATGTCATTGCAACTAAGAGTTTAGGAGGCGTCAAATAGATTTATGTTGCTAATAAGACCGGCACAGTTGTAACATCCACAGTTAAATTAGATAAGGAATTTAAAAAATAGAATTGATATAAATTTTAATTCTTCAGGGAATGGGCCAGTCTCTGTCTGACAGAAGTTAAGGGATTATCCACATGGAAATTTAGTGAGTGGCAAGCTGGAGTGTAAATCTACAGCACACTGGCCTGCTATGCACTAACTGGCCTTGTGACCCTGCTACCATGCACTAAAAGTTCTGTAGTGCGTAGCTCAAAGTGTACTATTGGACTTCTAATATGCAGTAGCAGAATCTACAGAGCCAGTTATTGCATGGCAGGCTAGTGCCACTAAGTCTTCCTGTGGATAAACCCTAAGAATAACATTCCCTTTTTGGGAGGCAATTCCATAAGTGTTTGCCATGAGGTTTCTTGCAACTTCCTCTGAAACATCTAGTTCTCTCAGAGACAGCACACTGCACTAGCTGAACCATTGTCTGATATGGTATGTCAGTTCCTATGTTATATTGCGTGTTATCACATCTTGATAGTTTAAACCAAACTCTTTTAATTTGTTGCCCAAAAAAAGTTCAGTAGCTTTTTATATCTGATGGTCTTGGGCTGAGCTGTACTCTTCTTGAGGCCTGTTTTGTTTTTGCCTCTCTCTGTGTGGCAGTCCAAAGAGTGACACTGAAACTCTTCTTGCAGGATCATTGGAAGAAGCTGAATTATCAGAGGCCTTTTTTTGGAGTTATGACCCCTTTGAAGCAACTGGAATTTCTCTCTCCTTCATGACATTCCCCCTGCTGATCCCCACTGTAGGAGTTTTTTTATCTGCCACAGTGAAACATTGCTGGGGGGAGGATGTATGTCCCTCAAACCCATTGTTTTAAAACAGTGTATAAAATCTCCTACCCACAAGTCATCCCTCAGTTTCTCTACACTAATCTGTTCTGTCATGTAATATAACTCTCTCCCTGTGTAGTTGTTGTATTAAATTTAGTTAGATTTTTCTTATCTTACTCTGTTGAAACTTGGTCACTGCTACAGCGTGTTGCGTAGTCCATAGTTGTGCAGGTTACTGCTTTTTGTAAATATTAGGATTTTGTCTACTCACTTCCTTTTGGTTGTAATCAATGCTGCTTGTAGGCACACAACTATGAAATTCTGGTCTGTCAATAAAGATGCAGGCAAAGGTGATAGGCCTGCTATTTGAAGGGAAGAAAAGGGTGTATCAGAAGGGCCAATTCCATCAGTTGCTTTTCCTCCTTAGGTGGATTCCAGTCTTACGAAGGATATAGGGCTAGTGAGCTGGAAAAGATAAGGGCTATTGGAGGCATAAACGATCTTTTTGATTGGTCTCAGGGCCATCAGATTTTTGTAATGCTGGCTAAAATGCTAGTATGAAG
Source organism: Eretmochelys imbricata (assembly GCF_965152235.1). Classification (NCBI taxonomy): domain Eukaryota; kingdom Metazoa; phylum Chordata; order Testudines; family Cheloniidae; genus Eretmochelys; species Eretmochelys imbricata. The sequence goes on along the minus strand of NC_135576.1, from coordinate 103,373,443 downwards.
ATTTACCAGAGGACTTTGGTAGCCTTACCCTTATTCTTCCATTTAGGGACCATCTGTCCTCATTTTTGCCAGATTTGGAAATGTTTCTTAAGACGAGAGAGTTATTGAGTTTATCTGATGATGGGAGGAGCACACCCTCTAGTTCAAAACCAGCTTCCTCACATCTTAAGAGATTTTTTTCATGAGAGACTGTTATCAGAAGAAGTTAACTTCTTAGAAACTGCAGAATTGATGCCAGAGCCTAACTAGGCCAGGGATTTTTATTCCTGATATTTAGTCATTCCAGACTTCTTTCTTCATATTTACATACTTCATACATACATCAATACATTCATACATCTTCCCTCTCCTTGCTGCTTGGGTGCTAGCAACAGGAGCATTCAGAACACAGGAGAGACAGTACTCCTACTCTCAGTATTCCTAGTAACTGACCCCTGTCAGCACTTAGGAACTGTAAGGAAAATGGAGCATGCTCAGTGCAGAGTAAATCTTCAGAGAATTTAGTTGCTAAACTAGCATACTTCTGAGCACATGCAAACTACAGTTTTTAGAGTCTTGTAGTTTGGTCAAATTTGGGTGGATTTTCACAGGAATAGCAAATAAGCACATCCTTGATACTAAGGTAACTGTGCTGCCAAGTTTCAAGTCCCTGCTCAAAAACATGGAGGTGCCAGAGCCTCTTAATTAAACAGTTGTAAGATTTCTTTAACATAGGAAAAACAGCATATTTTACTCAGATGTCATTTTCTGAAATGGCTAAACAATTTTATCTGAAATTTCCAAGACAGTTCAGCCTGAGTTAGACTTGTGGCATGGAAAATTTCAGCCCTTATGCTTTTAAGTGTTACAAAATTATAAGCAACTGAAAATGGGTTTGTATAATGGAAAGTGTTAGGCAACCTTAATTTAGCTATCAGTGTTGCTATCAGCTGCTCCTGCAATAATGAAAACAATGGACCTATTGAAAAAGTTTTCCACTCATTCTGTGTCTGGATGTATCAAGCAGCTTGATCCTAGACACCCTGTACAATTTAATATCTTTTGCTTTAGTCGTGAGTAATGTTCTTCCATCAAGAAAAGCTGTGCAGAAGAAGATCAATCTCCTGATTACTGCTAGATTTGTAGCAGCCTAATGGCATAGATCATTGGTGTCCAACATGTGGCCCTTGAGGATGACCTGTTAAGAAGAAAATGTGTATTTGATTATGAATTGCAAATAAGCTACTCCATTCATTTTTAAACTGGAGTTGAATCAGCCCCATCGCTGCATCCTGCCAAATTGCTGCGCACCACTTTCCTTGCTGCCCCAGCCCTTCACAGCAGTACCTCTGATGTGAGCTAGGTGCTCCCTGAGCAGCTGCTGTCCTTTCCCTGCTGCAGCTGGTCAGCAGCTCCCCTACTAGCTTACCTGTTGCATTGCAGGGAATATATCTGGCTAATCCATTGCTTGCTTTCTTGCTGGGCTGTGGGAGTCAGAGAGATGCAGGAAAAGGAACTTGAACAAATCAGCTTGAGCCTAGGGGAGTAGCTAGCAAAGGATGCTGGCTCCCCTTCCCCACATAGGCCAGGGCAGCCCCAGAGAGGGTAAAAAGAGGAGAAGCTGAAAACTATAAACCAGTTACAGCTCCCTAATTCTCTGCCCCAGCCCAGGTTGGTGCATCCTGAGGCTGCTTTTGACTCATGCTAGCTGGCAGTATCTTATAGGAGGGACCATACATCAGCTAGGGATAGCCAGAGCACAGTGCACTCCACCCATTTCCTCTTCTCACTTCCAACACACGGTTTGTGCCAGGGGATGTAAAAAGGGAGGCACAGGAGCTGGCTATACTAGCTGTAGTTCCAGGGGAATCTCCAGGTTGAGGCTAGTGGGTGGTTTCTCCTCACTTTCTTTGCCTGAGTGGTATAAAGGGAGTAGAATAGGGCAGAGAACCTGCCTCAAAATATTGATTTTGCCCCCTTGAGCTTTCAGAAACTATGTTTGTCCCTCAGGATGAAAAGGGCAGACATGACTGATGTAGATTTTGTGATTTTATTTTAGCCAGTTAATGTAAAGCATGTGGTGTTCAGGATTCGGGTCCATTTACAGTAACTAGTTTCTGTCCAGAAGAGAGGACTGGGAAAAGCAGAACCACTGGGTTTCCTACCTCTCTGATTCCAGCACCAGACCATGTATTATCACAGTTATACATGGAACATTTAAGTAACCAAATTTTACAGAGGGGAAAACATTCCGTTTTGTATCCGACTTGCTACATCTTGCTTGCTGAAATTCTTGGAATCCTAAATAATTGATTGGGGTCCTACCAAAATTTTAGTGAATTCACTGAAGCACCCTAACTGATAAACTAAGGAATCCTATGGAGTCTTCTCATTCAGCAGACATGGAAACCCAATTGTTGCTTGTTTTTTATGAATGTGCGGTCAGAATACTTTTGTTGTCATTCAGTTGCCTCTTAGTTTCATTCTCTTTGATTTACTTTTCTGAGTTGTGTATTACATGTTAGGTCATAACATTTATAACCTATGAAACACAGTTGTTCTTTGAGTACCACCTCCATAATATTTGGTCAATGTAGTTATAGCAGGTTCTCGTTTTGATAAACCTATTGATTGTGGTACATGTTGCCAGTGATACATGCATAATACTTTGAGAACCACTGCCATAAGGAGTTGCCTGTTATATTTCTTAATTTTCTTCTATATTATTTGTGAAACTTAAAAGATAGGTAAAGCTATTGCCTGAGATAAATATGGAAAAGTAAATAGTTGGAATGGTGAATGGACTTCTATCCCTCTTAAAAATAGCAGGCTGTAACAAACTGAAAATTAAGATGATCTACTAACAAAGTAGAACCACAAAGGGCAAAATCTGGGCTTGCTTTTGGGTTACATTGTGGTGGAGAGTAAGGGATATATTTTCCTCTTAATGTACAGGGATTTATACATGCAACTCACTTTCCATTAGAATAAAAAAAAACTGTAAAAATTATCACACCCTTGAAACAAACAAACTGGGCAAACTTTTTGGCCCAAGGGCCACATGTGAGTATGGAATTTGTATGGCGGGCCATGAATGCTCATGAAATTGGGGTTGGGTGTGAGAGGGGATGCAGGCTCTGGGGTGGGGTCAGAAATGAGGAGTTCAGGGTGCGGGAGGGGACTCTGGGCTAGGACAGAGGGTTGGGGTGCAGGGAGGGAGTTGAGGGGCTCCGGCTGGGGGTGTGGGCTCTGGGGTGGGGTTGAGGGTGCAGAAGGGTGCTCTGGGCTAGGATCAAGGGGTTAGGAGGGCAGGAGGGGGATCAGGCTGGAGCAGGGGGTTGGGGTATGGAAGGGAATCGGGGCAGGCTCCAGGTGGCGCTTACCTCAAGCAGCTCCCAGAAGCAGCAGCATGTCCCCTCTCCGGCTCCTATGTGGAATCACAGCCAGGCAGGTCTGCACACTGCCCCGTATGCAGGTGCCACTGCTACAGCTCCCACTAGCCATGGTTCCCAGCCATTGGGAGCTGAGGGGGCAGTGCTTGGGGCAGGGGCAGAGTGCAGAGACCCCTGGCTGCCCCTATGTGTAGGAGCCGGAGAAGGGACATGCCGCTGCTTCTGGGAGCTGTGCGGAGCCACGGCACACACAGAGTGGGGCAAGCCCCCAACCCTGCACCCTGACTGGAGTGCCAGAGCAGGGCAAGCCCCCAACCCCACTCACCAACGGGAGCTTGAGGGCTGGATTAAAACATCTGAAGGGCTGGATATGGCCCATGGGCCATAGTTTGCCCACCCCTGTTCTAAAGTGCCTTATATATCTGAAGGTATATATTAATCTTCAAAAGTAGTTAAGGCAACATATCCAAACATCAGCAGTAGTTATAATTAAATATCTAACTTTTCTTTAAAATATTGGCATGAAAAGAGGTAGGGAAATGTTTGGTTATCAGCAGTTAAGAGGGTGGAAGATTCAACTACTGGAAGGGAACAGGTTTGTTAGTATCTATAAAGGAAAACCCTGTAAAGCTTCAAGAGATGACATATAGGTACATGTTGTAATGTGTTAAGAGAATGAATGTTGGTAAAAACCAGGAGCTTCTTTTGACAGAGAGCAACAAATGACTAGTCCAGTGTTGAAGAATCTTACTGTCTCAGGTTAGTTTATAACAGTGGTTCTCAACCAGGGATGTATAGAGATCTTCCGGGGGTACATCAGCTCAGCTAGATATTTGCCTAGTTTTACAGCAAGCTACATAAAAAGCACTAGCAAAGTCAATACAAACTAAAATTTCATATAGACAATGACTTGTTTATACTGCTCTATATACTACACAGAAATGTAAGTGCAATATTTATATTCCAATTGATTTATTTTAGGATTATATGGTAAAAATGAGAAAGAAAGCAATTTTTCGGTGATAGTGTGTTGTGACACTTTTTTGTATTTTGGTGTTTGATTTTGTAAGCAAGTAGGTGAAACTTGGGGGTACGCAAGACAAATCAGATTTCTGAAAGGGATACAGGAGTCTGGAAAGGTTGAGAGCCACTGGCTCATAAAATTTACAGAGCTCATACTGAGAGTAGAAAAAATGCCTGCTATTTTTGAATTAAGCTTTTCCAAATTTTCTTTAAAAAATAAGATGCTGTAAATTAGCTAATGAAATGATAATTTTTGTTTCCGTAAGGGAAAGTAGAACACTTGGCTGAATGGGCTGACAATATCTCTCTGATTAGGCATATTGTAATAAAGACTAAACCACAAAATGAAGACATACATTATCAGCAGCTAGAAGTCTTATCGCTAATTTGCTTTCATTTTGTGATGCCTCAGTATTCTGAAAACAGAAACAAGATTTCTTTATTTTCATTGATACTGTTTTTAGGACCAATTTCTGAAAGAAAAGTGCTGATGTAATCAGTTGTATTTTGCATGATTCTGAAAGTGTATTAGCTTGTTGATCTTTCATGATAAAACATAATTGGCAGTAGTTGTTTAAGGATTTAGTATAGCAAAGGTCTAATGCAGCTGTTCTCAAATTGTGGGTTGGGACCCCAAAGTAGGTCGCAATCCTAATTTAATGGGGTCGCCATGGCTGGTGTTAGACTTGCTGGGTCCTGAGACCAAAGCCAAAGCCTGAGTCCCACCTCCTGGGGCCAAAGCCCGAGAACTTCAGCACTGGGTGCCAGGGCTGAGGTTACAGGCCCCCGAGCTGGGGTTGAAGCCTTTGGGCTTTTCTCCCCACACCTCCCAGCTCTCGGTGATGGGGCTTGGGTGTTGCTCCCCCACAGTGTAGCTTAGGCTTTGACTCTTCCCCTCCTCCCCCAACTGGCCTGGGATGGCGGGGCTCAGGCAGACTCAGGCTTTGGTCCCTCCTCCTGGGGTCATGTAGTAATTTTGTTATCAAAAGTGGGTCATAGTGCAATGAAGTTTGAGAACCTCTGGATGTATAGCGCTATCTTCACTGAGGAGACCACTGTTGAGGTTTGGTTGTTCCAGATAGTCCAGCAATCACTTTGTTGGTAGTTGTACTCTTCTCAGGATTCTGTTATGTGGAAAACGTTGTTGTAACTAACCAGGTAAAATTGGGGTGTGCCACTGATGAGGAAAAAAACAGTTAACCATTATGTGAGGCTCTACAGAAGTTTTTTATTGTAGTCTGGCACATTTGCCTGCTAAGAGAGCACATGAGAGCTAAGAGAAACAAATTATTACTCATTTTGTATTAGAAATTAAGTCTTATTAACAGTATTTCCTTTAAGAGAAAATATTAGTAGACAGCCACTGAAAGGCTGAGGCCTCATTTGTAGGAACAGCTTGGTTTTCTTGGCTCTCCCTGCACGTCTTGAAGTCCCAACCAGATATTTTTAAAGAAGCATATTGAGCTGAAGTCTGATCATTTCCCTGCCAATTCCATAGCCACAGAATAAATTCTTAACTATATAATTAATGCAGAGATGTGCAATGAGTTTTTTAGAAGTTCTTCTTTCTGAATATGAAAGACCGTTCACAGATTTTTGTTTGTTTCCAGTTCTGTTCCTCAGATGACAACTAAAGCCACATATTTTATACATAATTTTTATTTGGAAATTATGTTGCAGACATTAAAATGCATGTCATTGACATGCAGCCACTTTTATTGTTAACTAAAATGGAAGCACCTGTGTTTTATATTTTGAATGCCCCCATAAGGTCAAATCCTGCATTTTTAGTCACTCAGAAAGCCTGTTGAAGCCAGTGGGACTGAGTAAGAATTGTTGTAGGATTTTGCCCATAACTAAGGTAAGAAGGGCATTCAAAACATTCTGAACTTAAAAGTTACCAATTTTTTTCTTTAGGTGTCTGATGTCCAAAGCAGCTGCAGTTCACCAGCTCCCTCTCCGTGTAACATCACTAGAACACGGTAGACTGGTGATGTCACACATTCCACCGAACCCCGCTGCAGAATGGAGCAGGCCTATAAGGGTAAGGTAAGTTTTCTCCTTCCACCACCACCCTTTTTGAACAATATTGCATGGTTTTGTAAGATTACTAATATTCTTTATTTTATGTCCCGTAGGATATAAAATAAGAATTTTTAAAAATCTTATAAAACTGCATAATATTGTGGTTGTGTGTGTGTGTTTATTTAAAAAATAAAAGTTTAGTCCTTACCCCCTGTATACATATCCTGGCTCCAGTCTGCTTTGGGGTTCCATGATGAGTATGCCATTATCAGACTAGTGTATGCTGGGGCATCACGGAGAGCGGAGTCAGCATTCCATGGCTGCTCTGGATGTCGGAATCCTAATTTTTTTTAAAAAAGGTAAGTTTTAAGTTCAGAATTTGTTGACTGTCTCTCTAACCGTAGTCATATGGGAACATTCAGCACATAATTGTAAATGGTATTTTCCTTTTGTTAAATATAGTTATAAGCCACCAATAAAGAGCACATTTTACACTTTCCTTTATAAAAATATTTGATCATTTGTTCAAAAGTCCAAATATCATAACTTATTGCTACCAGAACAAAAATACTAATTTTTTGCCACTACCTATAATTAGGAGTCACACTGGGGAGAAAAGCGGTCGTATTGGTACTCTCTTCCAGCTCTGCCCCAGTTTAAAGCTCTGCCTACAATCCCAAAGTTGCTGATATTTATGTTAAAATGATCAGCAGAGAAATAGTTAAGAATGTTGATTGTAAAGTGTTATAATCATGCTCTACAGTAAGCTCAAGGAAACAAATTGTAAGAGTTCACATTTCTCTTAAGAATAAATGTTGGACCTCTGCTCAAAAAGTGTTTGGGGGAAAGGATCCTTACCCCTCCAGTACAGTGGCTTGATGTGGAGCATCTCCACTTCCACTAATACAACTCATAGGATTTGGTAATGTTGAAACCCATATGCCCATCTGTCAAGGCTAAATCCCCACTCTGGCACTGGGGTGCAGAAGCTGGGGGCCTGCAAGGATTCTAAAAATTTGTATTTGCCACTCCAGGTTTGTATTATACTCCCAAGGTTACAACTTTTCTCTGACCTTGGCTTGGTAAACGCTGGCACCACCCAAATGCAAAAAACCCCCTTGAACTCAGGAAGGAACACTTGGGAATTCTTCCCTGTGGGGTACCCTCAAGCCCATTCACCCCCACCTCCGGGGAAGAGCTGAGAAAAAACAACAACAAAGGAAATTAGCTGTTGCCAGCAGCTAATCAAACAGCATATGCACAAACCTCTTGGGACACCAAAAATTCAATCCTGTTCTTCAAAAAGGTAAATTTTATTAAAAACATAAAGGAAGAAAATACATCTAGAACTTAGGCTTTTGCTAGATTTTAAAAGAGCAATTCCAAAAATTAAGCACCCAAACTAGCTTTCTTGGGGGTTCATCTTAAAGGTTACAAGCAGTAGCATAGCTGGGAGGTGGGTGGAGTGGCTGCTCCCCCTCTGAGCACAAGTGGCGCCTTTTTAATTTATAGGCTCCTTTTTTAATTTTTACTCACCTGGTAGCGCTCCGGTCTTCGGCGGCGGGGGCCTTCATGCGTTCCAGTTCCTCGGCGGCAGGGGCCTTCACGCTCTCTGGCTCCTCGGTGGCGGGGGCCTTCATGCTCTTCAGGTCCTCGGCAGGGGCCTTCACGTGCTTTGGGTCCTCGGTGGGGGCCTTCATTCGCTTCAGGTCCTAGGCAGCATTTCAGCGGCGGGGGCCTTCAGTGCTGCTGCGGACCCGGAGCGCCGCTTGGTGAGTACAAGTGGGTGGCACCTTTTCTTATGTCCTGTTCGCTCCACCTAGGTACGCCACTGGTTTCAAGCAAACAAAGGCATAAGGGGTTAGCACAGAGGAGATCCACAAGCCACAATAAGAAATAAACCTGATTGTGTCTAACTAAACATTCCCTGTCCAAATAATTTCTTCTAGGTTTGGAAGATACTTTTTCATACCTGGTTCAAACATTACTCAGCATTTCTCCTTATAGCGTTGCTGCTCCGTGTCCCTGCAGCAACAGACAGAGAAAGTTTCTTTCCCAATTTTTAAAAGTTCTAGCCTTCCCCCTGGCTCTTTTCGTCAGGTGCCCACTTTTTTTTTTTCTTTACCTCGGGGACTTTTTAACCCTTTACAGGTAAAGCAAGTAAAGAACAGCTGTCAAGAGGGATTTTACAGCTAACTGGCTGGCTGGGTGTCCATCAAAGGGAGCTACCCCCCCACTTTATTTGTTACATGCCCCCCAAATCACATACAGTGCTGGCTAGCCTAGTTCAGGTCAGCTGGGATTTCTTCCTGGAGGCTTAGAAAACAGAGTTAATAAGATACATGCACCTCTAATGTTACTAATAATTACATGAAGAACTAAACAGTACTTTTTACATTTCAAGGACTACAATGACTTAGAATGCAGGGACATTTTTACGCAGCTGTTCTGGGAAACCTTCCCAAGAGAGTGCATCAGCCACTTTGTTAGAGGCTCCTGAAATGTGTTGTATTTCAAAATCAAAGTCTTGAAGAGCTAAACTCCACCGAAGAAGTTTTTTGTTACTTTTTTTGACTATGTGAAGCCACTTCAGTGCAGCATTGTCAGTCTACAGGTGGAACCACCATTCCAAAATGTATGGGCGTAGCTTCTCCAGAGCATACACAATGGTGTAATATTCTTTTTCTGAGACTGACCACTGGCTTTCCCTCTCAGAAAGTTTTTTGTGGAGAAACACGACAGGATGGAATTGTTGATCTGGTCCTTCCTGCATTAAAACTGCTCCTACACTACGCTCGGACGCATCTGTGGTTATGATGAACAGTTGATTGAAGTCCGGGGCCCTCAGTACAGGGTCAGACATAACGGCCACCTTAACCTGGTTAAAGGCTTTCTGACACTTGTCAGTCCACTGAACTGCATTTGTCAGGTCTGTCAGAGGGGTGGCAATTTGGCTGTAGCGTGGTACAAATCGTCGGTAATACCCAGCCAAGCCCAAGAAGGATTGGACCTGCTTATTCATTCATAGATTCCAAGGCCAGAAGGGACCATTGTGATCATCGAGTGAGTCTGACCTCCTGCATAACACAGGCCACGGAACTGCCCCGAAATAATTCCCACAGCAGAGCTTTTAGATCTTGATTTAAAAATGGTCAGTGATGGAGCATCCACCACCAGGATTATTATTAGTGAACATCAATAAATCCGCTGGTGAGGACAGGCCAATTTTGGATAGCATTTACCTTAGCCTGTAGGGAGTTGATAGTACCTTAACTCACCTGGTGTCCAAGGTAGGTCCAAGGTAGGTGAGGCCTATTTGACACTTTTTGGCCTTAACGGTTAATCCTGCCTCCCTTATGCGCTGGAAGACAGCTTGGAGGTGTTCCAGGTGTTCTGCCCATGAATCTGAGAATATAGCCACACTGTTGAGGTAGGCAATTGCAAATTCCCCAAATCCATCCAGAAGGTTATCTACCAGTCTGTGGAAGGTGGCGGGCGCATTTCGCAGTCCAAAAGGGAGCACATTAAATTCATACAGCCCTACATGGGTGATGAAGGCTGACCTTTCCTTGGCTGGGTCATCTATCAGCACTTGCCAGGACCCCTTAGTTAAGTCTAAGGTGGAGATGAACTGGGCACATCCCAGTTTCTCCAACAGTTTATCTCTGCATGGCATTGGATAGTTTTCTAAGCGAGTTATAGCATTTAGTTTACGATAGTCCGCACAAAAACGGATTTCCCAGTCTGATTTGGGAACCAGAACCACTGAAAAGGCTCATGCACTTTGAGAGGGGCAGATTACACCCATATGTAACATGTCCTTGGTCTCCCTTTCTATTGCAGTTTTGGCTTGAGGAGCCATCCGGTAGGGTTGGGCTCTAATTGGGAGAGCATCACCTGCGTCACTGGAGTGGTACACCCATTCTGTCCGTCCTGGGGTGGCTGAAAACATTGGCGCGAAGCTGGTGCACAGCTCCTGGATTTGCTGTCACTGCTTATGTCCAAGGGTCATGGAAAGGCTCGCCTCTTCCACACCACCATTGCTTTTTCCTTCATAGTATACTCCTTCAGGCCACTCAGCATCGTCTCTCTCCTGGGTGGTAAACTGGAGAACCTTGATTTTTCGGGAATAAAAGGGCTTTAGAGAATTAATATGGTATAGTTTAGGTTTTAGGGTAGGGTCTGGGAATGCTATGAGGTAATTAACAGCTCCCAGGTGCTCTCAGACCATAAATGGCCCCTCCCACAACGCTTCCATTTTATTGGCCTAGAGTGCTTTCAGGACTGTGACTTGGTCACCTGCTCTGAAGGAACGCTCTCTGCCATGTTTATCATACCAGGCCTTTTGCTCTTGTTGAGCATCCTGTAGGTTTTCTCGAGCAAGGGCTAGAGTAGGGGTTCTCAAATTGGGGGTCAGGACCCCTCAGGTGGTCACGAGGCTATTACGTGGGGGGTCGTGAGCTGTCAACCTCCACCCCAAACCCCGTTTTGCCTCCAGCATTTATAATGGTGTTAAACATATAAAAAATGTTTTTAATTTATAAGGGGTGGGGGTCACATTCAGAGGTTTGCTATGTGAAAGGGGTCACCAGTAAAAAAAAGTTTGAGAGCCATTGGGCTAGAGAGTCTTTGAGGGTGTTTTGTAGGTTGGTTACAAAGTCCAAAATGTTAGTTCCTGGAGAAGATGTAACCTCCTCCCATTGTTGCTTCACCAGTTGTAATGGTCCCTTAACTTCATGGCCATAAACGAGTTCAAATGGTGAAAATCCAAGACTGTGATATTGTACCAATCATTGGAGTGCTCATTCCCAAATTTATGTATCATGGCCCCCAAAGTCCCTTCATATTTCTCCACTAGGCCATTTGTTTCATGGTGGTAAGGGGTGGCCACCTAGTGGTTCACCCCATGAGCTTCCCAAAGATGTTTCATGGTCCCTGACAGGAAGTTAGTTCCCAAATCCATAGGGATGTCAGAGGGCCAACCTACCCTGGCAAAAATGTCTGTCAGTGCCTGGCTCACGCTTTTAGCCTTGGTGTTGCTTGGAGCTACTGCTTCCAGCCATCGGGTAGCAAAATCCATGAAGGTCAGAATGTATAGCTTTCCTCTGGGTGTCTTCTTAGGAAAAGGACCCAGAATATCCACAGCTACATGCTGAAATGGAACCTCAATGATGGGGAGTGACTGGAGAGGGGCCTTGACCTGGTCTTGGGGCTTTCCCACCCTCTGGCACACCTCACAAGACTGGACATAGGTAGAAACATCCTTGCCCATTCCCTCCCAGTGGAAGGACATCCCCAAACGGTTTTTGGTCCTGTTCACCCCAGCATGGCCACTAGGGTTAATGGATCATGGGCTAAGGATCATGGGCTAAGCTCAAGAGCTTTTCCCTGTACTTAGTTGGAACTACCAACTGTCTGAGGATGCCAGTCCTCCTTGTGCCACCAGAAAGAGTCTCCTTGTATAAGAGTCCTCCTTCTATAACAAACCTGGACCTATTAGAAGAGCTGAGAGGCGATGGGTCACTCCATTCCGCTGTCCAAGCTCCCTTGATTCTCTCATCTGCTTCCTGCTCTGCCTGGAACTGCTCCCTTAATGCTGGAAACATTAGTTCCTCGCTGAGTTGTAGACTTGGGCTTGGTCCCCCTGGAAGTGATGTAGGTTTTTCTGTTGACTGTGAACCACTCTCCGCTGGTGCACTAGATGCTATTTCAGGCTCCGGGTAAGCCTCTTGCGCCAATTTAGCTGCTGCTGCGGCTGCAGGCTCTGTGGCACCCCTTGGTGCTGGCTCCCTGACTCTGGTGGGGTTGCAAGCATGGGCACTGGTGCTGATTGCTCTACCAGTTCCGATCCTTGGACTGGTTCGGGCTGGGTCCCAGGAATTGGATCCGTCATAGACTCTGTCATAGACTCTGGTCTGGGGTCTGGTTTCAACACCTCTGGCTGGGTTCCTGTAGGAGGCTCAGGAATGGAGTTAGGTGTGGAGACCTGTTTAGCCTGGCTGTGGGTGACCATCAAAGGGAGCTATTCCCCCACTTTATTTATCACAATATGCCCCTCACTGAGGGAAGGAGTTGTGCATGGAATCATAAAGTGACAGATTTATTAGTCACTCCATGAAATCGCTTCTGTAGAGTTCCCTGAGCAGCCAAACCCTCTTTCTTTGTGCAGTAGAATCATAATTGTTCCACTGCATTTGGCCCTTTCTGTGCCCACAGAAGAAGAGCACCATTTGGTTGTAACAGTAATTTTTCATTCCATTTGTCTGTAGATTCAGCACTGCATCAAGTCACATTCAGAACATTATCTTTGAGAGAACAGGGACTAGAAATAATTATTTTTAAATGAATGCTGAATTTCTGTAGAAACTAGTAGGCCACCAAGGAATTGCTTATATAGGCATAATACCATGAGCTGACCCAATCCGATCCCTGTCTTCAACTGTGATTTAGTTTTCTCTGTAATAAAGAATACAAGGCTATATGTTCTATCATAGATGTGAAATAGAGTCCTGGTTATTTTGCACTTGTGTAGGAAGTAAAATGCTGGGGTTTGTAATGTACCTCAGAAAACATGTTTTCTATTTTCATTGTTTTTGACTAGTTTTATGTCTGAAGTTTGCTAACAGATCATTTATTCCGCAAAGGGTCTTCTCACAAATCGCACTCTGTCTTGAAAGCTACATTGAACTGCACTGATAAAAAACCTGGCCCAGTAAAACAAATGGCCTTGTACCTTTTTTTCTTATCTACTGTGTGCTTTAAACATATGTGAGGAAAGAGTACTCTGCACATTCTATTCTACTTGTCATTATGCATTAATACCAGTAGGTTTAGCTCCAACAGCTGTACTCCAGGATCCTGAGAAAAATGAACAGTTGGGATTCAAGAACATAATTACATTTCAAATAAGCCATGATATTTTGTATCATAGTCGCACAGAAATGATTGGGAAAACAAACAGAATGTGGAGTTGTCCAGAAATTTTAATCTGGATGACATGAATTTTCTTAAGAAATTGAAATTAGAATTTCCCATCTTGCTTTTTAAATTAGAGGAATGTGACCTCTACACATCTGATGTTCCCTCCTCAGGTGATTTTAATCTAATAAAAGCTCGTAGTCCATTCTTACACTAAAGCCTATGCTTGTGCCAATTTGGTCAGCACATTCTACAACTTTTTACTTTAAAGTTTATTCAGTGGCCCAATCCACCTAAGATAAATTCTACTTTCCCTGCCCAAATCAGAATATCAGTCATCTCTACAGGTAAATGAGTCTCAGAAAAATCCGTTTATTCCTTCATTCTTTGTTCCACCCAAGCTACATTTCACATATTAATCCATCATCTTTATCTTACTTTTATGTGTCTTAATCTGTGCTGAATTCAAGACATGTACAATATCTCAGTGTCCTGAAGTCAGTCAGATTCTGTTTACTTATTTTAATGTTTTGTTTTCAGTATTACCCATTTTATGTATTCCAATAGTACTATATGATATACAAATGCATTTATGTCTGTAATTCTCTATGTGGAATTTTAAATATACTCTTTAAAATGAAATAAATCGCTCAAACTAATTGTTTTCTACTGTAAATAGTTCTATTGACTACTCTTATGAGTAACCAATAGCAGGATTCTAATTAGGCTATATTGCACATATATAACTTTTTATTATAGTATCTGTTGACAGTTTTTTACTTCAATATATAATATGAGCAGTGTGACCAATTTACACATGGGGGAATTAAAACACATAATTTCCTGACTTTTCTGTGTGTTAAATCTTAATCATAATTTGGCATTAATGTATAGCTTTTCATTCAAGTACCTTGTTTTTTGTAATTTTAATTAAAGAATAAGCAATAAGTAGTCATTCATTCTGCTGTATAAAATGCAAATGATTGCACATCATAGTAAAAACAGTGGACTGTTTTCAAACAAGCTAGAAACCTGAGTGATCATACTGTGCACTGGGGAAGTCTCCTGGGGATGGGTGGAAAGGAATCTTTCCAACAAGCCATGGAGATTACTGTAGACTCTTGAAGGGCTGTAACTTCAGGCCCTAATCCAACGCTTCTTGCAAAAATTCCATGCATTCTGGGGTACAGGTAGCCCTTATAGAGCAGAGCTCTGCAGCAAACTAAGGGTGCAGATCAAATGTGGAGATGAGTTCCCACCAACTCCTCTCCCTGTTTTTGCAGCAGAACCATGCCGTCTTTCCCTGTCTCAACATCATCTATGGCAAGATTTGGCCCAATGAGTCCAGTTCGTTCCTATAGTACACTGAACTTAGTGAGGTGGCAAAAGTATGAGGGCAGAGTGTGGATATCCAGACTCATTTTTATGACTACCTCAATAATTAAGCTCTTGTGGCAAATATATATAAAGCATATATGTCCGCTTTGTAAAGTGCCATGTAAATGTATAGTGTTAAATTACTATTTTTTTTTAATAATCACAATCGATGCCCACTTAAATAACTAGTAAGGAAAATAATGTACTGTACATGCACATTACTCTGTTTAACATGCATTCTTCATGGAGGATTATACAAACTAAGGTTCAGTTTGGAAAAGAAAACCGTTTTTGAGTTATCTGACTGGAAAAATTACAGCTGTCGATTAATCGCAGTTAACTCAAAAAAATTAATCGTGATTAATCAGTTTTAATCGCACTGTTAAACAATAGAATACCAATTGAAATGTATTAAATATGTTGGATATTTTTCTATATTTTCATATATATTGTATTCTGTGTTGTAATTGAAATTAGTGTATATTATTTTTATTATAAATATTTGCACTGTAAAAATAGTAAAAGAAGTAGTATTTGTCAGTTCACCTCATACAAGTACTGTAGTGCAATTGCTTTGTCATGAAAGTGCAACTTACAAATGTAGATTTTTTTTGGTTACATAATTTCACTCAGAAACAAAACAAAGTAAAACTGCAGAGCCTACAAGTCCACTCAGTCCGACTTCTTGTTTAGCCAATTACTAAGACAAATAAGTTTGTTTACATTTACGGGCGATAATGCTGCCCTCTTCTTATTTACAGTGTCACCAGAAAGTGAGAACAGGCATTTGCATGGCACTTTTGTAGCTGGCATTGCAAGATATTTACATGTCAGATATACTAAACATTCGTATGCCCCATCATGCTTCAGCCACCATTTCAGCGGACATGCTTCCATGATGACGCTCGTTAAAAAAAATGATGCGTTAATTAAATTTGTGACTGAACTCCTTGGGGGAGAACTGTATGTCCCCTGCTCTGTTTTACCTGGATTCTGCCATATATTTCATGTTATAGCTGTCTCGGATGATGACCTAGCACATGTTCATTTTAAGAACACTTCCACTGCAGATTTGATAAAATGCAAAGAAGGTACCAATGTGAGATTTCTAAAGACAGCTACAGCACTTGACCCAAGGTTTAAGAATCTGAAGAGCCTTCCAAAGTCTGAGAGGGATGGGGTGTGGAGCATGTTTTCAGAAGTCTTAAAAGCGCAACACTCCAGTGTGAAAACTCCAGAACCCGAACCACCAAAAAAGAAAATCAACCTTCTGCAGGTGGCATCTGACTCAGATAATGAAAATGAACGTGTGTCAGTCCACACTGCTTTGGATTGTTATCGAGCAGAACCCATCATCAGCATGGACGCATGTCCCCTGGAATGGCAGTTGAAGCATGAAGGGACATACAAAACTTTAGCGCATCTGGCACTTAAATATCTTGCGACACCGGCTACAACAGTGCCATGCAAACGCCTGTTCTCACTTTCAGGTGACATTGGAAACAAGAAGTGGGCTGCATTATCTCTTGCAAATGTAAACAAACTTGTTTGTCTGCACGATTGGCTGAACAAGAAGTAGAACTGAGTGAACTTACAGACTCGAAAATTTTACATTGTTTTATTTTTGAATGCAGTTTTTTTGTACATAATTCTTCATTTGTAAGTTCAACTTTCGTGATAAAGAGATTGCACTACAGTACTTATATTAGGTGAATTAAAAATACTATTTCTTTTGTTTTTTTACAATGCAAATACTTGTAATAAAAAATAAATATAAATTGAGCACTGTACACTTTATATTCTGTATTATAATTGAAATCAGTATATTTTAAAATGTAGAAACATCCAAAAATATTTAAATAAATGGTATGCTATTTTTGTTTAATAGTGAGATTAATCATGATTCATGTTTTTAATTGCACAATTTATCGTGATTCATGTTTTTAATTGCTTGACATCCCTAGAAAAATTGTAAAAGTCTGTCACAGAAAGAAAGTGCTCCTCCTTTTATTTTCTGATAACTCAGATATATCCCAGGTATAGAAGGTTTTAGAGTAGCAGCCGTGTTAGTCTGTATTCACGAAAAGAAAAGGAGTACTAGTGGTACCTTAGAGGCTAACCGATTTATTTGAGCATGCATCCGATGAAGTGAGCTGTAGTTCACGAAAGCTTATGCTCAAATAAATTGGTTAGTCTCTAAGGTGCCACTAATACTCCTTTTCTTTTTGCGAATACAGACTAACACGGCTGCTACTCTGAAACCTTCTGTACCTGGGATATATCTGAGTTATCAGAAAATAAAAGAAGGAGCACTTCCTTTTTGTGACAGATTTTTACAATTTTTCTAGGGATGTCAAGCAATTAAAAACATGAATCACGATAAATTGTGCAATTAAAAACATGAATCATGATTAATCTCACCACGTATAGAACTTTCCCAAGAAACTCGCCTTTGCATAAAATACAATTGTAAGACACGTTAGCCCCAAAAGTAATTTTCTGGGAAGTTTATAATCTTGAAAATTATAAAATATCTTTTCTTTTTGTAAAGTGTCTATTTCAATCTGATAATTCATAAAATTAAAAATAGTGTTTAGGTTTGCTGTAATACAATTTTAAGTCCTAATCCTGTAAACATTTACACATGGAACTTTACACATTTGAGTCTAGTCCCTTTGAGCCCAATGGCTCACATGTTTAAAATTACTCATGGAAGTAAAGTTAAGCACATGTTTAAACGTTTGCAGGAGTGGACCTTAGTCCCTGGAAAAGTAAACATTTTGGTAAGAGACCTTTAATTATGAGGATTTTGTTTCTGGGTTTGTTTTCAATAAAAGTATTCTAAATAAGATTAGAGTTTGCCTTACTAAAGCTGAGACTGGACTGCATTGTTAAAGTCAAATGTAATATATGTTTAGTTTTGTATTTTCTTTTTTATATGTTGCATGGAAGTACACTGACATTGGTGTCAGACTAATATATTTATTAGATGCAGCTATAATGCAATAATAAAGAAATGTTTTTATGTTTGCAGGGAAGATGGTACCATCGGAAACAAGCAGTAAAGGAATTGCACTGTACATTGGTACGACTGCTAAATGAATTGTTACCATGGGAACCAAAACTAATGAAGGCTTTTCAGAGAAATAGGTAAATGGGGTACTCTTTGGAACAATGTGAGAGAGATGAACAAAACACAAAAGTTACATTTTTTAAAGTAATAATTGATGCTAACATCCTGGTAACAACAATACTTTAAGGTTATGTGTGAGGTATAGACAATATTTCAGTTTAAAGAGCTAGATGTTTTCATGTTATGCAGGAGTGCTAATGACTCCATAGATAAGATTAAGCAGAGCTTTCTGTCTAACAACTGATTTTTCAAAATGCCCTAAAATTCCCATGCATACTCCAATTGTTTTTAGAATTACTATGCCAAGTCAATGTCCAGAGTAGAGTTAATTATGCAAAGTTGGATTCATTTGGACCCATGGGTCCTGAGATACAACACCTTTTAACTGTGAATAAAATTTTCCTGTTCTTACAAATTTTTTTGCACCCACTTGTTGCTCAAACTTTGGCAGCGATTTGCACAAAACTGAGATTACCTGATTGGACTGACCTCAGCTGGTGTCAGATTTGACATCAGCTGCAGACCAGCACCAAGATCCACATCAAGGAAACTGTATTTAAAATGTTGTTAATAGGTCTCTCCAGCTCTGTAAATTACACTTGACCACTTTACCTGTTCTAGGCAAATCTCCAAAGACTTGCTAGTTGTTAACACCTTGTACTAAGGATTCCCTCTCGGTCATCACCTTCAGTTACCGATGTCTTATCCTTCTGATTCACTTTGATATATTCCAACAAACTGTAGAACTTCTCAGAGCAGTAGTGCAGAACAGAGGACAAAGAGAGTGCCTGGTAGTGTGTGAATGCTAGGACAGATGTGGAATTCTGGTGGGCATTGAGAATATGTAAAATTATGTTAAAATGGGGTGAAGCAGTCTTATGGTCCCATCTTATTGACATACCTAGTGGAATATCAGGCACTGGAGGTAAATAGCAGCTGTTCTAGCAGCCCTGAGACTTGAGACATTTTAAAAATTCTTTCAGGCATTCTTAGATGTTTAGAGCCAAGAGGAAACATTATGATCATCTAATTGGACCTAGTATATAACACAGACCAAAAGCAGAGATCCCTCATGTCTCTAGCTGCAGCTGTGCCTCAACTCAGATGTCAGGGTGAGCTCAGGGAACTTGCTGCAACTGATTCCTGAACCAATACAGCTGCACCTAATACAGTGAAGGTCTCTGAGAGAGTATGAAAAGGAATGATGGCATAGAATTGTGTTGGATACAACACAAAAAGTGCAGATACTGTTAGCAATAGGTCAAATTTGATTTGGTCCCAGTACCTATTGCCAGCTTCAGGGGGACAGAATTTTGGTTGTGGCAAGAAGGGAGCCGTAACCTTAGATCTGTATTTCCTGGTTTTCAGAGGGTTAAGTTTAGTCACTGTGCTCAGTTTGGAATCATAGAATCATAGAATATCAGGGTTGGAAGGGACTCCTGAAGGTCATCTAGTCATCTGAAGGTCATCAGGTCAACCCCCTGCTCGAAGCAGGACCAATTCCCAGTTAAATCATCCCAGCCAGGGCTTTGTCAAGCCTGACCTTAAAAACCTCTAAGGAAGGAGATTCCACCACCTCCCTAGGTAACGCATTCCAGTGTTTCACCACCCTCTTAGTGAAAAAGTTTTTCCTAATATCCAATCTAAACCTCCCCCACTGCAACTTGAGACCATTACTCCTCGTTCTGTCATCTGCTACCATTGAGAACAGTCTAGAGCCATCCTCTTTGGAACCCCCTTTCAGGTAGTTGAAAGCAGCTATCAAATCCACCCTCATTCTTCTCTTCTGCAGGCTAAACCATCCCAGCTCCCTCAGCCTCTCCTCATAAGTCATGTGTTCTAGACCCCAATCATTTTTGTTGCCCTTCGCTGGACTCTCTCCAATTTATCCACATCCTTCTTGTAGTGTGGGGCCCAAAACTGGACACAGTACTCCAGATGAGGCCTCACCAATGTCGAATAGAGGGGAACGATCACGTCCCTCGATCTGCTCGCTATGCCCCTACTTATACATCCCAAAATGCCATTGGCCTTCTTGGCAACAAGGGCACACTGCTGACTCATATCCAGCTTCTCGTCCACTGTCACCCCTAGGTCCTTTTCCGCAGAACTGCTGCCTAGCCATTCGGCCCCTAGTCTGTAGCGTGCATTGGATTCTTCCATCCTAAGTGCAGGACCCTGCACTTATCCTTATTGAACCTCATCAGATTTCTTTTGGCCCAATCCTCCAATTTGTCTAGGTCCTTCTGTATCCTATCCCTCCCCTCCAGCGTATCTACCACTCCTCCCAGTTTAGTATCATCCGCAAATTTGCTGAGAGTGCAATCCACACCATCCTCCAGATCATTTATGAAGATATTGAACAAAACCGGCCCCAGGACCGACCCTTGGGGCACTCCACTTGATACCGGCTGCCAACTAGACATGGAGCCATTGATCACTACCCGTTGAGCCCGACAATCTAGCCAGCTTTCTACCCACCTTATAGTGCATTCATCCAGCCCATACTTCCTTAACTTGCTGACAAGAATACTGTGGGAGACCGTGTCAAAAGCTTTGCTAAAGTCAAGAAACAATACATCCACTGCTTTCCCTTCATCCACAGAACCAGTAATCTCATCATAAAAGGCAATTAGATTAGTCAGGCATGACCTTCCCTTGGTGAATCCATGCTGGCTGTTCCTGATCACTTTCCTCTCATGCAAGGTAGGGCACAAGCCTGTGCTAGGGAATCTTAACTATGTTAATTAAGTTTTTGGACAGTAAGTATAGGTACAAGTATGAACAGTTAAGTATTTCCTTAATAAAATATTTAAAATAGGTTGCAGAAGTTAGTCATTATGTCTGATATTCTGTTCAAGGTCTCGACTGAAGAAGGACTATGATGATTTCAAAAGACAGCCAGACCATGATAAATTTGCCAGAGAACTATGGAGTAATGAAGAAGGTGAAGTTGATAATGGAAAAGAATCTTTCAATGCAGTAGCCAGTAAATCTTCAGAAGCTGCAGAGCATCTGGAGATCCTGCAAAAAGATCGTTCAGAGTTTGGTAAGCACTTAGCTGGGATTTAGTGACCATGTGGACGTGCTACAGGGCCTACAGTTTTCCTGTGTTTGGTGTTGTGGTTTTTTGGTTGTAGCTGTGTATTACATGTTATTTTTACTATGGTGAATTATATTGGTCTAGATTCTGTGCTGACCTTCTTGGAAGCAGAGCTGAGAGAAAGGATGGGCAAAGGTGGCTTTGTGCTACATTTGTGCCCTCTGGATTCTGGCCTGTGGTGGGTGCTGAAATGGCACCCAACGTGAATTAGAGCTTAGAACTGACAGCATCTGCTACAGGGCTGTCTGTGGATAGCACAACACCACAAATTCCTGTTGCCCTCAGTGTTATGGGCATGTACCCTTCTACTCCTGATCCATCCCTAGCATTTTCCCTGTGCTCTTTAAATGGTTGGGATGAATTGGGATGAAAGGCAGTGGAGCCATAACTATCTATTGGTTTTGTATAAAAACTTCTGGATTTCTATTTTTAATTCATGAATTTGCTTTAAATTAAAGCATTGTAACATCAAATCCTGGAAACAATGCTGTCACTTAGAATGTTGTAATTTGATGCATTCATAAATACAAATTTGGGACTTAATGATTTTTTAAATGAAATTCTGTGCCTCCTCAATAGGATTTGAAATGTAAATTGGCTGGAGGCTAAGTTATTATGGTTTTTTAAAATTATGTTTAAGCATGTAGTTAATGGGATGATTAGTACTGTCATCACATCAGAAACTATTCTTTACATGACAGCATACTTATAAACTACTGCATTGCTTTTAGCTAAACACTAATAAACTATCATATAGCTGTGTCAGTTGCAAACATTTAACTTGTGGTATATTTACGATTACTTGTTTAATTCTTTCTGCAGATGAAATGAAACTGTTAGAAATGGATTTTCCTGCAGGAAGGAGCAGGCTACTGAAGAAAGAATTGACTTCTAAAGAAATACAGAAGACACTGTCCAAATCTATTAAACGTCAGTCCAAGCAAAATAGTTCCCTGGATGATAGCACAAAAGACCTTTCACCAAGGAAGAAAACTAAATTAAGCACAAGTGAGGCTACAGTCCAGAGTGCCAAAAGTGAGATGCAGACTAACAGTTGTTTGAGTGAACTGAAACAAAGCGAGCTATCATCTCCAGAATCATTTGCCCTGACAGATTCTGCAATGTCAGTATCAAACTTTCTGAAAGGGACCAAACCCATCCAGGCTTTGCTTGCTAAGAATATTGGGAACAAAGTGACCTTAACAAATCAGCTGACACCCCCTATGGGTAGGGACATATTTGCTTCTGAAAAGGCAGTTATGTCGTCTGTGGAATCATCCTCACTAAAGCCAGCATTGCCCTGCCAGACCAATTCAAAGAGTCCTTTACAAATGGTATACAAAATGCCAAGTGGCCATTGTGTACCAATAGATGTCCATAACAGCTCAGTGAAGATTCAAATGCAGCCTGTGATTGATCCTAAAACAGGAGAAAAAGTCATGCAGCAAGTTCTTATTTTACCCCAAAATTTTCTCATACAACACAAAGAAGGAAAAGCTGTGGCAAAGCTGCACTGTACATCTTTCCCACAGGCAGCACATGTTAATGATTCTTTAGCACCGGTTCTTGTAAACCCAACTGTAAATGCTACCACTCAACTGTCTTGTACAGTTTTTAACAAGAGTGTTACACATTTGTCACAAGTGACTAGTCCAGTGAACAGACCACAACCTTTGTCCTCTGTAACTGCAACAAGTAACTTACTAGCATCAGCAGTTAAAATTAGCCAAAGTGAAGCTGGCAAAACGAAGACTACGGTTTCACCTGACACATTCTCTGTACCTTTACCTTCATCCACTGTTTCCACATTAGGTCAGCCTTTGGCATCAGCAACAACACTAAGTGGATCTGCAAATACTACTTGTTCCATTCACAGTCTAGCACCACAGCAGGCTAGTGACTCCTGTGAAGCTAAGCAGGAGCTGAAAACAGTGTGTATAAGAGAATCGCAGTCCATTCTTGTCACAACACGAGGGGGAAACACTGGAATTGTTAAAGTACAGACAAACCCAGACCAGATTTCACCTAATACTTTATCTCCAAATTCAGTTTTCACTTATGCACCTCAGCTTCAGGCATTTTTGGTTCCAAAATCCACTACGTTGTCAACCTCTAGTTTTTCATCTGTAGCGACGGCCGCATCTAGTCTCCCACTGTTTGGTCAGTCTTTTGTTTCTGGGTTTGCCCCCTCAACAACATCTTCTGTTACCATTCCAGCCATTCCTGCAGGCTTAAACCAGCTAATAGGGAAAAATCTCAAATTTCCATTAGGGCAGCTTCCCACTAGTGGCAGTTTGGATCAAGTAATAGAGAAAACTCAACAGGTATCATCTCCTACTTTCTTGTCCTCCATTTCATCAACTAGCACTTTGGTGCCAGCAACTCCAAACGGTACTGTTAATGTTGTTAGCATTTCTTCAGGAAATATTGAACAAAGTAGCACAGACATTACCCAGACTCCTTCAACACAGCAACAGGTTGATATTAAAACTAAAAAATATCCTGTTACACAACCTGAGACTGCTACAGCAACAAATGGAGATGTGAACCGTGGTACTCCGATTCAAAAACTTATGTTGGTCACAAATCCACCTATTCTTTCTCCTTGTGGAGCTACAGGAGTAAATATAATACCAACATCCACTGGTGTTAGTGCCCAAAAATTGGTTTTCATTAATACTCCAATTCCCAGTAGTCCATCAAACACCAGTCTAGTTGCAGAATCATTAAAACAGGCCCTGCCTTCCTCCATAGGCAAAACATATGTTAACACCCCAGAACAACCTCAGTTACTTCTAATTCCATCTACAATGGGAGCACCAATAAAGGCAAGTTCATCACCTACTGTGTCTCAAATAAAAGATGTTAAAATTGGACTAAACATAGGTCAAGCCATTGTAAATAGCACAGGCAATGCACAGCATGTTCCACCAATTAACATACTGAAGTCTGCAGCTCCCAAAGGAATAGATGACATAAACAGCAAGGGTTTTATTTTGCCTTTGTCAACAAGTGGTAGTTTGGTTCCAGGATGTTCAGGTTTTGTGAATCAAAGTATTACATCTGTTAATGAATCTATAAGTGTTGCAGCAAAAGCTTTTATAGTAACAACAGCAAATGTATGTTTAGATTCAGTTTCAGTGACACCAAGTGGGACTTCTATTGGGACACAACCCGCTGTTTTGGTTAGTGGAAATGACACTTCTTCAAGAATAAGGCCAGTTGTAACTAGTCGACTGTGTACATCAAATATTGGAAATACTATGGCCATATCAACTGTGAAAACAGGACATCTTGCTTCATCTGTTCTTATTTCAACTACACAACCAAGAATATCTTCTCAAAGTGTACCGTCTCCTTTGCAGTTTCCAGTTACCTTGCCTGGACCTGTGGCAGCCTCCACTAAAGTCATTCAGACAGTTCCTCGCTTGACAGCAGTTCCAGCTGCTGCACAATGTCTGCCCCTTCCAAAAGGACAGCCCCCCACACTGGTACAATTTCAGTCACCAGGAATTTCAGCTGCAGTGCCAACTAATGCAAACTTTCACAAACCTCAACATGTATTGCCATGTGCTTCACCAACTACAGGTAAAATAATTAGTTTTTCCAACTTTGCTTCTCTCCCATGCAAGCAGATACCTCTTAGTTTAACAAAACCAGCTCATGCTTACTCTTGTGCTCCAGGTGCCTCTGTCATTCAGACTGCTACTGCTTCACCAACTGTAACTAGCCAGGCAATGGGTCAGTTGAATGAAACTTGTATTCAACAGAAAATAGTTATTAACACATGTACGCCTTTGGCACCTGGAACTCACATCATGATTAATGGCACTCGATTTATTGTTCCACCGCAAGGCCTTGGAGCAGGCAGCCATGTTCTTCTCATCTCTGCTAATCCAAAACATGGGCCTCCTTTACTTATTAACAATGGCCAAGGGGCTCGAGGTCTACCATTTGTTAATCATATTTCCCAGAACATCACACTAGCACCAAGTAATTCATTAAGTTGGCAGACATCAAAACATCCTCTGAAAAGCTCTACAAAAATTGTGAACTCTCTTGGGACAGCAAACGCTCTGCCCATCGTACATGCAACACCACAGATAGTAAACACTGCTGCTAAATCAAGCGCTCCACCGTCTACAGCAACACTGTCTATGTCTTCAGTGATAAAACCTCCAGTTAATGTTTTAGCTAAAACTTCTTTGGTTCCTGCCATAAATGCTGGTAACTCTCAGTTACCAAGTAGCACTTCAGTATTTCACTTAGATACATCTATCAAGAAACTGTTGGTCAGCCCAGAAGGGGCCATTTTGAATGCTATAAATACTCCAGCATCAAAGGTGGTTTCTTCTCTGTCTTCTTCCCTGTCACCCATTGCAGTGTCCAACAGCATAAATCCTACT
The DNA here is from genome assembly GCF_965152235.1 of Eretmochelys imbricata. NCBI lineage: Eukaryota > Metazoa > Chordata > Testudines > Cheloniidae > Eretmochelys > Eretmochelys imbricata. Next base: position 103,348,087 of record NC_135576.1, on the reverse strand, counting down.
AGTGTCTTCCCTGCTTTTCAGTCATCTGGCCTAGGTAAATCTGACAAAGCCGCATCCTGAATTTGGAGTGAATGAGCCAATTTCACATGTTTGAGGCATTCTTTGGACTTTGGAAATCATTATAACTGTTGAACATTTCTTACACTGTTTGAAACATACTTTAAATAGTTGATTTCTTTAAATCTAATCTTTGTATTAGATTGCAGCTGTTTTCAGTTTGCTTGTGAGAGATGTGAGAGGATCTGTTTGTTTTCCCTCTAAGCTAAGCTTTCAAAGGGTTATTTAATAAAATGGTCAAAATGACCAACTGTGTTAATTTACACAGCAAAGTGTAAAATTCGATTTTAGTTTAAAGGAATCTAGCATTTTGCACATTTACATTGACATGTTTCATTTTACAATTTGAACCATTAGACGGCACGTTTATAACAATATGTGTCTTTTTTATTTTTGTCAAATCTTATTTTTGTTTGATTTGTTTCTGTAAAAAAATATATTTATGCATTGTAAAAATCCAGTCCATGGTGTAAAATTGTACATATTTCTGATCCCTAACAATCTGTACTAAACTATATGTACAAAGAACTATGCTGTCTTATTTATGTTTTGTTTACATAATGTATAGTTTTTTAAGTATTTTAGTAATTTTGGACCAGTGTACTGTTAAGCAACAATAACATGTAATAAATCATGTTGCTGTACTGCTTTGTTTTGACAGTATTTTAAGACTGTATCTGTTGCATCGTGGGAGAAGAATTTATACATGCACCTCTTTACAGTAGACATGCATTAATACAGAAAAATCTTGCAGAGTGGAACTTTGCCAAAAAGAATTATTTAAGCCACCAAGCTTTGAGCTGTGATTTGCATTACATATAGGATTTCAATAATTAGGAACAGGTTTCCTGTTTACAGATTTCATATTTCAAAGAAACTCTCATTATTAAGGCTTCAAGTCTTTCACGAAGGTCATGGAAGTCACTGATTCCGTGACTTTCCAGGACCTCCAGGACTTGCGCAGCTGCAGCGGCTGGTGTTGCTGACCCAGGGAACTGGTCCTGGGTGCTGTCCCAGAGCAGCCATCTGGGAACAGCACCGCCGCCCTGGGCCGCCCCTGCCCGGAGCAGGAGTGGAGGCGGCAGGGCCCCTGGGCTTCCCCACGCCCAAAGGAGCAGTGGCGGGGCTCCAGGCCACCTCCTGCCCAGAGGAACAGCAACGGCAGGGCCACTGGCTGCCCCACCTCCAACCCGGATCAGCAGCCCAGCAGGGTCCTGGGCTACCCCTCCCCTCAGGAGCAGCAGCGACCGCCGGAGCACCGCCCCCACCCCCAGCAGCAGCGTCCGCTGAAGTGTCCCCAGCACCTAAGATTTAGTAGTTTAAAACTGTATCTATTGCATCGTGGGAGAACAATTTATACATGCACCTCTTTACAGTGTATATGCATTACATTTAGTGACTGATTTAGCACCTGTGACCTGTCTGTGACTTTTACTAAAAATACCCGTGACTAAATTGTAGTCTTACTCACTATGAAGTGATTTTTGACCTTTTGCTTTCTCTCTTTGATGTTGCAGAAGAAATAATTTTCATTAGTTTCAAAATGGTGTTTCTGTCAAATCTTTTCTTTCATGTGTTTATGATGAACTATTTTTTCCTGTTTCCTATAGCAGATTCATATATTTTTGTATGTATATGAATATTTATCAGTATGTGGTTGGGGGGTGGGACGACACACCAAACAATACATAAACTTAACTTTTACTAATGTAATTTTGATATAGCCTTCAGCATGTTTAGTTATTTGGACATGCAAATATATGACTATCTAACATCCACAGTCTTTGCTGAGATAACGTCGGATGCCATCAAATGAAGTTCTGCACAAGGAACATGGATAGAATATAACTCATATGGATTTTTGTTTCTGCTTGGGCTAGGGCTCCACCGATCCAAATCCAGTGGACTGCTTCTCCTTCCCATGTATCACCATATAGCCATCCAGTCAAAATCAAGAATACTCAGTAGTGAGTTCCTGTGTCCCTTCCGTTAGACCAGTATTTTCTTTTCTTCTGAAAATAACAGGCATGGGTACAGTAAAGCTCTTGAAGCAAGTAAAGCTCTTGAAACTCTTGACTGCTCTTGTAAACAGGAAAAGAAGGAGCTCCAGCTGTGGATCAGGGATGAATCAATTATCAGATGATGCCTTCTGTGCCGCTTGTTGCGTGGACCCCTTCATGCTCCTAGAGAAGAGGTCTCTTGAGTGCTTCAGCTCTGGGCAGACACTTCAGCTTCCACGAGATGCCCTTCTGACAACAAGTTCAGGTGCCAGGTATGATTGTATTAGGGGAGGCCTTTTTGTTCTGCTCACTTTGGACTCCTCTTTAATCCTTTTTTGAATTTGACCTTCCTCCAGATCAGAAAAGAAGTACCCTCTCTCAAACTCAAGGTGCTTTTCTCCCCTTGTCCCTAGTGTTGTGTGGATCTCATACCATTGCATTTGGCTTCTTTTACCATCATCTTCCCTCAAAAACTTTTAGTTCACCACAGTTCCTAGGATTCCCTCCTTCCTTCTGACTAAAGATGCCACTGGCTGAACAAGAGCTATATAAAATACATATTTCTTGATATGCTAATCACCATATTTGTTTAGATAACTAAATCCCAGAAGTTCAGCCCTTCTTTTTTCATTTACCCAGGGTCCTTTCCAGTTCCATTCAAAAGGGAAATACACTGACCAGACAGACAATTTGCTTTTGGGGTCTTTCACATCCTCCTTTAAGCTGTTTGTGTAACTTGGGGATGTCTATTTGGGGAGGACCGTGGGGGACCCAAAGCCTACCAGAAAAGTACATTTGGCTCGACTATGAAAAGTGACTGTAAAAAATGTCATATACCTACACAGTAGATCTGCTTCCTCTGTGTATTCAAAGTTGTATCTGCTGACATGGGTGAGAAAAATACACTTTTACTGTTTTTTTACAGCCATTAGCCTTGTCATTAACACACCTATTCCTTCTTTTGCAAAGACTCTAAGATCCCAGGCCGAGTCTGTAAACTGAGCGTATTGGATTAAGAAATTGAGTGATCATAAACAGGAAAAACCCTTATGCCATTTTTAAGATTCACTTTTCAGAGCAAACCCACCTTAAAACCATTCAGGCAATCATGCAGGAATCCTGGGAAAAGTTTCACATTACACCCTGCCTAAGCTGTCAGCAGTCTAAATTTGGCTGGAACTGTCCTAAATTTTACAATCCTGTCCTGGGTGTTTCTGGCAACTAGGCTTTGATCTAGTGCCCATTGAAGGGAATGGAAAGACTCTTCTTAACATTAGTGAGAGTTTGATTAGGACTTTATCAAACAAAGAAGGAGTTTCTCTATCCATAAACTCTCATCTGGAGAAAGGGAGTTACTTTAGAATATGTTAAAAGTTGAATTTTCACCATCTATGAGACCCTCGGAACGCCAGCATGATGCTGAACACCCTCATGTTTCTTATAAACCCACTAGCCCCTAAGAAATATCTCCAGTTCTCACGGTTAAAACTGCTTTTCTGTGGGTCATTTGTACAGCCAGGGGAGTGGGAAGCTTCAAGCTCTATCCTGCAGCCATCTCAGCCTGGTTTTTCATCAAGTTAAGGCTCAAGCTTGTTTCTCAGTTTCTTCCCCAGATGGTTTTCTCTCTTTCTACTTGCCCCAAGAATTCTGTCTCAACATAATTTGTCTAGCACCTTGAAATGAGAAATTAAAGCACCATCTCAATCCTGCTATAAAGAGGACTCTTTATATCTATCTAAAAGAAATCTGGAAAGTAGGAATTCGGATCAATGGTTTATTATTTTTTACTCCCAAGAAAGGCTTATTAACCTCATAAGACTTCCAAGTTCACTGAGTAAGACGTTGCATTAAGGAAGTTTACCCTTCCTGGAGAAAGAGGCCCTACCTTCAGTGAAGTGTTATTTTGTAAGAGCTGTCTGCTTCTTGAGTTGAAATGGATTGTTTCCTCTTCAGAATTGTAGAAAGCAGCAACCATGTGTGCCTTACCTTTACAATTACAGGCTTGAGGCTGCCTTTTCAGATGCCTCCATTTGGAGACGGGGCCTGCATGCTGTACTTTAGTACAACTCAAAAAAATTTAGGTACTGACTGTGTTCTGGAACTGAGTGCTGCAGTTGAAGTTCCTCATGTCTGGACAGGCAGAAAGGAACATTGTAGAATGGTGATTTCTTATCTGATAATTTAATTTCTCCAAGACCACATATGCCAGACCATTTGTTGCATGATGTTTTCATTTTGCTGGTGGAACTGGGTATTGACTTTCTAAGATTTTGTTCTTCTGAAGACTATTTTGGTAGATTTTTAGTAGAATGACTTTCATTATTGCTTGGGAGGATTTAAGAGAGCAGATTTAGCCTCCTTTTAAAGAGGGAATGTCACACAAGCTTTTATTTTCTCTTGCTGGTATAGGAGGATTTATGCCATGGTTTTATCTCATATGGAAGAAAACTGGAGAAACCCAATTAGCAGATTTTAAAAAATACTGTTTACATAGTAATTAGTTCTGCTTGAATTTTTCTGCAGATTTATTTTTCACTACAATGAAACTTCAGATGACTACATTAAAAATAACTTGGCATGTATAAGCTTGTAATGGAGGTGTTTGCAAATGTGCTTGTTTGGAGAAGTACATAGCAGTCTGCAGTTTTTGTGGACTGTCCTGTTTTATAAAGAGAATTATTGGAAATGTATATTCACATATCTGAAGTCCTGTTTGATAACTGAAATAACCCGAGGTTGACTGACTGCCTAATAAGCTTTATGACTAAATGATAAAATTGGGCAAAGAGTAATTTCAGTAATTTTGTGAATACAGTTCCTCTCTTCATCATTGTTCTCTAACAACTGAGATGATAGCCAGAGTCAACCTTCCCTAGAGCAACTAAAAATAAAGGGGAAAAGGACTCTTGATCATTTGCTATATAGCTATGGATTCTGTTTTGGGGCCTTATTAATTTCATATTTTGGGGGTTATTTTTAGCAATTCTTGAGTTTTATGTAGCAGTCCCAGAATCAGGGGATTTCTGTTTGTATAGATGTATATTATATTATGTATATATATTACCCATTGCAATAGTATGTACTGTAATGAGTAATCTCTTTGTGATGTTCCCTAATGCACTTTAACATAGTACTATGTCAAACAGTACTGTGTTAAAGCACACTAGGGAACCTTTAGTGCGCACCAGTGGGATTTAGACGTATCAGTTAATGCACAACATGTCAGTTCACTTTAGAAATCACACCTTTGTAGTCCCCATTACTGCTCCATGTAGACAAGCCCTTTGATACAAGTAACCATATCAGGTGTTTTTCTGGTGTTCATTGAATAAACACAGATTTCCTCTTTATAAAAAATAAATTGGTATTTTATTGGTGTTTATCAGTTAAAACCTGAAATCAGGAGAGAGAGAGAGATCACTTCCTTTCTCTTAGTTACATATAAAAAACTCTGCTGGAATAATGAAGGATGGAATTCAGCTGTAGTGGTGATGAAGAGGTAAAGGTGCCTAGACTACAATAGGTAAAAAAGCATTACAGAAAGCCCCTTGAGCTATTCATCACCTGTAAAAAGTCTTCCACCCACACAAAATGACCAGGCATTTTACAAACTTTGATTATAATAGTTGCAAAACCTAGGATGAGGTCTTTAACTCAGGTCCAGAGGAACAGGTTTTCTCTACCAACGTAGATAGGAAATAGCATATGTTGTGCTGCACTGGTGAAGTTATAAGTATTCCAATATATTTGTAACCAGCTGTGCCTACACTAGCATTTTTAGGGAAATCTCCTCCTGTTGCACCAGCAGCAGCTATCATAGAAAACAACTACAAACATTTTTACCATCATGTCATACAGACCTGCTCTGACCAGAGCTTCACGACACAGTGGGTTAAACACGTATGTCCTGGCAACAGTAGCCCATAGCAACTCCTGCAGGAGTTGCAGGGCAGTGCAGTGTTGGAAGATTTACCAAAAAATGTGCGTATAGGCGAGGTACTAAAGCCTTGGTTACCCTTCCATTACAATCCAGTGAGGGAGCCCTTTGTCACAGACATGGTTCTAACTTGTAGTGTAAACTGGACCTTAATTGTGTTTGTAACCAAGCTAAAAGCCTACTGGGAAATGTAATTAAATTGTAGAAAGGAGCAGAGAAGAACCTAATCTCTTTGTAAAAAGAAAAGGAGTACTTATGGCACCTTAGAGACTAACAAATTTATTAGAGCATAAGCTTTCATGAGCTACAGCTCACTTCATCGGATGCATACAATGGAAAATATAGTGGGGAGATTTTATATACACAGAGAACATAAAACAATGGGTGTTACAGACTGTAACAAGAGTGACCAGGAAAGGTGAGCTATTACCAGCAGGAGACCTACATGCCTCCAGCTTTCATCCAGACCACACCACACGATCCATTGTCTACAGCCAAGCTCTACGATACAACCACATTTGCTCCAACCCCTCAGACAGAGACAAACGCCTACAAGATCTCTATCAAGCATTCTTACAACTACAGTACCCACCTGCTGAAGTGAAGAAACAGATTGACAGAGCCAGAAGAGTACCCAGAAGTTACCTGCTACAGAACAGGCCCAACAAAGAAAATAACAGAACGCCACTAGCCATGACCTTCAGCTCCCAACTAAAACCTCTCCAACGCATCATCAAGGATCTACAATCTATCCTGATGGACGACCCATCACTCTCACAGATCTTGGGAGACAGGCCAGTCCTTGCTTACAGACAGCCCCCCAACCTGAAGCAAATACTCACTAGCAACCACACACCACACAACAAAAACACTAACCCAGGAACCTATTCTTGCAACATAGCACATTGCCAACATATCTATTCAGGGAACACCATCAAAGGGCCTAATCACATCAGCCACACTATCAGAGGCTCATTCACCTGCTCATCTACCAGTGTGATATATGCCATTGTCAAAGTTTGACTCAGACTCACAATTTATCAGACCACTCTGTTTTATTAGCAAAGCTGCTCTGCTAATACATTTAGAAGTGAGCCCCCCGAGTGGGGCTTGTGTCTTTTAATTTATACAGTTTTTTGGAGAACAAGTTACAGAGAAATTACAGACAAAAGAAGAAAAAGATTTTAGTCACCACCCTTCGAGATCCCTGAGACCAGTCACGTATCTTCAGTTACCTGCTACCCTTAACAATCTCCTTTAACAGCTTCCAGTTAACTTAACTAATTGCCCTTCACACCTTCCATTCTGATGCCTGCTTCTTAGACGTGCTGGCTCTATCTTAATTGCTTCTCCATTCAAAAGCTAACTGTCCCTACGTGTGCTCCCTCAGATACTTTGTAACATGTTTTGGCATGCCCTCTCATATACAATGTATCCAGCATGTCCCCTTATACAATGTTATACTTATACAATGTTATACTTCCACACCATCATGTGCCAGCAATGCCACTCTGCCATGTACATTGGCCAAACTGGACGGTCTCTATGTAAAAGAATAAATGGATACAAATCAGACGTCAAGAATTGTAACATTCAAAAACCAGTTGGAGAACACTTCAGTCTCTTTGGTCACTTGATTACAGACCTAAAAGTGGCAATTCTTCAACAAAAAATCTTCAAAACCAGACTCCAACGAGAGACTGCTGAATTGGAATTAATTTGCAAACTGGATACAATTAACTTAGGCTTGAATAAAGACTGGGAGTGGATGGGTCATTACACAAAGTAAAACTATTTCCCCTTGTTTATTTCCCCTCCTACTGTTCTTGTAAAGTGCTGGAAATGGCCCACCTTGATTATCACTACAAAAGGTCCCATCCACACACACACACCCCCCCTGCTCACCTTTCCTGGCCGCCACCGGCCACATGGCCTTTCATAAAGCTGTTGTGATTAAATGAAGCAGGGGAGGTAGCTCTCTTTTCTGGACACCCAGACAGTTAGCTATAACATCCTTTTTAATAGCTGGTCTCTACTTGCTTTACCTGTAAAGGGATAAAAAGTCTCACTGTGATGCACAGGTAAAAGGAAGTGAGGGCTCTCCTGTCTAGAACCTTTTAAAATGTGGGAAAAACTCTCCCTTTGTTTGTCTGTTCTCCCAGCTGGAGAGGGAAACCCCAGATATGTAAGTGGACCAGGAAATGTGTAGGAAGACGCAATTCGATTTTTCTCTTTTTATTTCTTTTTGGCTTGTTGAGTCCTCTGTGCGAACCGCAGGTGCTTTTGTTTTGCTTGTAACATTAAAGCTGGACAAGGTAGGCGATGATACAGAGGCCTTCTTAGAAAATTTTGAAAGGGCCTGCCTTGGGTACAACATCCCTGCAGAGCAGTATATAGTGGAGCTGAGGCCACAACTCAAGGACCCCTAGCAGAGGTGGCAGTTGAAATGCCTAAAGAACACATGAACGAGTCTGAACGTTTTAAAAGGCCAGAACTGGGATGGGGCTGATCCCCGAGCATGCCCATCAGTGGTTCAGAGCCCTAAGGTGGAAACCAGACGTCACATTTCCCCAACACGCCTACCAGATTGTAAAAAATTGGGATGCCTAGATATCGGGAGCAAGTGTTAAGTCTCTGGAAGATCTGTCTCTCCTCATGCAAATGGAGCACGTCTTAGAGGGTGTTCCTGAGGAAATAGAAAGGTACATCCTAGGTGGGCAACCCAAAACTGTAATCGAGGCTGGGCAGATGGGAACCAAATGCATGGAAGTGGCGGAGAAGAAGGAAGCTAGTAGCAGTCAGTGGGGATACCAGAAGGGGCAACCCAAGATGACACCCCACCATCAGGGTCAGCCCAAGACCCCACCTCTCAAGGAGGAGCCCTCCACACAGCCAGGGAGACCCCCAAATGCTGTCTTGTCCTATCACCCTATTCTCCAACCATCCACCTCACCCCAGCCCACAGTCAGCTGGGTGATGCTTTAAATGTAATGAGCTGGGGCATGTGAAGGCCAACTGCCCCAAGAGCACCAGCTGACTGCAACTCATCACCCTGGGGTCCCACCGAGAGCCTTCAGGCCCAGATGCTTCGCAAATACCCCCAGAGCAAAGGGGAACTGTGAGTGTGGGTGGGAGGAAGGTTACTGCATGGAGAGACACTGGAGCACAGGTGTCAGCTATCCACCAATCCCTGGAGGACCCCAAATTCATTGACCCAGAGGCTCAAGTGACGGTGCAACCCTTTAAGGCCAACTGTTTTAACTTGCCTTCAGCCAGGTTGCCTGTCCAGTACAAGGGCTGGTCAGGAATATGTATTTTTGTGAAAGTGACCACAAATGACAGTACACAGCCCCGTTAACTCATGGTGGATCCACATACATACAGGCTTTTCATGATACATTAATTTAAAGATATAATTTAATAAGATCATCCATACTTCAGAAGTGGTTGATCAGTGTAAAGTGTAAATCGGTGGTGGCACATGGAGGACCTGATGGTGGTCTTCAGCGAACTGGCAGATCCCACATTCCCAGGACTGAAATTACTATAAATGCATTCCTAGTACTACTTTTATTTGTAAACATTTGCTGTACCTGCCACAAAGGTGTTGCCTGATCTCGAATGGGAGGGGAAATGGTCCATAGAACAATTTTGGTAAGATTAGGCCCACATCATGAACTGTTTGAGAACCCTGGAGATAAAGATGAGCAACAGCTGCAGTGGCACCAGCTGTTGATTGTGAAGGTACAGAGGCTCCTAATTTCGGTTGCATTGGAAAAGGGATTTCCAGTTGGGAATATGTTCCCATTTTCCCCCTAAAGGCCGATTGACAATCATGGTGAGAATTCACACACAATTTGTTTTTATACTATTTGAACATTTAATGTAGTGGCTGTTTGACTTCTTTTACAAACTTTTAAATAAGAACTCTCCAGATTTAGTGTCTGGCTTAAATCTGTCCTAGGCAGTGCTTGAGTAGCAGCTCTTCAGAATACCATCTACATACCAAGATTTGGTGGAGAGGTAGGTCCTCACTAAGTCTGGTCTAATGCCTAGTTTTGTTTTGTTTTTGTTATTCAAATACTTTTTAATTATTGGGTATAGGGTAATTTTTAGTCTTTATTCACATGACAACTGAAATTTTGACGCACGGTGCTCGTAAAACTGGTGGTTGTGGAACATGCAGTCCATGAGCACACAAGCTTGATTTTGGGGCAGTAGGGGGAGGGCAAAAGGGGTAGCCCCAGGTGCTTACAAACCTTAGCAGGAGGGATTGGATACACGCAAGCTTGATTGATGTCCTTTGTGAGGCAAGTGTACCCAAGTGTGACTGATGGAGGGGGTAAATTAGGCCCACATAAGTGTGAAAGGTGGTGGATAGGGAGACTGAGTATATGGAAACCTGACTAATTGGGAAGAAGTTCACACGCACATCTCATTAGTGAGAGGGAGGGGCAAGCAAGTTTGTATCGTGACAGCCTGAAGTCTTCCCCTTGGAATGCCAATCTCTCTATCACCCCATTAATTGCCCCTTACCAAACCAGCCTGTTTCATCACAATGAGCTACTGCACCATACACCCACAGCTACAAGTGCTGGGGAAAAAATAATCTAGGAATGGGCAGAAATACAAAAGCCTTTCATCTGTTTCATATGTGGATGAAAGGCAAATTGAACTAGGCAATAACTGTCAGCAACTAGTCATGGAAATGTGTACTTTATTATAACAGTTTACCCATAAAGAATGCTTGGTTTGCACATGAGTTTAAGCAAAAGCACAAAAAGAATCAATTTGTGTACTTAGAGTTTAAGACTGACTCAACATCATGGTGAATAAGGTGGTGGCAATGGGTCGGCGGAGATTTTGTCATATGCTGGTGGAGCATCAGGTACCTGTGGGAATGAAAAATGTGGTGAAGATGCTAAGTAGAGTGAATGCATTGAAGGACAAGCAAACCACACTAAAGCTGAAATAGTATCATCTTCTAGCCGGCTTTGTATTCCTCTTAAAGAATTTTACATCAGTTTACTTGGTTGTCCTTAAATAATACTGTAGTTCAGAACAGCTGAAACAACTGATTGTGAATTTATTTTAAAAAAAAATTAAGCATTGCTTTTTTGGTTGTGCATAAGATTGAGTTCATTTTGTGATGAGACATTTGTCCATGCAGCTGCTATCAAAGAACAAATGTTCAGTACTTTAAGGATAGGCTTTTTCGAGGGGGTGGGGGAGGGAGATGATGTTGATATTTCAGGTAGTTTATAATAAAACATTACAGTGTCTTGGCAGATGTAAGTACATATCTTATTACAAAATTAACAATATTTAGCAGCATATTTATTGCATATTGACCATAAATTATTTCATTACCCTTTCTCCTTTCTTCAAATTAATTACACACCATCATAACTCAATATATTTAACTCTTCATATTCACTTTCTGGAAGTTGAACTATTTTGGGGGGATGGGCATTCATTGGTTACAATAATGCATCTTTCTGTTCTGATTGATGCTGAGGACCCCAATTAGTGCTATGGTAAATAGCTAGTATGTGGATTTTGGTACTGCGTGTCAGAAGCACATAAACAATCAATATCCGATTATGGAATCCCACACACCGTAAAATTGGTAGAGCTGTTGACATGAAGACCCTGCTATTGCAGGATATTGCAGCATATAACTATTTTATTACAGCTAGTAGATCAAATAGGAATGCATGTTGCAACTAAATCAAAGTAGCGTAAAGTCGAGGAGGAAGAAGAGAATTTTTTTTAAGACAAGCTATTAATATTAGATTTCACAAATCACTTTCACTACAAGAATTACATGAGAGTACTTTTCTTAACAGATTGGGTCAACATGTGGAAGATGCAGACCCAGCTTAGATAATGCAAATCCAGAAAAGAAGCCATTGACCAGAGGTAAAAGTGCGTCATTACTACTTCACCAGCAGTCATCTCAGCAACTAACTGCAGCATTCACTAAACGTTGTAAGTAAATGAAACCTGGGACTTCACCTTACCACAGAGTTAAAGTTGCTGTACTCCTGTAAAAGTGCTTTGCAATCCAGTGGGGCATCTTCACCTGCCACTCTTCTCATAGTGCCAGCATGCAAGCTTTTACTCTGATAGACAGTAAGGAAAGGTGAGAGAGTGACAGAAAAAGAAACCTTGAGTATGACTATAAATGTATCATTTAAAGTGTGAAAGTCAATAAGAATGGGGACATAATGCCAGCAGGCATTGTGCAAGCTTTGTTACTCTGTCACTGCTAATGCAATCCATGATCTCTCTTTAGAGACGTCCAATCATGGGATGATCAAAAATGAGGACAAAGATGTACTAATTTGTTGCTATTGGATCCTGTTCTCCCCCAGCTGCTATGCCTCTCTCTGATGTCCCCTACTTTTAAAAATCATTCGTTCCTACATAAGAATGGCCATACTACCGACAGTGGCCAATGCCAGGTGCCCCAGAGGGAGTGAACCTAACAGGTAATGATCAAGTGATCTCTCTTCTGCCGTCCGTCTCCACCTCTGACAAACAGAGGCTAGGGACACCATTCCTTACCCATCCTGGCTAATAGCCATTAATAGACTTAACCTCCATGAATTTATCCAGTTCTCTATTAAACCCTTTTAGAGTCCTAGCCTTCACAACCTCTTCAGGCAAGGAGTTCCACAGGTTGACTGTGCGCTGAGTGAAGAACTTCCTTTTATTTGTTTTAAGCCTCCTGCCCATTAATTTCATTTGGTGGCCCCTAGTTCTTATATTATGGGAACAAGTAAATAACTTGTCCTTATTCACTCATGATTTTATATACCTCTATCATATCCCCCCTTAGTCTCCTCTTTTCCAAGCTGAAAAGTCCTAGCCTCTTTAATCTCTCCTCATATGGGACCCGTTCCAAACCCCTAATAATTTTAGTTACCCTTTTCTGAACCTTTTCTAATGCCAGTAGATCTTTTTTGAGATGAGGGGACCACATCAGTACGCAGTATTCAAGATGTGGGCGTACCATGGATTTATATAAGGGTAATAAGATATTCTGCATCTTATTCTCTATCCCTTTTTTAATGAATCCTAACATCCCGTTTGCTTTTTTGACTGCTGTTGCACACTGCGTGCACGTCTTCAGAGAACTATCCACGATGACTCCAAGATCTTTCTCCTGATTAGTTGTAGCTAAATTAGCCCCCATCATATTGTATGTATAATTGGGGTTATTTTTTCCAATGTGCATTACTTTACATTTATCCATTTATTACATTTTTTTATTCATTTGCAATTTTGTTGCCCGATCACTTAGTTTTGTGAGATCTTTTTTGAAGTTCTTCAGTCTGCTTTGGTCTTAACTATCTTGAGCAGTTTAGTATCATCTGCAAACTTTGTCACCTCACTGTTTACCCCTTTCTCCAGATCGTTTATGAACAAGTAGAATAGGATTGGTCCTAGGACCGACCCCTGGGGAACACCACTAGTTATCCCTCTCCATTCTGAAAATGTACCATTTATTCCTACCCTTTGTTCCCTGTCTTTTAACCAGTTCCCAATCCATGAAAGGATCTTCCCTCTTATCCCATGACAACTTAATTTACATAAGAGCCTTTGGTAAGGGACCTTGTCAAAGGCTTTCTGGAAATCTAAGTGCACTATGTCCACTGGATCCCCCTTGTCCACATGTTTGTTGACCCCCCCTCAAAGAACTCTAATAGATTAGTAAGACATGATCTCCCTTTACAGAAACCATATTGACTTTTGCGGAACAATTTTATGTTCTTCTATGTGTCTGACAATTTTATTTTTTGCTATTGTTTCAGCTAATTTGCCCGGTACTGACGTTAGACTTACCAGTCTGTAATTGCCAGGATCACCTCTAGAGCCCTTCTTAAATATTGGCGTTACATTAGCTATCTTCCAGTCATTGGGTACAGTAGCTGATTTAAAGGACAGGTTACAAACCATAGTTAATAGTTTCACAATTTCACATTTGAGTTCTTTCAGAAGTCTTGGGTGAATGCCATCTGGTCCCAGTGACTAGTAGCTGCTAAGTTTCTCAATTAATTCCAAAACCTCCTCTCGTGTCACTTCAATCTGTGACAATTCCTCAGATTTGTCACCTACAAAAGACAGCTCAGGTTTGGGAATCTCCCTAACATCCTCAGCCGTGAAGACTGAAGCAAAGAATTCATTTAGTTTCTCTGCGATTACTTTATCGTCTTTAAGTGCTCCTTTTGTATCTCGATCGTCCACTGATTGTTTAGCAGGCTTCCTGCTTCTGATGTACTTAAAAAAACATTTTATTACCTTTGAGTTTTTGTCTAGCTGTTCTTCAAACTCCTTTTTCGCTTTTCTTATTACATTTTTACATTTAATTTGGCAGTGTTTATGCTCCTTTCTATTTACCTCACTAGGATTTGACTTTCACTTTTTAAAAGATGCCTTTTTATCTCTCACTGCTTCTTTTACATGGTTGTTAAGCCACAGTGGCTCTTTTTTAGTTCTTTTACTGTGTTTTTTTTAATTTGGGATATACATTTAAGTTGAGACTCTATTATGGTGTCTTTGAAAAGTGTCCATGCAGCTTGCAGGGATTTCACTCTAGTCACTGTACCTTTTAATTTCTGTTTACCTAACCTTCTCTCTGAAATTAAATGTTGGGCTGCTGAGGTTTTCTTCCCACCACAGGAATGTTAAATGTTATTATATTATGGTCACTATTTCCAAGCGATCCTGTTAGTTACCTCTTGGACCAGATACTGCACTCAACTCAGGACTAGATTGAGAGTTGCCTCTCCCTCCTGTATCATCTGTTCCAAGAAGCAGTCATTTAAAGAATCGAGAAATTTTGTCTCTGAATTTCATCTTGACCTGACATGTACGCAGTCAATATGGGGATAATTGAAATCCCCCACTATTATTGAGTTCTTTATTTTGATAGCCTCTCTAATCTCCCTTAGCATTTCATCATCACTATCACTGTCCTGGTCAGGTGGTCAATAATAGATCCCTATTGTTATATTCTTATTAGAGCATGGAATTACTATCCATAGAGATTCCGTGGAACATGTGGATTCATTTAAGATTTTTATTTCATTTGAGTCTACATTTTTTCACATATAGTGCCCTTCCCCCCCCCCCCACCCTCCCGCACAACCTGTTCTGTCCTTCCGATATATTTTGTACCCCAGAATGATTATGTCCCATTGATTGTCCTCACTCCACCAGGTTTCTGTAATGCCTACTATATCAATATCCTCCTTTAACATGAGGCACTCTGGTTCACCCATCTTATTATTTAGATTTCTAGCATTTGTGTACAAGCACTTTGAAAACTTGTCACTGTTTATTTGTCTGCCCTTTTCTGATGTTTCAGATTCTTTATGTGAATATTTCTTATCTGATCTGGCCCATACTTTATCCTCTTCCATCCTCTCCTCCTGACTAAAACGTAGAGAATCTCTATAATAGACTCTCCTGTAAGAGGGAAGTCTCTCCCCTCTCTTCTTCCTTTCCTATTTCAGTCCTGCATCGTCATTTCTTCTGTCCAGTTTCTCCCCCAACAAACAGCACAAACATTGTAATTATATTTTCATAATAACATTTTTAAAGGGGAGATTCAAAGGGAAAAATTACTTTGTGCATTTTCTGTGATGTATAAAGAGAGCCTGAAAAGTGTTTGTTTTTGGTTTTGGTTTCCGAAGGTGGGTTTTTAACACTGTAGAAATTCAGGTCATGTGTATTTTGGAAGACACTATGCCCCATTCCAGGGGAGAGGTAATAGGATTATTACCACAAGTAATGAAGTACAACTTCTAATTAATTGGGATGAGAGGAGATTTTTATTCAGATTGTACACAACCTATTTAAGTAAAATATTTTGGAGAAAAGCTCTCATTGTTAAAAATTCAAAATTACTGTCTGGCTCAACTAAGAGAAGACAGAACTCCAAATGTAGTATCTTTGCAATTCTTGGCAAGTACCTTTTTAGATCTTCTTTATACATAATCATGAAACCCACAAGAGCACAAATTCATTTTCCTTCCCCACTCTGAACTCTAGGGTACAGAAGTGGGGACCTGCATGAAGACCCCCTAAGCTTTTTCTTACCAGTTTAGGGTAAAAACTTCCCCAAGATACAAACTTTGCCTTGTCCTTGAACCCTATGCTGCCACCACCAAGCGTGTTAAACAAAGAACAGGGAAAGAGCCCACTTGGAGACGTCTTCCCCCAAAATATCCCCCCAAGCCCTACACTCCCTTTCCTGGGGAAGGCTTGATAAAAATCCTCACCAATTTGTACAGGTGACCACAGACCCAAACCCTTGGATCTTAAGAACAATGAAAAATCAATCAGGTTCTTAAAAAAGAATTTTAATTAAAGAAAAGGTAAAAGAATCACCTCTGTAAAATCAGGATGTTAAATACCTTACAGGGTAATCAGATTCAAAACATAGAGAATCCCTCTAGGCAGAACCTTAAGTTACGAAAAGACACAAAAACAGGAATATACATTCCACCCAGCACAGCGTAATTTACCAGCCATTAAACAAAAGGAAATCTAACGCATTTCTAGCTAGATTACTTACTAACTTTACAGAAGTTCTGAGTCTGCATTCCTGATCTGTTCCCAGCAAAAGCATCACACAGACAGACCCTTTGTTTCCCCACCTCCAGCTTTGAAAGTATCTTGTCTCCTCATTTGTCATTTTGGTCAGGTGCCAGCGAGGTTCTTAGCTTCTTAACCCTTTACAGGTGAAAAGGTTTTGCCTCTGGCCAGGAGGGATTTTATAGCACTGTATACAGAAAGGTGGTTACCCTTCCCTTTATTTTTATGACACCCCCTTTGCAGGTTACCTTTTACATGTACATGTGCACTGTGGTGTCTGTTTAACCACTATATTAAACACATAAGCTTGTAACTGTAACCCTTGTCCTTCTCTTCCCTACCCCCACTCCATTTGTTATTTAGGCCTGGTCTACACATGGGGGTGGGGATCAATCTAAATTACGCAACTTCAGCTATGTGAATAACGTAGCTGAAGTTGACGTACTTAGGTCTACTTACCATGGTGTCTTCACTGTGGTAAGTTGATGGCTGACACTCTCCCGTCGACTCTGCCTGTGCCTCTCACGCTGGTGGAGTATTCTAGTCGACAGGAGAGCGCTCGGTGGTCGATTATTGCATCTAGACTAGATGCAATAAATCAACCCCTGGCCCCCCCGCTGGATCGATCACTGGATCGATCCAGCGGGTAATGTAGACAAGCCCCTAGTCTCTCCCTCTAAGCCAAATCAAAGACTTAGATGAAAAGTATTAAAGTGCTTAGCAGACTGGGGGTGTTCAATATATATTAGTGGCAGGATGATATAATTGAAAACGTACTGGATTGAAAGTCTGCAGGACAGGGTTTTACACCTGGCTCTGCCACTGATCTGCTGTGTGGATATTTTTTTTAATTTTTTTTTTTTTGGACAAGTCACTTCACTTCCCTGTGTCTTAGTTTCCTCTTCCCCGTCTTTTGTCTTATTTTAAAAGCTCTCATATTATGTGTTTGTACAGTGCCTCGGTCAATAGTGCCCTGATCTTGGTTGTGTCCCCTAGGCACTACTGTAATAATAATGAAGTTATACCAGAATATGAGTTGCCACACTTACCCGGAGGTTTTTATAGCCACATCGCCTTTTGTGATACCAGCAGCCAATGATCAGTAAAACTGCAAGAACCACAACAAGGATTCCAATACCTGCAGCCCTGTTGCAAAAGAAAAACTAGATGAATTTTTCCATAAGTGAGTGTGTTTAGCACAAGTGTTTACAGCATTCAAATTTATCAGCAATTTCAAGAGGCTTCTATGAGAACACAAATGAACTATACTGTGCCTTTTAAAAAATAAAACTATTAATATGTTGAGCTCTTGAACCACCGGGCAGTGAGTAATCCTGCAGTGGTTCGATGATATACAGAGTATGAAGCATCACATGGCGAACATCAAAGATAAAAATAGCTATTGAACAGCAGCCTCACCTGCTGGACACTGTACAGCCTGCCCGCTGAATGAGACTTCCACTCATTTGTGGGACTTTTGGACCTTCAGAATTTCATGTTAAACAACTTTTTTGAGGACTAGAGAACCATAGAAAAAGAATTGGCCAAAACCTTTCTGCAAAATTTGACAAAACATTTGTTCTTAGCTTCAACTCTCTCCAGTTGGCAGCTACAGATTCTTGTCTAAGTCTCTAATTCCTGCCAACCTCCCCGTTGTAACTGACCTAGCTAAAGTCCTTGCCAAAAGCTTGACTATTTCAACAACTGGGAAAATGCAATCATTGCCTCAAATATTGGTCTCCAAAGAACCACCACTTATAGAACGCACCCCAATCCCTGAAAAAAGCATTCCCATAATGGGAAAGCTATGTAAGCAATGAAATGCCTCACTTGTGGAGACACACCCCATTTTTATTAGTTGAATCTCTTCAGGCAAAGAACACTGGGACCTCTGTCCAACATCTACCATGTTATAGCAAATGCCAGAGACACAAGGATTACTGGGTTTATAAATCATTACCCAACTTCGGAAAAGAGGTAAGAAGACTGTAAACTGTGCACAGACAATTTCCTAACTTGTGTCATGTTCCATGACACACTAAGCACAAGAACTGTGTGGTTAGAGGGTGGGAATTTTGAGTTACATTGTGTTTGGGGACCATGGGCTTAACAGTATATGTAGACATACATCTGTCTTTTCCCATTCTATGAAAGGGATTCAAGACGGTTAGGATTCTAGTACCATTTAAAGAAGCCAGGAGACAAAAGAATTGTGAGATTTTGTTCATCTTTATAAGGCCTTGTTACTTTCCCCGAACACAGAAATTCTGATTAATTTATCTTGGGTTCTGTTTTCTTTGTTGCAACCTGGAAGAAAAATCCTACTTTGTAAAATTCTGTTCCCAGGATAGAGGAAAACCTCTCAGTTGAGTCATTTATAAATGGGCTTTCAGAGAATGCCACATCTGAATTTGAATGCAATTCTTTTCACTAGCTTTGAAGCTGTCATGGGTTTTGTTTTATACTTACTCTTGTGCTGCAAGGTAAGTATATCGCTTCCCTTTGCTGAAGATGCCATCTGTTTGGTGGTCTCCTTTGGGCATTTTGTAAGACTGGTTTCGGTCACGCTACAAGGACAAGAGTAATCCATTACAATACTCCTAAGGCATAATACATTATCACCATTTCCATTATCAGAAGAAAGAGAGTTTGGGTTTCTTTTAAATATTTTTAAAAAAAGGTAGATCCATTTACACACAAGGCTGTGGTAACTTAATAAGAACAAAACACATTGGATCAAATTCAGCTGTCAGTTACACTGCCATGACTTTGGGTTTGCATCAGTATAACCCCACCAACTTTAGTGGAGCTATTCTGGGTTTGCACAGTGCCTGAAAGAAGGATTTGGCTTGTTCTCTTTAGATGTTTACAGGTTTCTGAAATAAAATTTCTCAAGAATGAGAATGGGTTTCCCTTTCAACCCAAGGTAAAGCCGCTGTATTTTGAAACCAGCCCTGAAGACAATGTAGGAGGAGACTTCTGTTCTTTAGACCATTCATACATTTTTTGTTTGTTGTAAATTCATGACCAAATGATCGGTTCTTAAGAAAGCCATTTAGAGAACAGGAATAATTTGTTAATAATGCACTTTATCTAGGGTGAGGTAGGGGAGAAGTAGATGAAAGAGAAGGTGAATATTTTACTTACAGTGTTTGTTTCTATTCCCTTTAAACAACCAAAGCCAGATACTTAGGCCGGTCTACACTAGGAAATAAGATCGGTATAATTAGGTCACTCTAGGAGGTGAAAAATCCAGACCACAAGTGACACAGTTAAACCTACCAAACCCCCGGTGTAGACAGCACTAGGCGGATGGAATAATTTTCCTGTTGACCCAGCCTGCCTGTAGGGGAGATGGATTACCTTTCCTGGCAGGAGAACCCCTCCTGTCAGCATAGGTAGTGTCTTCCCTGGAGTGCTGCAGACACTGCAGTGTTCTATGTCTAGATAAACCCCTTAGCTAGCATAAATTGGCACAGCTCCATTGATTTGGAGAGAGCTGCACCAATTTATATTTGCTATCTGTGCATGCTTAATTGCCATTAGTTTAGGTTCCTGAGGGAAATTAACCATCCAAATCTGATCAGACAGAACAGTTCAAATCTAATTTATCTGACACAACCATAGAAAAAGACATAAGTAAATACATTGGTCTCAGTTAAATAGCAGAAGAGCAAATTCTACTGTATATTCCCAAAATAATCTATCACCAAATTCAATTAAGACAAAATGACCCTTTTAGAAATAGATCAGACCGAATTAAATAACTTTTTCAGAGAGTTCAGAATGAGCCAGTAAACTCTTCTGAAACTTAGTTTTAAATAAAACGGGGAAATTCTAGCAGAATACAAAGCATGCAAGCCTCACCTTCTTTGCAGATCCACACTCTCTGCCTGCTCGGTGGATGCATAGGCAGCTTTTTTCTCTAGCACTTAATCTTTTTTTCTTTTTTTTTGGTCTCTACACTCATGACTATCACGAGTTTAAATTCCAAATGGTGCAGACTTTGATTTCTTTAATTGGCATGAAAGAGGCCAAGCAGAGAGGCAGCTTTTTCCCTTTCTTCTTCTCTCTTCCCCCCCCCCCCCCCCCCAGTCTTTTTCGGTAAACAGCTACAAGATCTATTACTTTTCCATGCTCTCCCACACACTGCATAGGGCTGGGCCACACACAGGTTTTGCATCAATTTACCTAAATCAGTGAAAACTCCAAGTGTGGACACACTTGTACCTGTTTAAAACTGTTTATATTGCTTTTGTTTCGGAGTTAGTGCCTGTCTACACAAAGTTTTTGCACCAGTTTAATTGAAAGTTTATCTACACAGTTTTTGGACCACTATAGCCACATCAGTTTAGAAACTGATACTGTATAGTTAAATAGGTGCAAATCCCTCATGTGTATGCAGTTATACCAGAGTAAAGAGCCCTTACACCAATGTAGCTCATTTGGTGCTGGTAAGTAAGCAAGCGCTCTAGTAAAAAGAAACCACCTAAGCCATAACTACTACATTATGATTTAGTTAGTGTGGGGTTCAGGAGAACAAGACATTTCTTCTGCTCTGTGTTTTCCCCTGTTTTTGCCTTATTAGATAAAATGGTGGTAAAAACACCTGAACCTTCTCTACACTACAGCTTCCTCCACTGTTGGTACCAGTGCATTGGATATTTCCTAACATAGTCACGAGTGTGTTTAGGACTTATTACTTTTGGAAAACATCTTTCTTCTGGGCAAACATTTGAAGCTAGCATGGTTCTGTTCCCAGTGTGGACAGGGCCTTATTTGTTTTAACATTTCCATTATCCCATGGGACTCAAGAAATCCTCTTTTCTGGAGCCATAACAATAAAACAAATCCAGTGGAGTCACACAGTAACTAAGAGCAGAATTGGCCCCTTTTGAATAAATATCTGCTATATAATTATCTGATCTTGCAGTGGTTCCTCTGCATGATTACACTTGTACTCCTGTGTGAGTTTTGAATGTGAAAAGATTGCAGGATCAGGTTTTAGATCTGTGTATAGTATTAAAGAGCTAATATCAAGTTTGTAAGGCCTCAAATTCAATCTTTCCCACTTCCCAACTTTATAGAATGGCAGATTTCATATAATTCTTTACATGGATTTTCTCCACCCTTGAACAAATGTTTCTAGAAGAAGGAGGCTAAATAACACATATATTTTTTTCTTCTTCATCGGTGCCAACAGTCCAGCATTCATGAAAAAAACCATGTGATAACAAAACCCAGTGTATTTTTATCTTGCCTTTGGCTAATGGGCTGACGTTCATAGCAATGAATGGAAAAAAATGTGCAAATAATGCCTTATAAGACAGAGGCATAATGCTGCTGTTGAGGGGTAGAACAGTTGTTAAGGTGAAACACACAATCTTGTTCTCATTTATACTGTTGTCAAACCGGTGTGTCTGTATTGACTTCAGTGGCATTGCTCCTATTTTACACCAGTGAGATCATTAAAACTCCAAGCGCAGACTCTGTAAGCATTACTGTGTTGGGGCAGAGAGGCCCTACACCAGCAGAGAGGGGGTTAAGGAAGCTGACCCGCTCCACACTGGCAGTGAAAGGGTTAGGGAAAGTCTGTGGACCCCCTTGCCTTGCTCTGCTACACCTGCATTCAACTTCAAATGTGGGGAGAAGAGATAAAAGGAGAGGGCCTAGCCTTGTCCAGGGTTGACGAGTAGGGAGGACACAGCTCCGTGTGTCTCATGGTGGAAGAGAAGCCTGGTTGCAGCCCTGAGACGGAGCTCACTGGCCAGCCGGGACAACCATCCCGGAAGGGACAACCAGAATCAGAAGGGAATCAGGGGAAGCAGAGATTGTTTTGAAAACAAGTGCTGAATAGCGGGGAGGGGCCCTACTGAAGGTTTGTGGGATGACCAGTTTTCAGTAGTGTGTTTCTTCCTGATTACTTTTGAACAACCTGAAAGGACTGAAGTCACTACTATGCTGGACCTCCTCGGTGGGGCAAAAATGTGCCGGCAAAGACCCACAGCTTGAGGGAGTTGTGCCCAGAAGTTGGCCACCTCCCCAGCTACATTACATTTCTAAAGACATTCTATGAGCTAGAGATTCAGCTCTCTCCTGATCACATTTTGGAAAGAAACATTTAAAAATATGTTCAGAAAACAACAATCCAGACCTTTTTTGACATCCATTAGCCTCTGGCAAACTATTGTGAGAGTCTGCCAAATCCTGACTATCCATAGGTGGAGAATGAATGCTTTCTGTGTCACTGAAAAGGTGTCTGACCTTTTAAACAGTGGACCCATTGTCTTTATGTTATTGGTAGGGTCATTTCATCTCTCTAGGATGAGGTCTTGTGATTTTTGTTTGTGTTTTCACTGAAACTTAAGATCCACAACAAGGTAAGGAAGAAATAGGAATGTTTACTTGGGACCTGATAATGCAAGGTGTTTGGTGCCTCCTGTGAGGTGCTGAGTGTGCCTGATACACCATAATTTCAGTTCAAACTCAGGGCACTTGGAATCTCCGAGGAAGCACTCCCCAGCACCGTGCAGGATTGAGTTGTTAATTATACAAATGGTATTTACCATTAGTCTGTCCCTACCAGAAGATTTTCATTGTTTTTAGGAAAAAATAGCGACAGATTCTCGGCTACATTCTGGTCCCTTTGTGCTACTTGGCTGCCACAAGGGGCCAAAAAGCAGCCAGATCTCCCCCAATTAAGGATCCTGCCTCCCAAGGGTGGGGGACTCTTCAGTGGATATTGAGCTGTCATAGCCAGATCCTGTGGCATCTCACTGCAGCTTCCAGCACAGGGATATGTAAAGAGTGAAGAGGGGCATTATTGAAGTGCATTGTGCTACAGCAATGCCCAACAGATAGCCAGCTAATATTAGATTAGGGCAGCTCCCCATACAGGACTGAGGCCTTATTGAGGTGGCAGGGGGTATGGATTCTGGTACTTACGCTACGCCAATGACACCTGAAGTGTAGGTGTATGTGCATTTGACTTGGAAACTTTTTCCAACCATATCAGAAGGCAACACATGTGCCCCTGCTCCCTTTGTGCACCAAGCTGAGGGCATAATCAGGGCAAGATCACTGCCTCCATTTCAGTTCCATCTTGCTGCCCGTGGTGAGAGTTGCAGCTCCTCAACACTCCATTAACCAGTCTTAGATAAATTCTCCTTCTGTATATAGTTGTAGCTTAGTGTTAGTTTAGTTAGAGTAAGCTAGTTACTATTTAGTGGGGTTAATATGCAGAAATCCCCAGGTTTCAAACAGCATGCCACTTGCAGGACTGTGATCCCTGTCAGCGACAGGCACAAACGTTGCCTAATCTGCTTAGGTGAAGGGTATGTGAGGAACAAATATCCTATTTGTGCCTGCTTCCCAACAAGAACAAAAAATAAGAGGGATTTCCACCTCAAGGAACCTCTTCTTGAGAAGACAAGGTATCCCTCTTCAGAGACTATCCCCAACCATGAGACAGTGGAGAGTTTGTCCACGAGAAGTGCCCCTCTGACAGTCCCAGTTTCTAAGCCAAAATCAGGTGAGAAATGTTGTTCATCTTCATCTCCAGTGGCCTCCTCAAAACCCTCTTTGTCCTCGGAGACTGATCAACATTTGAAGTCCCCTCACAGAAAAAGCTCTGAAAGCGCTGAGGAGAGGTCTGGTTGTAAGCACTGACACTCACTGACTGTATCAGAGGTGGCACTGTCGATTCTGGTAGCAGAGGAGCTGTCAAGGCTGGTGTCATCACACATACCAGGGAGATTGTTGTCACTGGCACTGCCAGGTCCAGCAGTGCTAGCTTTAGTGGCTGAGCACTTGCCTCTGCTATTGGGCCATTGACGTTGCAGGCATTCTTCACAGCAAAATCCCTTCTCTCCCTCTCCCTCCTCTCCTGGACAATCCTTTGTTGGATTCTCTGTTCACAGTATCTGTGGCACCACTGGCACTGGCAACTACAGTTACCGCAGCACCAGCCATGCCATCCACTTCATCAATATATACAGCATCAGCTCCTCTGGCACCACGAACGTTGGCCCATTTGTCTGCTTTTGGACTGCCTCATCCACTGCAACCATCAGCTACACTGTTGACTTCAGTTCCTCTGAGAATACCGCAGGCGTCCTCCAGTGCCAAGACCTGCCCCGCTGCCTACTGGGACTCCTCCTTTTACTGAGAAGAGTTATAGCTTCTCTTCTTACTCTCACTGTGACAAACCTGTATCTCCAACAAGGTCATTTAGGTCTCCATACTGTCAACGTTCTAGAGATGCCCAAACTCTAGAGCAAGGTCTTTATTCTAAGGATGCTTCAGTTTGGTGCCCTCCACTATGGGACTGTGCTCCCTAGCCTTATTGGGCTTGTTGGCCTGCTTCTAGAATGTCTAGGCCACCATTAGTGACTAAATCCAGGATAAAGTCATCTTCTCCTGCCCCTGTAGTGCCCAGAGATGACACACATCTAGGCTCACAGTTTCCGTCTTTACTGGAACACACAGAAGAAGAGGAGACTAGGGAGGGACCTGTAGATGTCCCCCCACCCCCAGTTTTTCTTCCTCTTTTCTGAGTGAGGCTGTCTCCAAAGTCCCCGTTGCCTCCTCCTGAGGATTTTTAAGTTTTTCAGGCTCTCATTGTCTTTGCTGATGAAATTGCTTTACTAAGTGACATGGAATGGGATAATTTCCCTTACTTGAGAGGTAGAACAGGATGCAGCAAGAATTGAATTGAAAGTAAATGAAGAGAAAATCAAGATTATGAAAGTAGGAAACTGGACAACAGATGCAAAAGTGTATGTGGGGGAAAAGAAAATGAACAGTTAGAAGAGTTCTGCTACTGGGGAGTATGATAACATTTGAAGGTGCCTGTAATAAAGATATTCATACAAGATTAGGAAAAGCAAACACCATTTTTGGAAGGATGAACAGCATCTGGTCAAACAGAGGTCTCCATACTAAACCAAAGGTCAGATCAGACCATTATACCACTGTAGTGAGCGTGCTACTATATGGAGCAGAGACTTGGCCAATGACAGTGGATAACAAAAGAGCGACTAGAGGCTGCCCATCACAGTAGGCTGAGGAAGATATTACACATTTCATGGAAAGACAAAACAAATGTGAGAGTAAGAAAGCTGATAGGACAAGATATGTTAGAAAAATATCAAAGAAAGAAGGCTCAGGCCGTTGGGATGTGTACATCATATGAAAGATGGGAGCATGCTAAGCAAGCATTGAAGTGGGTACCCAAGGCAGGAAAGAGAAAGTGAGGAAGGCCAAGGAAGAACTGGCCAAAGACAGTGACAGAAGATATTGAATGTGCTGCCATCACCTGGTGACTGAAGTACCACAACTAGTGAGCGGTCAGTCAGTTGAGGAACTGGAGTGCCCCATGGGCACAGGATAAACTAAGGTCTAAGGTAAGGTTGTTAGGAGAATAGCAGTGTCTTTGGGAATACAAGCAGAAATTGTGCCAGACAATCTGAACAAATTATTAGACATATTGCAAACTCCTGCTCCTGCAAGGTTGCCCTTCCCATCAACGATGCCTTACTGGAAGCTATGAAGACCCTTTGGCAGATACCTGCCTCCAACCCACCCACTGACAAATGGGTGGACAGATGCTACCAGGTTCTTCAGCAAAACTGAGTGTTTCTATACCCTTCCAATTCCAGACTTCTTAGTGGTCACAGCATCTAACGAGCATTTGAGGCAGCCTCACTCCAAAGCTACCCTGAAAGATAAATATTATCAGAGATTGGATGTGTATAGCAAAAAGGCATATACCACCATGAGAGTATCAAATTATCTGGCATTGTTGTCAAAATATACTTTTATTAACTAGTCAGCAATTTCAAAATTCACTAACAAACTGCCCAGGAAATACGAAGATCAATTCTTGGCCATTCCCTCAAAAGGTCATCTCACTATTTGCACGTCTTTCAAAGCAGCGATTGACATGTCAGATGCTGCATCACATTTCAATGAGATGCTCTTCTTGGTTTCAAGCCTTCAGCATTCCAAGACTGCTGCAAAATACAATAGAACAGGGGTTCTCAAACTTTATTGCACTGTGACCCCCTTCTGACAACAAAAATTGCTACATGACCCCAGGAGGGGGACTGAAGCCTGAGCCTGCCTGAGTCCCACTGCCCCGGGTGCGGGGGTGGGCCAAAACTCAAGTCCCACTGCCCTGGATGCAAGGGGCCAAAGCCCAAACACAAGGGCTTCAGCCCCAGGCAGGGAGCCTGTAACCTGAGCCCCACTACTCAGGGCTGAAGCCCTTGGTCTTTGACCCCAGGTGGTGGGGCTCGGGCTTTGGCAAGTTTAATGCCAGCCCTGGCGACCCCATTACAATGGGGTCATGACCCACTTTGGGGTCCCGACCCAGAGTTGGAGAATTGTTGCAATAGGCGATTTACCATGTGAAGGTGCTACACTGTTCTCTCAGAAGACCACCAACATGATGCACATGTTGAAAGATTCTCATGCAACCCTTTTGTTTGCTGAGTGTTTACCCTTCCGGAGCAAAGAGGAAACAGTTTAAGCCTCAAACATGGTACACACCCTACTATCAGCAGAGGCCTCTATATGGAGGTCTTCTAAACATTGTCCACCGGCATCGTCTGTAGCAGGTCCTTCTCATCAGTCTTCAGTAACTTTGAAACAGGTGTTTTAATATATCTGTCAAGACAACATACCCACCCTGTTTCATCTTTTGCATTCAGATACCCCTTCCCTCATTTGGAACGTGCCTATCTCTCTTTTACAGTGCATCAACAGAGATTACATTGGACAGTTGGGTACTTAGCACAGTAAAGAAGGGCTATGTTATCCAATTTACCTCCCTCCCTTTCTCCAGCATATTCTCATGTCCCTTTTCAGGGACCCATCTCACAAGACTGTTTTAAGAAGTACATTCTCTGTTAAAACTGGGAGCAATAGAAGAAGTTCCTTATCAACACAGAGGGAAAGGTTTCTATTCCCACTATTTCTTGATTCCCAAAAAAGAGAGGTGGTCTTTGACTCATTCTGTACTTCAGAATGCTTAACAGATTTATTAAGAAAATCAAGTTAATGATGATCACCGTTGCTTCTATTATCCCTTCCCTGGAAATTGGTATGCTGCTCTTGACCTACAGGATGCCTCTTTTTATGTGGCAATATATTCTGGCCATAAAAAGTTTCTTCAGTTCATAGTTAACAGTGTATAACAAACCATATACAAAGCTGTCCTTTGGTCTCTCTTCAGCCCCATGGGTATTTGCAAAATGTATGACACTGGTAGTTGTCATGAAGCAAGGTATGGGCAGCTGGTCCTAGTGGGTGGAGCAGTGGGCCACAAGGTCTAGTGGGCATAGGCGGAGTCACGAACCAGGAGTCAGGCAATGAGCAGGGGAGCACGTTTGGAGTGGACTGGAGCAAGGCTTGGAATAAGATAGGCACAGGAGCAATTGCAGCTGTGGGCATAAGCATTGAGCAGCCATCGACCTTCTGTGCGGGGCTTAAGAGTGCATCTGTTGGTTCCTCTAGCCAATCAGGAGATCTGGCCAGTCAGGTGCTTCTGTTGCAAGCCAACTGAGATTCAGCTGAGAGTCCTTTGTTGCTTACTTGGGGATGGAACTAGCTGGTCCAGGCTCAGCTGCAGGCCCTAATTCCTGACAGTAGCAGCCCATCTAGGAATTAAAATATTTCCTTACCTAAATTATTGGCTAGTTTGAGGAAGATCAAAACTAGAAGGTGACTTGTCTCATTAATATGAAACTCAGAAGAAATCTAACGTAAAATTTTTGGATGGAGTCGTAATGATATCTTCTCCTTGGAGGACACAGTAAATGGAGAGCACAGAGAGCACACAGCTAGTCCAACTCAAAAGGCAGTTTTATGAGACCATTAAGAACAAAGCTGAGATCCCAAAGTAGAGTAGTATCCCTAATCTGTGGGGAAAGGCTCATAAGATCTTTCAGGAACCTCAGTGTGGTGGGATGAGCAAAAATTGAGAAACCATCTACTGGTGAGTGCACTGTTATTGATGCTAAGTGAACCTTGATGGAATTCAGAGAGAGACCTGAAGTTTTCAGTTCCAACAGGTAATCCAAGATTGTGGAAAGAGACATCTGGACAGGTGGATGATGACAGTTACACCAAAGATGATATCTTCTCCATTTCTGGAGGTAAGCGTCTTGATTCCTTCTTGCTATTTAACAGGACGTATTGTATTCCTGATAAACAGGATGCCTGTAGCCCCGAGAACTATTGAGAAGCCACGCTAAAGTTTCAGAACATTCAGATTGTGATGAAGTGTTCCACCAGCATTCTCAGATAGTAGTCAAGAATTTCTGGGGAACTGCCATGGAGGGTGAGGAGTGAGTCTGAGATAAGGAAACCAAACCTGTGTTGGCCAAGTTGGTGCAACCAAAATGATCCTGGTCTGGTCCTACTTGATCTTGTTGAGAACTTTTAAAAAAAATGGAGTTGGTGGATATGCATTAAAAAAGACCAAAAACTTTGTCCATGTAATGAGAGAGGCATCTCCTAGAGATTGTGTTCCTCCTCTGAAACAGAATTTTCTGCATTTCATGTTGGCTGCAGTGGTGAAAAGGTTGACCTTAGGAAACCCCCGAGCTAGGAATATTTTGTTGAGGACTCGAGTCCAACTTCCATTCATAATTTAGGGAAAAAAAGGTCTGCTGAGGATATCTGCCAGGCTGTTTTGTATACCCAGAAGGTAAGAAACCGAAATGACTCTCTGGTTGCCTATGTGCCAATTCCAAAACTTTATTGCTTCTGTGTAGAGTGAGGGGGAACATGCTCCTCCGTGATGATTGATGTAATATATACAAGCTACGTTGTCTATCGTGATCTTGATTGACTTGCTTTTGATTAGGGGAAGAAAGTGGAAGCAAACATTTCTGAATGCCCTCAATTCTAGCAGATTGATGTGCAAGTGCACTGTTCTTGTTGTGACCATTTGCCTTGGGCTGCGTGAGGACCCAAACCTGCTCCCCACCCAAGGAGACATGCAACCGATATTATCATGATTGTATGGAGATTCTGGATAAACAGGATTCTTGCACAAATCTTGAAAGGATCATTCTACCAGGTGAATGATTGTAGAACTGGCTGGGTATAGACACCAGTTTGTTCAGATTGTGTTTGTTTGTGTACATAAACTGTCCTGAGCCACCCTTGGAAACACTGAAGATGTAAATTGCTGTTCTGTGTTATAAAAACACAAGCTGCCCTATCCCCCAGAAGCTGCAGACATGTACTTGCTGGGACTCAAGGACAGAGCTGCATTCTTTGGATAAGGTTCTTTAGAGCAAGGAACCTTTTAGGAGGGACATAAGCTCTGCCCATCATTGAATCCAGAAACATTTCTATAAAAAGTATTTGCTGTGTAAGGGTACAGGTCAATTTATTGAGATTTATTTGTAGTTCTAGACTGCGGGAAAGCAAAGTTCTTGTTTGAACTGCCAATTGTACTTCCTGATAAGACCGGCCTTTGAGGAGCCAGTCATCGAGGTAAGGAAAGTGTCAAGGTTCCTCCCCCACTCTGAACTCTAGGGTACAGATGTGGGGACCTGCATGAAAAACCTCCTAAGCTTATCTTTACCAGCTTAGGTCAAAACTTCCCCAAGGTACAAAATATTCCACCCGTTGTCCTTGGATTGGCCGCTACCATCACCAAACTAATACTGGTTACTGGGGAAGAGCTGTTTGGACGCGTCTTTCCCCCCAAAATACTTCCCAAAACCTTGCACCCCACTTCCTGGACAAGGTTTGGTAAAAGCCTCACCAATTTGCCTAGGTGACTACAGACCCAGACCCTTGGATCTTAAGAACAATGAACAATCCTCCCAACACTTGCACCCCCCCTTTCCTGGGAAATGTTGGATAAAAAGCCTCACCAATTTGCATAGGTGACCACAGACCCAAACCCTTGGATCTGAGAACAATGAAAAAGCATTCAGTTTCTTACAAGAAGACTTTTAATAAAAATAGAAGTAAATAGAAATAAAGAAATCCCCCCTGTAAAATCAGGATGGTAGATATCTTACAGGGTAATTAGATTCAAAAACATAGAGAACCCCTCTAGGCAAAACCTGAAGTTACAAAAAAGATACACAGACAGAAATAGTTATTCTATTCAGCACAATTCTTTTCTCAGCCATTTAAAGAAATCATAATCTAACACATACCTAGCTAGATTACTTACTAAAAGTTCTAAGACTCCATTCCTGGTCTATCCCCGGCAGAAACCAGCATATAGACAGACACACAGACCCTTTGTTTCTCTCCCTCCTCCCAGCTTTTGAAAGTATCTTGTCTCCTCATTGGTCATTTTGGTCAGGTGCCAGCGAGGTTACTTTTAGCTTCTTAACCCTTTACAGGTGAGAGGAGCTTTCCCCTGGCCAGGAGGGATTTCAAAGGGGTTTACCCTTCCCTTTATATTTATGACAGAAAGACTCTATTATTCCTAGACAGTAGCGGTAGGAAGCTACAGCTGCTATGATTTTTGAGAAAACCCTTGGAGCAGAAGAAAGACCAAAGGTACCATAGGTGCTGACTTCATGGGTGCTCCGGGGCTGGAGCACAAGCACCCACGGGGGAAAAAAATGGTGGGTGCTGAGCACCCACCGACAACCCCCCTACCAGAACCTCCCCCTCCCGCCAGTGCCTCCTGCCCACTGGTGGGCCCCGCAAATCAGCGCCTCCCCCCCCTCCCAGCGCCTACCGCCTGCCGTGGATTAGTTGTTTCAGGAGACGTGGGGGGGGGGGGCGGAGTGAGGACACAGCATGCTTGGGGGAGGGGGTGGAACTGGGTGGGGAAAGGGCAGGGTGGGGACAGGAAGAGGTGGGGTGGGAGCAGAACAGGGGTGGGAAGAAACAGGGCGGGGGTGGGGTCTTGGGGAAGGGGTGATATGGGGATGGGGGGAAGCACCCCCTGGGGCAGATTAGAAAATTAGCACCTATTCCTGGTACTGGTTGTGGTTGTGATTGAATGTGAAACAAAGAAATCTTATGAGAGAGGGATGAATTGCTATGTGGAAGTAGTCATCTTTTAGGTTGAGAGTTACAAACCAGTCCGCAGAGTCCAGGGAGGGAATTATAGCTGCTAGGGACACTATCCTGAATTTTAGATGTATGACATGTTTATTCAATTGCCTGAGGTCTAGTATTGGCCTCCAATTCCCATTTTTCTTGAGTATCAGAAAATATCTTGAATTAGAACCCTTTTCCTCTGTGTCGAATGGTTCTATGGCCCCTAGACTTTTGAGTGATGTGATCTCCTGTGCAAGCAATTGATCGTGAAAGGGGTCTGGGAAAGGGGGTGGAGGGAGAGATGGAGGTAAACTGGATAGTATAATTTGATATAATGGCCTCTGATGCCCATTTGTCTGATGTTATTGCCTCCCTGCTTGTTGGAATAGAGAGAGGCAGTATTCAAATTAAGGAAAGGGATTGTATAATGCAGTTGAGATATCCTGAATATTGGGTAGTTTAGACTCTTGGCTAATCAAAACTGGCATTTTGAAGATGTTGACAGCTAGGATGAAGCAACTGAGGTAGTCACTGGTTTCTTTTTAGAAAATCGACTTTAGAAGTTGACTTTTTAGCTGGCGGTTCTCGGCTCTTTATATCTCTAACATGTTTATAGTACAGTGATTTAGACCAAATTTCTCCAACTTTTGAAAGATGAGCTCTCCTTTCAGGAAAATATTGTTAAAGGCTTATATGTATGTTAGAGTTTTAATTGCATGAAAGTAAATTGTCTTTTAAAATGTGTCCTTTATTTTGTAACTATAATATGATTCTTTCTTTTCTTTCTTCCATGCTTTCATGAGCAGTGAACTGGTTAACACTGTTGACATTTAAAGTATCATCACTGGCACCTAAGTCAGCACCCTTTGGAATGAATGGGGTTTCTCACACCTCAGAGCTAAAGTTTCAGGCTATCCTGCAAATTCAGACAGATGTGTCTCAGCTCATGTTTGGAAATTCTCTTCACTGTCCTAGCAGCTAAAGACTAACTTAAAAAAATTGAACCTGAGATTTTGGAAAACAATTGAGAGGGTCTATCTGTTCCATCCCTTCCAACTAGTCGTTCATGCTCACCACCCAGGGGTATACCCATACTCTGGGCAACGCTGGCTTAGCATACACGATGAGCGTTGGGAATGTGGGTGAAGTATTGTGTTTTGGTGTAAGGAGGTTGTTGTTGGATAGGGAGGACATAAGTGTTGATATATGGTCAGAATTAAGGCTGTTGGGAGAACCATAATTACAGTGTCCTGATTTACAAACATTGTGGTAAACCTAACCCATCTCCACCATCAAAATAACACGGTGGGGTAATTTCTGTGAGGTGAGCCTCACAGAAGTTTCATTTGCCTGAGTTCCATCTCACAGGTTTTACCATGGTAGGAGTGATCTAGCCCTTTGAGATTAAATTCCTTTTCTCCTTCCCCATACAAGTGTTTTATGTTGCATCTGAGCATGGCGTTTCCCAAAGGGATGGTCCCAGAAGACCTGTCTGGTTGCATGATGCTGGTTCCTCCACCTTAACTGCATCTGGGACATTGGTGGGGGGCTGAGCTCTGACTGGGGCCCATGGGCACTAAATAATAGCAGTCTTTAAAAGACGTTAAAATACATTAAATTCTTGGTCTGCACAATAATGAATGGGTGAGGGGAGGTGTCCAAGAGACATCTCACTATCAAGGGACAGTCCACACTGTGAAAAAGTTTAAGAACTGCTCTCCAGCTCTAATCTGCCTGCTGCATGTGCTCAAAATATTGTCAATAAGTATCACCAGACAGAAATACTTAAATGACCCAGATTATAAATAAAACATCAGACTTTAATAGGCACTTAAGGAGTGGGCATTGTATTAATATTTTTATTGCCATTTTGTGTGTATGATAAACATTTGTCCTCCTCCCTTCCCCCCAAAAAAGAAAAAGAAAACAACCTAAACACTGTATCTTTTGGGTTAAAAAATATACATTTTATCATTTCAAAATTTGAATTTTTGTTCAGATGAAACTGCAACTTTCACATTAAAATATGTGAAAATTTGTGGGTTTTTTTGCAGGCAAATTGTTGTGACTTTTTTTTTGAATTTCGCATAGCCCTACACAGAATATCAGCAAAAAATTTGTAAACACCACTTCGATAGCCTTGGGGGGGGGGGGGAAGGGGATTTGGAATGTATTAAACTAAAACATTTAAATAAACCCTCAAATTTTCTTAGAGATAAATAGCAATAGTCACACCCCCATATCTTGTTCTTGACACTTTCCAGT
Organism: Eretmochelys imbricata; assembly: GCF_965152235.1. Lineage (NCBI taxonomy): Eukaryota > Metazoa > Chordata > Testudines > Cheloniidae > Eretmochelys > Eretmochelys imbricata. Next base: position 103,314,190 of record NC_135576.1, on the reverse strand, counting down.
CTTAAGTTTCAGGAAATGAAGGGAAGGGAATAGCAGGATTTGCTTCTTTGGTTTAGTGTCTGTGTTGTTCTCTTGCTCTTTCTTCTGCTGGAGTTGATCTATAACGACCAAAAATACAATAGATATGATGAGAGTGGCTCCTGCTATGTAGAACCCTGCGCTGTAATTTTCTGCCATGTCCACAATCAGACCTGGTGGGAAAAGCAAATGATAGTGGTGTGATTTGTCAAGAAGAAATTAATGGAAATTGCTGAGATATCTTATTAACAAGGGGAACACCTTTTCTTTGTGAGTTTGTTTCATCTTCTGGCTTTGTAAAGGTTAATTCACCAGTTTAAGATACTTGTAATGACAGCAAATGTAGAACAGGTTTAGGCCCATCTTTACAAAATTAGTTGCCTAAATTGCTCTGTTTGCAAGTGCACTTGTTCAAGCTCAGTCAGTAATTGTGTGTGTAAGCATCTGTTAGTGGGTGCAGTCACCAGTTCTGCAGGTGCAAATTTGGGGTGCAATGGACAGATGCATGGGTACAACTTCATCAGCCACAAAATTTAGCCACGTGGACTATGAGGTATCTGACTGCTTGTTGTTTAGAAGCCAGTAGTGCCAGTTTGGCTAGCACCATCGCAGGTTTTGAGCATCTGTCCTAGTGAACTGGTTTCCCACCCAATTTCCAAGAACTGTACAGCAGGTAATGGCCTCCTGCTGTGCTTTTTGCAAGTTGTCTCTCCCTCAGCAGCAGCAACTACTGCAGAGTGGGAGGGTCCAGAGTACTAATGAGACCACAAACAGGGCAGGAGGCAACAAAGAGTGGGGGGAGGAGGGAACAGAAATTGTGAAGAAGCCATGTAGAGAAAGGAAGAGCATAGGGTGAATCATAGAGGATAGAAGGGAGGGCAAGTCATGGGCGGCAGAGGTGAGCTATATCGGTGTGATCAGAGAATAGAAGGGGGGCCACTGTGGGATGGAACAGGGAAATGATAGATTTTACTGTGGATGAATTTTCAAACAATTGAGTGGCCCCTGGAAGGTTTGTGCTATCTCTGATGAATCCTGTGGTGTTTTCCTGACCCTCCTAAGAGGAAAATCCCCTAAAATCCACCAGATCAGTGGATAGGAGCCTCATGGTCTTCATTGTGTTGGAAAATGCTATTTCCTCCTCACACACATGTTGGCGTTATACCTGACCTATACCAGCTCAGATTAATACGGGGATGGGAAAAACATTAACACTTGTTAAATCCCTTTATTCATGATGAACCAAGCTCAACCCAAGGGCAAGCAAGTGCAATTCCCCTGAAGTCAATGGAGTTTGCATCTGCTCATGCCAGGGCTGAAGTTGGCCCAGTGACACCAGTTTGTAAACTAAGTGCATGGTATTTTCTGAGCCCCTCAGGGAGTGCGGAGGCCCCTCTGTATTCTCTTCCACTCTTGTCTCAAAGGCCCTATACACCCAACAGAAAAGGACCTGCAGGGATACGTTTTGCCATATCAGATTCTATTGGTGGACTACCAAGCCTGATACCCTGTCTCGAATAGTGGCCAATGATGTAGCATGCCAATGTGCCAGGTGCAGTCATCCTAGGGCAACATGAAGCTCTTCTGTTGGAGTGTCCTGGGAAGAGGAGTTCATTTGAAGTATTTGCTATATTATCAGCCACTATATAGCTGCAACTCTGCATGCAAACAGCAGCAGAGACTATTAGATCACCCTTATCAGCGTATTCTTAACAGGAACAGTTCAGAGCACAGTGTACTTATCACTTATTTTGTGTACAGGAATTTAATGCTAGTGAAAGATGCCACCAGGCTGACAGCTCTACAGAATTAAATTCTCTGTTTAGCCACAAAACAGGAGGACAGCCCAGATAGTGGCACATTTATATACATAAAAACAAACCCTACAGTATTGTGCTGTAGTTGCCCAGTGCACTGCAGTGTTGCTGTTGTTAGGTGCTGTATTTTGGACAGTCACTGGGTAGCACTGTAGTAATTTTCAGAAGGGTAGTGTGAGCTTCCTTCTGGCACCCTGCTAGTGAGCCTCAGCCCTGACCTGGGGCAAGGAGTTGGTCCTGTCTTCAGGTCCATTCTATTCTTAGCTTCTCTGCTGTTTGGGACAGTTATTTTTCAAAGAATCATAAAAGTTAGAGAGAGAGGAAACTCTTATTTCTAGCCGGGCTTCAACATGGCCTGCAGATACCACAGTGACAGGTATGGTGTAAGAACGTGAATGGATGGATAGGATATTGTGGGTGCACAGTCATGCTGTGGCAGTGAAACGCAGGCACAATTAATTTTATCCACACTCATATCCATCTAGGCAACTTCCTGGTTTGCTAATGCAGTCAGGTAGCTTAGACTGCTCAATGAATGCAGTTGCAGATGCAGTTAATTGTGCCTAGAATGCTGGAGGCAGTCGGACCAGAACTATATGGAAAAGGGCTGTAAAAATTTCTTACTTTCTGAAATTATGCTGTTACATGGGACTGATTCGAAAGACTCCCACTAAATTCAATGGCTCATATGCATTGGCTTACAATCATATTGGCCTTTTCTCTGCCGTATCACATTGCAAAATTATATCTACTTTGCTGTCCGCTGTAACACCAAAGTCTCCGTCGGCATTACTGCTTAATATCCTGCTTGGATATCTGTGTTTTGTATTTTTCTGCAGTCTTTGCACTTGAATTTTTCCAGCTTATATTTCTACTCACTCAAGGTTTCTCTATGTGGCCTATTTCTTCCCACTGTTTTTTGTGCCACCTCTCCATTTAATATATTGATAGGCTGAGATGCTGCCAGAAAACATATTGGTATGTTGAGGAGGCACTTGTTGCACACCCTAAGTGGCCAAGCTTTGAGCGGAGGTTCTCTGCAGTAGGCCGGAAGGGGATGGAATCCTCCTACAGCCATTACCGCCGAGCAGTATCACCGCTACTCTGTGGCCAATACTACAGCCTCAGGGATGCGGTAGCCCCCACAGTTCATACCATGTCATCATGGCTATATCCCCCTCCTCTGCTTCTCCCACAAGCATGGTCTCTGTGCTGGGACACTGGGAGTCCTACAGCATTGTACTCCATGGCAGGGGGGGCGAGTTATATGGGGCTGTGGTGCCCGTGCTCCAGGAATATTCAGGGCCCAGGGGCCCGGCTCCACCAATGTTGGGGGCTGGATCTCTCCCCTGGCCCTGCGTGCCTCCCCCGAAGCATCTCCCAGCCCCACCTGCCATCCCTGGGTGATTTAAAAGGGCTCGGGGGCCCCCAGCCACCGCTGCCACCACTGGCAGAGCAGTCGGAGCTAAGGCGGCTTCCTGCCCGGCCTCGCGCCGCACCACTCCTGGAAGCAGCTGGAACAGCCCGGGGGGGGGGGGGGGGGTGTCTGTACGCACTGCCCCCCCCAAGTGCCGACTCTGCAGCTCCCATTGGCCAGGAACTGCGGCCAATGGGAGCTGCAGGGGCGGTGCTTGAGGGGTGCCCCCCACCTAGGAGCCTCTGCTAGAGGGGTGTGCCAGTCACTTTCGGGAGCCACCTGAGGTAAGCGCCTCACCCGCACCCAACCCCCTGCCTCATCCCAGAGCCTGCCCCCCCACAGTAAGTAACTCCCTCCCAGAGCCTGACCTCCACACCCCCTCCTGCACCCCTGCCCCAGCCCAGAGCCTGCATCAAAACTCCCTTTCAGACCCCGACCCCTCACTCCTCCCGCACTCAAACTCTCTCCCAGAGCCTGAATCCCCTCCTGTACCCAAACTCACCCCTACCACACCCCAACCCCCTGCCCCAGCCCAGAGCCCGCACCCCAAACCCCCTCACAGAGCCTGCATCCAAACTCTCTCCCAGAGCCTTAGGCAGGTGGGGGGGGGGCAGGGCGAGACTTGGACCCATTCTTGGCACCACCAAAAATTTGCACACCATGGAGCAGGTTTGTATGAGGGCATGAATGCCGGCAGGAATCCTGCCACTCTCCCACCAGTTTCACTGCTGGGAGGGCTCTACACAGAGGGAGGAGAAGGGGCAAAATTTTCTCCATAGGATTTAGTCTGGCTCTTTGTATTATCAATTTTGTAGCTCAGATAACTAGAGATGGGCTTGAAACATGGCTAAAATCCATACTTGAGGAAATTTGGACCAGATCTAAACTTCTCAGTTTGAGCCTATCGCTACAAAACAACAAGCAGTTCACTAATAAGCTGTGTTTATGAAAGTGCCATCTCAACTTACCAGCAAGAGGAGGCCCCAGAAAACCTCCAGTGCTTCGAATGAGCATAAAGAGCCCCAAGGCACTGTCAAAATCTGACATACCCACAACTTCTGCCAGCACTGTGATGTGGATGGATACTGTCGCACCAAAGAAAAAGCCATAGAAGCCAGTGAATATTGCCAGAGACAGGTAATTATTAGCCAGTGGCAATAACATCAAAGACGTGCTGATCAGAACAACTGTCATTGTCAGCAAGTGTATAGTCCTAGTAAGGTGGAGGTTAGCATACCAGCCACACAACAGCCTGCCCATGAAGTCCGCTATAGCCAAAATGGACAGGAGAGTTGCAGTCCAAGACTCATCTATCCTTAGACTGTAGCTAAGTGGAACCAAAAATAATGGGGGAACGAAAAAACTCATAGCAGCTAAAATACCAAAAATGGCATAAAGCATAAACTCCAATCTCTTCACAAGCATCCAGTTGAATGTTTTTTGTGTGTTGGGAGATGCATGTTCCTTGCCAGCCTTAGGCACATCCTTGCCGGATGGTCTCTGAGCTTCAGAACTCCTAGCTTCAAGAATGCAACGGTTCTTCAGGGGTCGCATCAGTGCTCCACAGACACATATATTGAGTTGAATGCCACCGATGATCAACAGAGCACTTTTCCACCCATATAGACCAATTAACCACTGAAAAAAAGGGCCAAAGGTGAATGCAAAGGCACATTCCCCAGCACTGGCAACAGCATTGGCCAAAGCCCTTCTGTTAGAGAAATAATGGCTGACAATGCTAATGGCTGGTGTCCATGAAAAGGAAATCCCAAGACCTGCATGGGAAGAGAAGAAAAGTTAGACTTGACCATGCTATTGTGTCCAGGCAGGAGCACACCGTTACAGCAGAAAATGCTTTCACACTATTACTTCTGTGTTAAATTTGCATAGTTAAAATCAGGAATTGTAAAAAGTTATGCTTTCATCAGCAGCATTAGCTCAGCTGTGTTACACATTCTGTATGTTTGTGTCAGGTGTTTTATGACATTTAGGTACACATTTAACCAGAAAAACAGAAATACAAAGTAGTGCATATAGATAACTTTGCATTACTGTCCTCCTCACTGCACAACTTTTGTTTTTCCAAAGACTATTGACCAATTTGCTACTGACTGAAACAAGTCATGCAGCTTAAACTGGATACACCTTGGGATGCTGCTGCGGCAGCACACACAGAGTGAAAATGTCCTGAGCCATATCCAGGCGTTAGGCTGATGTGCATTCAAGTGCACGATCTGAGGAAGGGAGCAAAGATGGCATTATGCCATCTTTATGTGGTCCTCATTCTTAGGACAGGCTGGAAGGATTTGGCCTTACAGTTGGTGTAAGCTGGAGCACCCATAACAGCTCCCAAGAGTCAATTCTGCTGGCCCAGGATTGGCAGATTTCAAGAAGCTCTGGCTTCAGCCATGTCCTCTCACACAACCAGGATGGAACCAGAAATGGGTTACTATGTCAGCTTTATTCCCTGATCAAGGGGAATCCCCAGCTGACTGATTAAACCAGCTTTCCAGCCTACTTGCATCATTGGAACAATTCAGTGGGTTGGAGCAGGCTGAGGATCTGGCCCTGTGACTCAGGGTAATGGCCCTGTGATTTAACTTATTCCACACAAAGTGCGGCATTAGGGACACATTTTTCTTGCACTTCTGCTACTTTGAGGCTCCTCAGATGCACTGCAAAATCCTTAATGCCTCATTAGTTTAAAAATGAAAAGCTGCTGATTTTCTGGTTGCAGTTAGTTGCAAGTGAAAATGAAGCTTATCTATCTGTTATGATTATTTGCCATTGCAATTTTCTGATGCAGAGTCTTACCCACCTAAATGGGGGGAGGGGGGAGTGTGCATTAAAGCTTTAAAACGAAAATAAATAAAACCAGTAACATTACAGCAGAAATTCTATATATTAAAAGAAAAAAAACACTGAAAAAAATCACCCTAAATGAGGGGTGAGAAGTGCAGGTGTGAGACATCATTTTGATTGTACCTTGTAGGAAGCCAGTAGTTGTATACATCCAGATAGTGTTGAAACCAAAAGACCCCAGTGTCATCCCTGAGAAAGCCAGGAGTCCTCCAATTATCACAACTGCTCGATGGGTGTATCTTGCACACAGGCTGCTAGCTACTGGTGCTAAAACAACAGCAAAATAAGGATAACGCAACATTAGGACATGAAGCTCACTAAACCAATTACACAAGAAAGGAAAACATTTAAGGAAAAGTTTCCCTCTCTTCTGTACCCGGCATCTGTCTGATCCAGTATTCTGTTGTCTCTATGTATATGAGAAAATTAGAGCTGAATTCTATTGTGCTTATCTGAAAGGAGGATTTTGCCCCGCAAATGTAAGACTCCCTACTGAGGAAGGGCAGCTCTAGCAGCATAATCAGCATGTGTTTAGGGAGGGGTATTCTGGGGTAGAGAGCAGACTTTCTGAAAAAAAAAAAAAAAGATTTTCAACATTTCCTTTGTGCAAGAGTCCTACTGAATTTAATGAAACTAATAATGTTCTGTATAAATGATCCTAAGCTTTTAATAGAGAATGAGATCCCAGCTATACGATATTTTGGTCAATTTATTAGATTTTAATACTAGAGTATTATATATCCGCTAAAGTTTGGCTTAAAGCTTCTATAGAAAAGTGATCAATTATCTGTTACGCTCTCTAGTGCTTACCCAAAAGGGGCTGTAAAAAACAGTAATTCCACAGGCAGAGAGTTGATAAAGCTGACTCCTTCTTGACGTTGCAAATCTTCTGTAATGTGCTGAGGAGATGCAGGAGATCCATATTTGATTTGAAGTATTTTTCCTATGTGTTCTCAGATTCAGTCCCTAAACTTGTTGGACATTAGGGGCTTCTGCATCTCTTGGTGAGCTATGGGAACTGTACAACACACAATAAACAGCACAGCTTATATAGTTTCTCTGGGTACTGAGCAGTTCTTCGGGAGGGCTGGTTCTTTCACTTGTCATTCACAACTTGCTGCAAAAATTCCAGAATCTTAGACCCTGTGATCCAATCACATTTCAGAAGCATCAGTAATGTTTAGGTACTCCTCTTGGAGTATAATCCAGTGCTTTTTGAACTCAGTGACTATCTGTTCATTGATGTCAGTGGGCATTGGATCAGATGATTACTGCCTACCATTTAACGGACTGTTTTATCTTCTGTGTACAGTAGTTACTGAAATGGCTAGAAGCTGTGTGAAATTGTATGACATTTCTATGGCCACTAGAGGGAGCCGAGGTTTGATTTTACTTTAAGAAGTAAGCAGATTTCATACAAATGAAGTTCCTAAGATCATAGAAATTAGAGTCTGAGGAGGGAATGACATTTAGCTCACTGGGTCAAAGTTAGACTGGGAGCAAATTGTTTTCCACTTGTTTAAATACCTATTTATCTGAAACCCCAGCAACTGCAAATGGTCTCTGTTGTTAACATTCAGACATTTCAATAAGATTGTTTATCCTGTATCTTGTTTTACATATTACAGTAGGAAATCTCTACCCTTGGGTGGGGAATAACAAAGGGAAAGAGTGGGGGGAAAATGAAGCCATAACTGTGCTAAGAGTAATAGTAAAGGTACAGTCTGAAGCAAAGAAATTCATGGCTAACAGGATGAGTTCTGAACAGACCAGCTGGCTTCTTACACTGGAGTCTCAACCTGCTGACCGATACTAAACATGCTGGAAATGAACAGCGTGTGATGGGTACATCCTGTGCTGCCCACTATACTGGGAACATCAGTTTATAGTGGCAGCACAGGAGCTGAAAGAGGAAGAGTGCGGGGGGGAATAAAGTATTTGACCTCAATAGCTTCAATGGGCAAAAGAGTTCGGAACCACTGATATGTTCTGTGCTGTTTGCCTGAGTGCCATTGTTAATGGCCTCTGCCCATTCATTCATGCACATGTCTAACGTGCAAATCCTGGTGTAGAGTATGGAACAGCCCAAGTTTCTTTGCAAGTTAGAACACTTACACATGACTAATAGATGCTGAGATGGCTGGTACAGATGAGGCCTCCTGCTACAAACTGATCAAGAAAGTTGGGAGCTTCCATTTACTCCACCAAAGGCTGAGTGCTCTACCCACTAACTAAAATACTCAGCAGCGTTTCATGAATCTTTGATTCACTGTGGTTAAAGGTAACATTTAGATGGAACAGTTATCATCCATACCAATTATGAGAGGCAGTGAACTTGGTCTAGGGGGATGATGACTGTATAATATTTACAGATACTTTGCCTTTTTATAGTCCGTTCCATCCAAAGATCTCACAGTGTGTAACAGATATTAATGAATTAAGCCTCAAAACACTCCTGTGGCAATATGTGACCCCTACTATTTGGATAGGAAACTGAGAAGAGAGACCATTTATATAATTTGCCTCAGGTCACACAGTGAGTCTGGCCCATCTGTAGACAGAAGACAATGCTAGCCCTTAGGATGGTGTAGTTTATTGCTGTTATTGCACTGTTGATACCAGCTTGAGAGGGCATCATACTTTCCAGGCTATGTAAGACTGCCCGTTTTCAAAGTTGGATGGTTTTTGGGGGAAAAGTTGCCTCAAAGGGTCAGATTGTGGAAAACATTTGTCACAATTTCATTTGTCCCCCCACTCCTCAAACACCTCCATATAAAACTCTCTAAATATGGATTTCACAGTTGAGGATAGTTTGGGTTAAAAACAGTTTGGGATAAAAGAAGAACTGACCTGAAACTTTCCCCACAACTGAAACTAACCCTACACCTTTTTTTGAGGTAATATTTAATATATATGTGTTTATGTACCCCTAGCTGAAATTTCCCAACCACTGGAAAGATTCTGATAAATTCTGACAAGTTTCTGAATGGAAACTTTCTACCCAACTATTAAATCACAACATTCATTTCCTTATCCCTATACTCTGGTACTGGGAAGAAAACTGACTTGTACTCATGTAATCTGACTAGCCTCAGAGCCTGCTGAGCAGATGTATGTTTGGTATTTGGTACATTTTCTGATCCGTCCCTTTACCATCGCCCCATGTTATGTCATGATTTGAAAATTCCTATGAAAACAGTTTTCCCAAATAAACTTTTTTTTCAGACCAAGATTGTGTGCAAGTCACACAAACAGTATCACAATTGGTCACTGATATGCTGACCTCATGGACTAAACAATTTCCATTATGATTACTTATTATAGTTTTACAATGGGGTAGAATGAAGGGTAGGATGGGTGTGCACTATTTTTTAAGAGCCAAGATAGCTGCATATAAATTAATTCTTGCAGAATGTAAAAACCACACAACATTGAACATTGTGCAGTGAGAAGAATAATTTATAGGAACATATATGAGAAGATGGCATTTGCCTGGTTTGCTGAATGCTGCTATTCTGATTTGCTACAGCAGCCATTCAAAGAGTTCTATGGGAATTGTCCAATGATACTTTCTTTGTAATCCTGCTGCTTTAAAAGGAGTTTCTGGAGGAGATTGTATGGTGGACTTCAGCAGGTTATGGAATGCAATTTATTTACAGGGTATCTGTTATAAAGCTTTTTCACAAAAAAATTATACTACTACTTGTTGGATATTACCTGCTTATTACTGTTGTTTTACTATATAGATGAGTGTATGTAGGGATTACTTGATGATGATGATTAAAGATTCAATCTGCATTTATTTGGGATTATTGCATTACAAATGGTGAAAAATGACCCACTTTGCAGAGCAGTTAATGATTACACCAGGGGTTGGTTAGTGAAGAATCAGGTGCAATGAGCCCTTAGTTACTTACTTATGCTGGTATAAATCAGAAGTAACTCCATTGAAGTCAATGGAGTCACACTGGTGTGTTTAAAACCAGCATAAGGGATTGTTCCTAGACCCTTGGAAGTCAATGGGAAGATCCCCATAGACTTCAATGGGTTGAGGGTACATCTACGCTGCAATTAGAGGAGTTACTGCAGCATGTGTAGTAGACATACCTGAGCTGGCTTTGATTTAGCCAGCTCGAGTAACAATAGTAGTGAAGCTGTGGCAGGATGGGCAGCAGCATGTGTGCACAAGCCCACCCAGGACCTTGGGTATGTACTGGAGCGGCCAGCCTGGGCTGCCATAGCTTCACTGCTATGGTTATTCAAGGCAGCTAAATCAAAGTTAGCTGGGGTATGTCTACATGTGCTGCAATCACACCTGTGATTGCATTGTAGCCATACCCTAAGTGAGAGGGGAATCATCCTCCATGAGTTCAAGCATACAGAGCTCTAAAGAAGAGAAAAATGAAAACTAATAAATGATATATACCTCCAGAAATGACCTCTTGTGGCCTTTGCATACCTAAAAATGTCAGCGCTTTAAAGTCTAATGTTTAGGGCCTTTCCATGGCCAGAAGTGAGTGCTGTGTCCCCCACTGGGAAGCTGGGCATCTCCCCTTCCCAGTGGAATAAAGCTCCAGTTTCTAGCGCTGCAGTTATGAGATGTCAGTCTTTCAAGCTGTGATATTTCTAAGTGTTGTGTCAAAGTTCCTCCGCTACCTTGGTGGGTCCTGCGCTTATTGGCAGATTTGCTCGCCTCAGGGACTCACGGCAGCCCTCAGTTTGGCCACTTTCGTGGCTCAAATCTGCCATTCACTCAGATAACCTCTGTCATAAATATAAAGGGAAGGGTAAACCCCTTTAAAATCCCTCCTGGCCAGAGGAAAAATCCTCTAACCTGTGAAGGGTTAAAGAAGCTAGGATAACCTCGCTGGCACCTGACCAAAATGACCAATGAGGAGACAAGATACTTTCAAAAGCTGGGAGGGAGGAAAAAACAAAGAGTCTGTCTGTGTGATGCTTTTGCCGGGGACAGAACAGGAATGGAGTCTTAGAACTTAGTAAGTAATCTAGCTAGATATGCGTTAGATTATGATTTCTTTAAATGGCTGAGAAATTAAGCTGTGCTGAATAGAATGGATATTCCTGTCTGTGTGTCTTTTTATAACTTAAGGTTTTGCCTACAGGGATTCTCTATGTTTTGAATCTAATTACCCTGTAAGGTATTTACCATCCTGATTTTACAGGGTTTTTTTTCTTTTACTATTTCTCCTATTAAAATTCTTCTTTTCTAAGAACTGAATTTTTTTTTTTTTTTTTTTTTAGTGTTCTTAGGATCCAAGGGTTTTGGGTCTGTGGTCACCTATGCAAATTGGTGAGGCTTTTTACCAAACCTTCCCCAGGAAGTGGGGTGCAAGGGTTGGGAGGATTTTGGGGGGAAAGACGTCTCCAAACAACGCTTTCCTAGGTAACCCGGTCAGACGTTTGGTGGTGGCAGTGGAAGTCCAAAGGAAGTAGGGTAAAATAGTTTGTACCTCGGGGAAGTTTTAACCTAAGCTGGTAAAAGTAAGCTTAGGAGGTTTTCATGCAGGTCCCCACATCTGTACCCTAGCGTTCAGAGTGGGGAAGGAACCTTGACAACCTCATTACTGGCCAGCATGGGGAAAAAGAACAACCCCCAGCAGTCCTTCCTCCTGGTGTCTGATAACACTCGTACTCTTCAGTCCTCCAGCAGCTCATCCTCTCACTCCCAGCTCCTTACATGCCTCTCCCTAACTGAAGTGAGGTCCTTCTTAAACCCAGGTGCCCTGATTAGCCAGCCTGTCCTAATTGATTCTAGCAGCTTCTTCTTAATTGGCTCCAGGTGTCCTAATTAGCCTGCCTGCCTTAACTGGTTCCATCAAGTTCCCGCTTGTTTTGGAACTGCCCGTTACCTTACCCAGGGAAAAAGGATCTACTTAATCTGGGACTAATATATCTGCCTTCTATCACTCTCTGTGACTGTGGGGCCTATATCCAAGCCTCCGTCCTTTCATGTATCCAGGCACAGTTCCTCTGGGCGGCGTCCACTGACTCCCTTGACGCCTTCGAGGAGCAGTGGGCGCTGTCTGGGGTTCTTTGCCCAGTGTTTCTGTCTGGTTCCCTTTGTCTGACCCTTTGACTGCACTCCTGTCTCTGTTATTTTATTAGTTGCCCGAAATCACTTGGCTTCCAGGTCCTTTGGATCCTCCCCTTAGGCTGCGGGTGGGTCCTTTAGCAGTGGGCGGGCTTCCGCCCACCCACTTCCTGGATCTCAATAGGATCACTCTTCTGTAGCCATTTGGGTTGACCCTGTCACAGTATATAATGAAAAGCTGTCACTGAACCATCAATCATTTTTTTTGGTGGAGGGAAGTGAATTTGTTTCTGAGAAGGAGCAACGATTTCTCTGGCAGTTTTTTTGTTTTGTTTTTGTTTGTTTGTTTTTTTAATGGCGGCTATATGAAATTGTTTGGGGGTTTGAGATCTTGGGATAAGTATTAGGGATATGGACTAGTGGGCAGGGTTTGCAGCCAGAGACATGGAAAAAGTGTAATTTAGTACAGGCTTCTCTAACATATTACATGGTAGCACTGTCATAGATATGAATGCGGGAATGGGGTACGTCTAGGCCTTCCTTAGTCACTGGCAATTCCCAACTACTACAATAGCCCCTTGATTGCTACTGTCAATCTCAATAAACTAGAAGGCTGCTTTAAATTGAATTATGCTGGGAGACTGGCTTGGCATGCAGCCAGCTCAAGACTGAGGGCGTGGAAAGGCCACACTTGCACAGAGCTATGCTGCACACTTGAGATCTAGGCCTGATTTTAATTTCATTCAGAGATCTCAAAATGCCTTCAAAGGTGGGTCAGTATTATAATTATTATCATCCCCATTTTACAGATGGGAAAACTGACACACAGAGGTTTTTGCAGCTTGCCCCATATCACGAGGAGAGAACCCTGGTCTCTTAATTTCCAAAGTGCCACTATTTGTTATTACTGAACATTCTGCCTTTCCCTTCATCTTTTAATTTTTGGCAGATAGTAGATATGTGGATGTAGTTCTGGAACTGGATCAGGTGGGTTTAATGTTAGTGTAAACATGCCCCGTATTTACTTACTCTGTTGCTTTATGTACCCATGTGTACCTTGGAGGGATGTGTTTCTGTATATAGTTAGATAGACATGATTTCCTTTGTGTATCTGACAGGTTTGTGAAAATACCTAATGAAATATGAATCACACAGTAAACACAGAGACCATTGGGGCCAGGAGGGGACACTTATACTCACCTCCTAAGTGAAACATGGCAATAGTTACCGATGTAATCCAGGAAGTGGTGCTTGCGAGTTCATCAAAGTGCTTTTGAATTTCAACAAAGAACAAACCAAAGGTCTTTAGGACAGCAGTGGTGAGGCCCATTACTATGAAGGCTGACACCACCACCACCCATCCGTAGCCACCATCTGGTGGGCTGTTTACTCTGTGCTGCATCTTTTCTGTATCTTGAGTCTTCTCTTAGATTTTTTTTGTGTGAGAATTTTTTTTTAGTAGCTCTGCAAAACAATAAAAGTTCCAGTATTAAAGAGATGTCATCCACTTCTCTGGGAATGACTAGTGATTAACTATAGGTACAGCGATCAAGTAAAGAATAATGTGGACTTCAGTAATTTGGTTTATAACATTCACTGAAGGGTCCCTGAGCTGGGAAGCAGGAGTCTCAGAAGAGGGATAAAAAGAGCAAGAGGACAGGGAGAAAAGGATGAGGAAGGAGAAGACAAATGAGAAAGTGGAAATGGAAAAGAGAGAGAGAGAAAAAGACAGAGGAAGAGATGGGCATATTCTTAAAGAATGGAACCAGAGAGCCCAGCTCATACTGAGCCTTCAACAGCCCCAGCCTGCCCAGTTTTTGAAGCCGTGCTGTTAAGGCTGCCAAGCCCAAAATTTGATTCCTGCCTTGACATTACGTAATTTAAAATATCCCTTGGCAGCAACTTCCCCATCCCCACCAGCTCTCTAAAACCAGGACTACAGCTCTCTGTAAATTGCAGCTGCAGGGCTGAGCTAAACAATCACTCTGTTGTCATGTGTGCATAAGACATGAGCATACACATCATGCTGTTCCTCTGGCTGGTGCTGTTTGCGTGACTCAGTAGGAGATGTAAACTGAGACGATTCCTGCTGTCTCTGAGCTCCAGAGGGTAGGAAAGATGTCCGTTTCAATCTTCTGTGAGCCTACAAGAGTGGGACTAAGAGGGAGAGCAGCAGGTCACTGCTCATGCATCCTCATGTGCATAGCAAAGCCCCTGAACATGTTGGATTTCTCATTGCTGGGTCGCCCAGTTTAGCAGCTGACTTTATAAGCCAATTGCAGACCCCAGTAACAAGTATGATGAGTTACCTTATTGCCCAGGGGACATTTTAAAACAGAAAAAGTCAAGTAAGAGAAGTTGTGTTTGGGACCTCTGAACCTTGACACTGTCTTTTTAATCACTGTGTAGATGCCTTGATCGTTGCAGACAAAGCCTTCTCTTGTTCCTGCTTGTATCCTGAACAACGGTGAAGAGGCAGTTCGGAGTAAGATTCATCAACTGTTGATAAACCTAACTATCCTATGCATTAATGTGACATGCACAGAGGGAATATGGAAAATGAAAAGGAACATTCTGCCTCAGCCCGAACAATGAAATAACTTTTCAGTACTTCAGAATAACATCAAATTCTATGAGCAGGAGGGCTGAGCCCACATAATAGGAGACAATTCTGCATAAGATCCTATAACAGGTGAAGACAATAGTAGTCTTACCTGCATGAGAAGCATGAGAGCAAGTCTGAGAATGGTTTTCAGCATGGAGCTGTGTGTTATTCTAGGTCCACATACAACATATCAGGGAATCAGTGTTTCACCTGCACGGGGGCAGTGGGTAAAGGCCTAATAGTGGTGGTTTGGGGTGTTATCCTTTTTGGAGATATTTTAATAGATGTGTCTCGTTTGGTACATTCCTGAGAGAGAGAATTGTTCCTCTGAAGTCTTATGATGAACTTGGGATCGTCAGCCTTGCAGGAGTGATTGACAAGTGGGCTGGAGTGGGTGAACTCTATCAGACACAGGAAAATGCTTCTTACCTCCCACCGTTTTCAATGTGGGCACTGGAGGGGACTTTCTGTAGGTCTGGCTGTAAGCATGTATGCCATCAGTTAAAAGAGGCATGGTGTGGAAGACAGTTTTGATCACAGAAGGAGGATGTGTGCTGTGTGCTGAAAATGATCCCATTACTTGTATTTATCTTGTCTGCGTGCAGCTGAAAGGTGTGACAATTGTGGAGTCCAGACCTGCAGAACCCACCTGGCACCAAGTGCCCGCTGTAAGCCCCAAGGTAACCTTGCACAAATGATGTTGTTCTGTGAGCACCAAACACTCTTAAGAATAAAAAGGAACCATCTGAGCAACTTTCTGAGCCAGAGCAAAAAATGCTTGAGGCTCCCCCCTGTAAGAGGCTGAAGCAAAGGAACTTTTCTGCCACATGTCTGGCTCTTATTTCTGACTGATATGTAGAACTGGATGTATTTGCATAACAGAGACAGGGCTGGCTGCAAAAGACAGACAAGTGAATCAGCTGCAAAGGGGACTGAACTATGTCCAAAAATCTCCCAGACAAAATAAATACTCAAGGGAAGAAGGAATGTCTTGTGGTTAAGGCACCGCACTGGGAATCAGGAAAATTGGGTTCAGTTTCCAGTTCTGTCACTGAATTTCTGTGTGGCCTTGGGCGAGTTACTTAATCTTGGTGTGCCTGCGTTTCCCCACTTGTCAAAAGGGGCTAATGCTCCCATACCTTACCTGAGGTTTTGTGCCAAATCCATAAATATATGTAAGTGCTCTGATATTGTAAAAAATATAGACTAGGGCAAAGTTACAGCTGTGCCCTGGGTTGCTGTGCTGGAAGGAGGCAGTCACAAAATTTGGTCTGAGGCACTGGGGAGCACAATTCGGGATGCAGCAGTCATGAGCAAATATGTGCACGTATCTGAGCAGGGTCATGATGAGGTGTTATCCCTGTGCCTGAACAAGAGAGTGCAAACTATCCCTTTGTACAGATAGAATAAGCTCTGCTGTTTGTCATGCTTCACCCAGTACAAAATAATTATGAAGCCTTACAAAGGTCTAATGCCTCCTGACATCACCTTGTACTCCTCAACCTTCCCAGCCTGTCTCTGCCACATAAGAGGCATGATTTAGCCCATAATATACACAGCAACTTAACTCTCTCCTCCTCCTGAGTGCAAATATATCATAATTTAGGTTACTGCTCTGATAAATTTTATGATAAATTTTATCTTAGATTTGTTTCGCAGGATCTTCTCCAATCTTGGAATGCCAAAAGTAGATGGTCGGCGGAATGGCACCCCCTCAGGTAGTCCTTCCACGTAGAAAACCTCTGGGTAGGATTCAAATGATGCAAATGGGACCTTGACAGGCTCTGGTTAGTTTTAGTAATCATGTACTTAGACTAGATACCCTCAGTTATCAGAGTAATTAATAATGTTACTGTAGCCAGATTTCTGGGAAATTTCCCTGTGCTGCAGGTACTAGAATGATCTGTTGTTATTGAGAGTACATTTTCAGCAAGATTCTACTTTTACCCACCTTCATGCTTAGGTACAAGGAAGTCAACTGACCCATCCAAGGACACACAAGTGAGACAGTAACTCAGCTGGAAGTAGCACCCAAGATCCCCTGTCACCTCACTCGTGTGCTCTAACTACTAAAATGTGGTAAGTGCAGAATATTTCAAAAGTCCCCACGTTCTCATCTTGTCACTGTGACTTCCCTATGGAAGGAGAGGAAGAAAGGGATGCTTTATGTGTAGGGAAACTTCCCCTTCTCCAGCAGCTGGCTTCCAAAAGGATCTTTTGATTAAAATGTAAAAACTGGGTTCCAAGTACAAGCAGCCTTTCTAGTATCAGACTGCTTCCTAGTTCAGAGCTCTCTCATGGCTGCCAGCATGGGTGCACAGGAAGAGAGGACACAGGGAGCCCCTTCACAAAAGGCAGCCACATGTTTGTTTACATACAAACATGTATGTAATACTGTGGATCGCCTGCTGCGTGGAGGCATGGTCACTTTGAAAGATTCGCTGAGAGCACTCCATGCCTGGCTGAGCAAACAGGAAGGGGATTTTCAAAATTCCCAGAGAATTTAAAGGGTGGGTCTGACAGTTGTTCGCTTGAGGGCAGGGCAATAGAGTTCAAAGTGATGACCAGAGTGGCTAGAACAGGCATTGTGGGACACATCTGGAGGCTGATCAGAGCGCATTAATAGACCAGGGCATCCACACTGACACCACGGCACTCCAGCCGGGGCGCAGCAAGCATTATGCTTCTCCTGGAGGTGGATTACCGGGAGTGCTGCAGCCGTGGAGTCCAGGCGCTCTACATGCCTTTCCAGACGCCTGGCGCTGCTTTAATGCACTCTAACTTCTAAGTGTAGCCATGCCCTGTGTGTGGATCGGGGAAGCAACCAGTGCTGTTCAACTTAGAGAGCAGATGACCATGATCCCATCTACCTCTGCACACCAGCAGGGCGGTGCTGGGAGCAGTGCTACATCTCCGCAACTCACCAGCTACTAAGGCACATTGTTCCTCTCACACATCACTTGCTCGGGCACTGAAGGTGCTCCCCTGGCTCTAAGAACCAGAATGTAGCTCTAATATTGTTACCAGTTTTAGGACACGTCAGACATGTGCAGTAAGTTTGTCAGGCACTAATAATAGATAATAATGTGTACTCTTTTGTCAATCTACAGTTGAGGACGCTAAATAACCTTCAAAGATTCATTAAGTCACACATTTCGGTTGTGTGTTAGACAAATAGTAGTATCTCCATTCTGCAGATGGAGAAACTGAGGTACGGCAAGTTTAAATGACTCTCCCCAGGTCATGTAACAAGTCAGTGGACGAGCCAGGAATAGAATCCAGAAATCCTGAATCCCGCTCTCCTGTTTGAATACAACCAATATAAACAAATGCCCCAGAATTATTTAATTCACTCTCAGTCAAAGTCTAATCCTGTGAATTCAGTGGAAGTTGGAGATGCTTAGCACCTAGCAGGATCAGGCGCACAAAGAGGAGAAAAATTCAAGTACTGAGCTTTCTGATGCTTAAACGAAAGGCACTAGGTAAGAGCAAAGCGATATCATTTTATTATTATTAATTATTATTATTAATAATAATAATAATCAGTTTTTCCTTTCTTTTTATTTAAGCACTGACAATAGCACCTTGCCTTGTCCCTTGGTCTTAAGGGAAAGGAAACACCACTGAGGTGAGTGAGGTATCAAAAAAAAAAAAGGGTGGGGGAGAACAAATCTCTTCATGTAAAAGGCTGGGACTGTGACACAATCATTATAAAAGCTGCTTTACAGCAGAATTATGTAACCAGTTACAAAAGGGATTATTGGACTTGCAGGTATTTTCATACTGAAAGCCAACTGCTGAGAGTCTTTTTAATAAGTGAGTGACAAACACATCAGAACAAACCTTTGTTAATTGTCATCAGATTAAAAGTCTGGGGGTGGGGGGGAGGAACACAAATAGCAATGCATGCTGAAATCCACATAATGTCTGTGCCCTGTAATCACTGTTCAGTAAGATACTTTCTGATCTTTATCTGAGGTTATAAATTGGCCCTGACTACACCCTTACAAATCAGTTTTGCCCCCACAACTTTCAGGTGTTACATAGCTGCTGCTAATGATTGTTCCTGGAGCATAGAGGTAAGAAGCCATCTTATTTAATAAAATCTTCCTTTCCTACTTCGTTAATGTCATTTAAGTGAGGGACAGTCTAAACTAATATAGGCAATAAGGCAGCTCACATACATGTCTTAACAAGAAGACTGAGAATAGCAGAATGCTGTCCAGAAGCTTATCTAAAATAATTAAAGTATAACACAATGTTATGGATTATTTTACCTTCTTCAGATAACAGCAGCCCAGGTCTGAGCTGGATATGCAGCTCTTCCTCTACCTTCCAATGTCACATAAGCTCTTGATTTGTATTGCAAACCACAGTTCCTGTTATTCATTCTTCTCCACGTTCGGTCTAGTCAGACAAACCAATCTCTGGGATATGTGCATTGTACAGGATTTTTAGCCCAAACAGCAGTATGAGATAGGAACTCCTTTTTTTCTCTTAAGTCATTTGGCTCCTCCTACACTCAGAGAGGCAGTTGGACACTACTAAGAAACCAAAGAAAGCAAAGGTGGGGTGGGAAGGTAGGTGGGTAAGAAGTCATAATAGGTGTGGTTGTATTTGTATTAGGCATGGGTGTTTGGATCGACAGTTTTGGTTCACCCCAAGAATCAGGCCAACCTGAAAGTTTGGATCTGAATCGAGCCAATGTTTGTTGAGAACTAGGGTTTGGTTGTGGCTCAGCTCAGGTTTCCGAGTGTGTATGCCATGGGCCAGATCCTTCACCACATCTGAGGAGCACACAATACAAGTCAGCGCAAGGGGACTGCAAAGGTGCTGCAAAACTTGCTTTTGTGCTCTCCAAATCCTGGAGCTGCTGCATACACAATTGGACCCTTTCACCACATTAGAGCTGCCCCAGGGTTGCAAAGTTTCTTTATGGAGCCCAATTTCTTTTGTGATCAAGTGCTTTGCTGGATCAGGGCCTGAGTTTGCTCTGTACTCTGCATCTCCCAGCTTCCGCTGCTAGTTTTTGGTTACTGATTCTGTGCTTGGTAAGAATACATTTCACTGTGGTACAGGTAGTCTGCTAGTGTGACGCTTCTGTGCAGGGTTCTGTAGCAGTAGCTTGTTTGTTTTGCTTGTCCTAGTGATCGGGTGATTTAGGTGCTAGTGACTTGATCAATATTCAATATGGGGCATATTAGTTTGTTTGTTCCACTGGCCAGGAGGGAAGTACTGTTAAGTCTTTAGGAGTGATATTATTAAAAATGGATATTTTCTTTTGGATTTAGCTTTTAATCCTCCGGTGCACTGCAGGGGAAGGGAATGTTTGCTGTTTTGTCTGAGGTGACACCAGGCATATAGGAGTCATTTCTCAATGCTGACTAAGAGGAGAAAATAGACCCAGTTCTGCTCTGCAGCAGATTGACACCACTATGCAGAGTAAAGAGTAAAGGAATGTTTGAGACGCTTCAGGACTCAGCTCAAATCTGTGGGAGGAATAAGATGAGCTCCTTAGCACCACAGAGGAAGAGGGGAGGAGGATGGATCAGTGTAGAGGTGTGTCTTCCTCTTCTTTCCCCCCATGCAATAATAAACTCAGAGGCTTCAGCCACATTATACTTTATTGGCAATGTGAATTCTGGATTGAAAAAATATGCTGGAATGGGTTGCCACCTTCAGTACACAGCATCCTCAGGTATAAGTGTTACTGTCTGTACATGAATCACTGAACTAAACAACAAATATCAAAACCATTTGTAGATGCCCTTCAGCTCTTCAACTGTGTACAAGCAGTTTTGGTACAATTATTATTGATGTTAGGGAGCCGAGCTTGTTGGCAGCTGAGCTTGTTGACATAGTGGAACGCTGCTACTGGGTCGGGGAAACAAGCACAGTCTGGTGAGACCGCATCGTTATGCAGCTATGGGATGACGAGCAGTGGCTACATAACTTTCAAATGTGTAAGGCCACTTTCATGGAACTTTGCCAATTGCTTTCCCCAGCCCTGAAGCACAGCAATACTAAAATGAGATCTGCTCTGACAGTTGAGAAGCGAGTGGCGATAGCCCTATGGAAACTTGCAATGCCAGACCGCTGACAGACCAGTCAGTTGGGAATCAGTTTGGAGTGAGTAAATCTACCATGGGGACTGCTGTCATCCAAGTAGCCAGGGCAATCAATAGACTTCTGCTAAGAAGGGTAGTGACTCTGGGAAACGTGCAGGACATAGTGGATGGCTTTGCCGCGATGGGGTTCCCTAGTTGTGGTGGGGTGATAGACGGAACCCATATCTATCTTGGCACCAAACTACCTTGCTAAAGAGTACATAAACCGAAATGGGTACTTCTCAATGGTGTTGCAAGTGCTAGTGGATCACAAGGGCTGTTTCACCTACATCAGCGTGGGATGGTTGGGAAAGGTACATGACCCATGCATCTTTAGGAACTCTGGTCTCTTCAGAAAACTGAAAGAAGGAACTTTCTTCCCAGACTGGAAAATTACTGTTGGTGACATTGAAATGCCAATAATTTTCCTTGGAGACCCAGCCTACCCCTTGCTCCCATGGCTCATGAAGCCATATACAGGCAGCCTGGACAGCAGTAAGGAGCAGTTCAACCAAAGGCTGAGCAAGTGCAGAATGGTGGTAGAAATGTGCCTTTGGACGTGTAAAGGGGTGCTGGTGCAGTTTACTCACTAGGTTTTACCTCAGCGAAAGCAATATTCCCATTGTTGTTGCTGCTTGCTGTGTGCTCCATAATATCTGTGAAAGTAAGGCAGGAAAGTTTATGGTGGGGTTGGGGGTTGAGGTAGATAGCCTGGCTGCCAGTTATGAGGAGCCGGACCCAGGGCCATACAAAGAGCACATGGAGGTGCACTGCGTCTCCGAGAGGCTTTAAAAAACCAGTTTCATGAATGACCCAACACTGATGTGACAGTTCTGTGTGTTGTTCCTTACCAAGCTGCCCCCTTTTTTGCATGTACTGCCTTGAAAACTAAACCTCCACCAACCACAGTGTGCACAGAGAATAAAGAGCCTGTTGTCCTCAAGCCATGCATTTTTATTATGCTAACAAACACTGAACAGAGACAGCAATTAATAGCAAAGATAACCTGGGTCTAAGGGCCTGATAACATGAAGGGAGGGGCAAGGACACGTAGCTTATTACAATTGCATTGTCTAGCAATCAAAGCTATGAGAATGAGAGCCTTCTGCTCCATGAACCATCCCCTGGAGTTGAATTCAAGGGCTAACGGAGCTCCCTTCCCCCCCCCCCCTGCATTCTAGGATGTCTGGGAGTGGAGGATATGGAACTTGGTGAGGAGGGCAGCTGGTTCATCATTGGGTGCAGCAGAACTCTAAGGTCTAGCTGCCTTTCCTGCACTTCAACCAGATGCCTCAACATGTTGGTTTGCTGCCCCATAAGCCACAACATCTCCTCTTGCATGTTACACTTTTGTTCCCTGCATGCTTTCCTCCCCTCTTGGTTGGTGCGCATGCTCTCCGACAGTGTAAGCCTCCATGCATTCAGCTGAGCCCTGTCAGTCTCGGAGAAAAATCACAGAACATGTCTTCCCTTGTCTGCTTTTTTCACCTTCTAATCTGGGACAGCCTTTGTGCTAGTGTGGAGGACGCACCCACAGACAAGGTTGCAGCTGCAAGGAAACAAAAAACACAAGGGTAGCCTTACAGAACATACATTGTTGAAAACAGCAGGTTAACTCTTGCAGTGAATGAAACACTTCACAGCAGTAAATATGTTCCCTGAGGTACACAGACACATTTTGTCCTTTAAAAGAAGCACCTACCAGTAAAGTACAATACATGGCAGAGCGCTGGGCAGCAGATTTTGGTTTGCAGGCAGACATGGTAAGCACACATGAAAGAGTAGGTGGTGTCAGGGCATACCTGAGGACATTTTTTGGTGTGGAAACTCTTGGCACATAAACAGGCTTTTCCGGGGAGCACCCTTTGCGTACTGGACTGGCCACCACTGTATCCCAGTTGTTTACCTCAGATTAAACATTAACCACAATTGCATTTAACCCCTGTAGTGTGATTACAAGTGTGCACTCACCAGGGGTGCCTTCCACAACATCACGGTCCCACAACAGTAGGTCCTGGGAGGGGATTGGCTCCAGAGTTACGAAAAGGTCCTGGCTGTTGGGGAGAATGGATCCTTCACTTATCTGCTGCACATTCTCCTCCTCATCATCAACAATGTTCTCCTTGTTGTTCCGGTAGCCACCTGGGGCCTCTGGGAGGTATCCACAGAGAGTGTTGGGGTACAGGTGGGGTCCCCATCTAGAATCGTATGCAGCTGCTCATAGAAGCGGCATGTCTGTGGCTCAGAACCAGAGCAACTGTTTGCCTCCCCTGTCTTCTGGTACGCTTGCCTGAGCTCCTTTATTTTCACGCAGCACTGCTGTGTGTCCCTAGTGTAGCCTTTGTCACCCATGCCCTGTGTGATTTTGGCACAGATATCAGCATTTCTTCTGCTGGTTTGGAGCTCTGCCTGCACAGACTCTTCTCCACACACAGTAATCAGATCCAATGTCTCCTGTATGCTCCATGCTGGAACATGTTTGTGGCCCTAAGCAGGCATGGTCAGCTGTGCTGGTGAGCTCTCCACACTGATCAAACAGGAAATGAAATTCAAAAGTTCCTGGGGCTTTTCCTGTGTACCTGCATGAAGTGCAGTGGAGTTGAAAATGCTATCCAGAGCAGTCACATTGGAGCACTCTGAGACATCTCCCGGAGTCCAATCCCATCGAATTATAGTGTTGTGTCTCCACTACTCCTAATTCAACCTGGGAAGGTGGACTCTAGCGCTACTCCTCTCGCTGAGGTGGAGTACAGGCATTGATTTTACAAACCGTTTGGGTCGGTGGAAAGAGCTCGGTAGTGTAGACATGAACATTATAAATTTGACCTAACGCTGCATATGTCGACCTAATGCTGTGTAGACCAGGCCGAAGATAATAGATTTTAGACTCATTGAATTTGGTGGGAGTTTTATTCTTGACTTAAAGAAAGATTAGATTGGCCCCTGCAGGGGAAAGACATGTGTTTATCATACTGAACAGAAGGGAATGGCAGGCAGGGAGAGAGAACATGAACACTGGACTTACTTCTTCCATTGCCTTTGCTAAATAAGTGTGAAATGCAGTTCCTTCTTTCTCACTGGTGATTCTGCTACTGCTTGAATTCTGTTCAGTGTCCTTGATAAATATGAATTCTAAAGATAAGAGCTCTAAACAGCTTAAAGCTGTAAAAAGCACAATACTTGTTTGACCTGGAACAAAGACTCAGGTTTCTCTGCCTGAATAAAACTGTATTTAAGCTGTTTACATGGTATTCTGTGAAGTACATACCCTGAGTATTTTCACAGAATGAAGCAAAGATCCTGACTAAACACCCATTGAGACTGACTTTAACTATGAAACCTCTTGTAATCTATGCAGGAATATTTAGTACACCGGGAGTTTATTGCTAGAAGATTTATTTCACAATGGTCCCAGGTGAATTCTCCCTCTTCTCATGAGCAGGGACCATCCATATAAATCTGTGCGTTAGGTTTCCCATTGTTCTTATGTGGAGGCTAGAAATGGACCTGAATCATGAACTATGGCTCCAGAACTGAACCCATGTTTTCCCAATGTTCAGAGCTATTGGAATCTGAAATTTTTGTTATTTGCATATCTTAGTAGAATTGCATATTCACTTAACATTTTAAATGATTGGAGAAACCTGAGAGGTCTTGAGCAAAGAATTTAAATCAGTGTTTTCAGCCACTGGTGTATGTAACAGGATGGTGTATGTAACAGGACTGGTGGTTCTGGCTTTTGTGGTAGTCTAGACTCTTATCTTCACTTTGGAGATCTAGGAGACCCTTCTGCAGAAAACAGCATGGAAGGGTCACTCTCAGGATAAAGTCCATGAACAATGGAGGTTTGAAGTTGTGATGTTTTATCCTGTCAGCTATATGCGTAACAACGACTATTAGGCCTGAGAGAGGCATAAAACGTAAAAATCGTTGCAAAGAAGTAAGTTCAGGTAGGTAGTAATCTAGCCAAGTGGTTACAGAATGCAGTAGTGGGCTCAGCCGTACGCGTGTCTGAGCTAAACAAAACCATCATTGCAATAGCGGTGGCTACATTCACCGACCATGAAACGGTAGGAATCCTATTGCAGTTACCCAGATGGGCTCTGTTCCTGGTGATAAAATATGGCCATTCTTCTTTTCCCTAGAGCACTTGTTCGCTGCTTTGCAAGGTTTGAATGATGTAGGAAGGATTGGCAGTATATTCCATAGTGTTTCTGTGATTAATGTATGATCGAAGTTCTGGACAGGGCCAACAAGCAGGCTGGTACCAAGGCAAAGGGACTTACAGTAAGAGGAAAGACATGCCAAGGGACAAGCGGAAAGGCTCATGCTGCCTTCGCAGCTTTCGGACAGGGTAACTGCGTGGGAGCAGGTACCCGCTTTGCTGTTTCTTGAACAGGGAGAGCAGTTAAGGGAGAAAGACAGAGTACAATAGAGAGACTGGTTTGAGCAGCTGCTGTGTCTAATAGCCACAAGAGTTCAGGCTCTTGCTGCGCCTGCACCACAGAGTACCCTGGCCTGTATTCCAGGAACAGCTTGGACAATTCCATTGCCCATGCAATCTGCCCCTGTGAGTGGCTGGACAGGGCAAACGTGCCCCATGGAGTCCTCAGTGTTGAACCCAGTGCTGAACCCCTGCCTTGTGGATATATGCCTCCACCCTGGGCCCTGGCTTCAAGTGCAGAGCAAACTTGGAAGGAAGGGAAAGGAAAGGGGGTGGGAGCATGGCTGTCCTTACCCATACACAAAGCATGCAGCTGCGTAGGGCACCAGGAAATATGGGGCACCACATTTCCTGGTGCTGCTCCAGCCCCAGCTCTGCCTCTTCCCACCCCTTTCCCAAAGCCCCCTCCCCAAAGTCCCTGCTCCTGCTCTGCCCCAACTCCGCCTCCACTCCCCTGAGGACTCCAGAAGCGGTCGGGCCTGCCCTCGCTGGTAAGTAGAGCGACCTGGCCCCAGCCTGCTCTGCTCCTAGCCACACCACCGGTGAGTGCTGTGGGGCAGTTCCCCACTTTCCCCAAGCCTGGGAGCCAGGGGAGCAGAGCAGGCTGGGGCTGGGTCATTCCACTTCCCACCAGTCTGTGCTTGTTGCCCTGGTCCAGAAGTGCTGGAGTAGGTAGAGGGCATCAGCAGCTATACCGAGTTTTATGAGCAGCATCAGCCAGTTCAAGTCTGCCATGTCTATGTCCTCCTCCTCCTCCGTCATTAGCTCTGTCAGGTGCCTACAGTGGGTAGGAAAATGCCACCAAACTGCTTACCAGTATCTCATGGAAGCTCTGCCTGCATTCTGAAACAGGAGCCAAAGGCCACGCTCAAGAAGTTCTTGAAATGGCAGCTCCTCCATGTTGCTGGTTCCAGTTGCTGGGAGTATACATGCCAAAATGACGGCTCAGCAGGATGTGTTGGCATGTTACTTCCTATAACGGATGGTATGGACAGTCAAGTTTTCCCACAGGGCACCACAGTCAAAGGGCTAGCACAACTTTTCAAGAGTTCTGTAGGAAGTCTGGGATACAGTTGGATGCACTCGGGTCTTCATACTGCAGTTTAGATGCCAGAGCCCTGGGTTAAAAACTTCTTAACCTAGGGTTGGCCATGAATGTAGATGCTCAAGCCATGGGTTCTCAAACCCTGGGTCTGCTGACTTAAGTCCCACTAACCTTGGGCTTACATTGCAACGTAGACATACCCTTTAAGAGAGAGCCTCCTCAGTAGTGATTTGGTTCTGATTAATGTACATGGAGGAGACAGAGGCTTTGAAGTTAAGATATAGAAAGAGTTATTCATTCTGTTAGTTTACTATTCATGATGAACAGTTCATTGTCTCAATCCTAAAATAAGGTGAGTGAGAACAGCCTGGGGAAGCTGACTGAGTAGCTGACCAGAGCTATGGCCAGCTCAATCAGTGCCCAGCAGGCCCTGATAAGAGGGCTGGAGGCCAGGGGCTACAAATTCTTTCTCTAGCTATGGAGAGAGAAGGACCAGGCTGCCTGGGAGACAGGGTACTGGAAGCAGAGCAGGGCTGGGGAAAGACAAGAGGAGCTGGGGTGCTCCAGCCTGGTAAACGCCCAGGCTGCAGGCCTTGTTAAAGGCCAAAGCAGGTACTGGGGTTGCAGAGGTGCAGCCCGGGGTTAGGCAGAGGCAGCTGGTCCAACCCCCCTTGCAAATGATGAGAGGCCATTACACTGCAGTCTGCCCCAGAGAACGGGGGCAGATGGTGATGACTGGCAGTAACCACTTAGGCAAGGTGGGGATAGAGGGTTGGGGGTTCCCCTGGGAGGGGAGACCCAGAGCCTGGGGACTGCCATGAGCAGAAACCCAGTATAAGAGGCACCAGGGTCTGGGAGGGACATGGGTCCTGAGGCAGGCGAGACACCGGCCAGCAGGAGGTGCTCTGAGGCTGGAAAGAGCTAATTCCTGGATGACCAGTAGGAGGCTGTGCACCCGTGAGTCTTCACTTTGCTACAATACCACTTCTACTTCTGGGGGAATTGTGCATCACTGCGTGTGCATAGAATTCATGGCCCCACAGATTTCTTTGCTTCCCTGTAGAAAAATGATTTCTGATGGGGAAGCAAAGGGAAGCCACAAGAGCAGTCATGCGCCCTTCCTCTACACTGTAGGCAGGTCAGTCTGGGCACCCAGAGCAGCTGGTAGAGACATAAATCAGTATGGGGGGAGGGGGGATGAAGAGGGAGGGCTGGGCAGTCGTGTATGTGTGTGAGAGAGACACACTCTGTCCCTCTCACTCACTATTGCAGCATGTTTGGTGTGGAAGCGCAGGGCTTTGGGGGTGTTTCTGAGGAAGTAGGCACGGGGCAGGCTCTGTCCCCTCAGGCAGAGCAGAATGTAGCAGCCTGCCTGCTTAGTGAATTTTCCATTGTTCTTAGTGAATTCCCCCAGGAGTATAAAACAGGTGTAAGCAGTGTCAGGATGAGCTCCACCCTGACATCTGGTGGTGAGGTGTGGCAAGTTGTGGAAAAGAACTTCAGGGGCTGATCTCATTTGCATAGGCACACCCACCCCACCTAGAATGAGGCCATAGCTGCCCAAATGGTCACTTTGGCTGCTGTGGGATCCCCAGTGTCTCTGTTATTGGGGCAGGAAGAATAAATTGTTATGACCCTGACTATGGGAACTGTGCTTGGAACTGTACTTGGCCTTTTGTTATGATGGGGGGACTCACCATCAACTAAGTAGCACTTGCTAGGCAAGGGTCATGGGTTCCAAAACTCTGTGAATTGAGAGAGGCTGGGGACAAGTATTAATACTTGGTGGCATGGGTCTCTTGGTGAGGGCCTTACATGCTAATTGCACTTCCTCCTCTCTCCACTGTGGAATATCAGAGCTAATTTTGATTCCATTAGGAGTCTAGTTACAGGCTGCTGAGCTCGCTTTGGGCTAATGGTGCACCAGCACTGAGGCTCCCCTACTACAAGCTGAATTCACCAAAGAGCTGAACTGACTAAGAGCTAAAATCACTGAGCGTTGTGTTAAGTAGTAGGGGAGCCTGAAGATATATTGTGGAGCAGTTTGCGGGACGGCTGGAGTGCCTTGTGGACAGGCTGGTGGAGCAGTTTGTAGGACGGTGGGAGCTGCTTGTGGGCTGCGGAGCTGAGCGAAGGAGTTTGTGGGGCGGCTGGCGGAGCGGAGGCCTATGGAGCTGTGGGGCGGTCAGCTTCAGATCATGTAAGGTGCCTCTTACCCCCGTCCCATCTCCACGCAGGTTGGGAGGTAAAGCTCCACAGATAAACTTTCGAACTCTGGGGCTGCCCTGACCAGGGACAGAGACTTTTGGGTCATTGGACTTTTGGGACTTTGGGTGATTTGGGGTTGCTGGACTGAAGAACCAAAGGGAAGGGGGCATGCCCCAATTTGCTTGGGGTGGGTTTTTTGCTCATGGGTTGTGTTATGAATCCTGTTGGTGGTGTTTCCCCAACATAATGCCACATTGTTTCTCTCTGTTATTAAAAGGCTTTTTGCTACACTCAGACTATGTGCTTGCGAGAGGGGAAGTATTGCCTCTAGGAGGCGCTCAGCGGGGGTGGTATATATTTGTCCCAGGTCACTGGGTGGGGGCTCGAGCCGGTTTGCATTGTGTTATTGGAATGGATCCCCTAGATATTGAACCCGGCCCTTGTTGCTGCCAACTCTGACGGGCAGAAGGGTTACACAGGTATAAAAATTTTAAGGCTCCTTTAATTGCCAAAGTGGTGTAAAGGAGCCTTATTGCAAAGGACAGTGTGGCTTTATAAATGCTTATGGTGCTTTAGTGATTAGAACTGGTCTAAATTTTTGGACTGAAAAAATTTCCTATCAAAATATGCTTCATGAACTGTTTGCTACTGACCTTTCTGGAGATGGTCAGTAGCCAGTATAAATTTGTGTGCCTGAGTTCCCGGCCCTCATTTGCTCTTCAGTTGTGTATGATATAACACTGAGCGTATGGCTGCATCTATTTGTTAACTAATGACTAGAAGTAAAGGGTCAGTACTAGTTACATTACTGTTAGAAGGGGCTTGGGGATTTCTTCCAATGCTCCCCAGCCCCACTCTCCATCCATTTTATTGTAGTTTAAATAATTTATCAAAATAATTGAAACCAGCGTGATGATATTGCGTAATTTTGACAAATAAAATATGCAGAATTTTAAAATATTGTATGCAGAATTTTTAATTTTTTGGTGCAGAATTCTCCCAGGAGTACACTTCATTTCCTAATCATGGAAAGTAGACTCTGCAGGCAGAGGAGTGACCTCAGGAGTGTCTCTCACTCCTGTATGTGGTGGTTCATCAGCCAGTAATTTGATATATATTTGTACTGAAAATAAAATTCAGTTGTTGGGAAGAAACTGGGTTCAAAGAAACGCTGCATGGTCTGAAGAGGTCCAAAGCTGAATATGATTTAAAAACAGGACATGCAGACATCCTAAAACGCTGCCTTCCAAAGCAAGGAAGCACATGGTCAAAATGGAGACTGGGTGACGTTGCTGGGTGATGCAGTAATAATAGATCTGGGGAGCTAAATGTCTGCAGTCACAGGAATGATTGTCTTCAACTGTTGAGAATTGTTACCATGTGCTGTTAAAAGCATTTGTGTCGTATAATTCATGGCAGAGAGAGCTGCATTTCCATGGTAGGTGAATATGTTTCCTGTGTAGTTTGTAAAGAGCTTTGGATGAAAGTTGTAAATTGTTGTTTTCTTTGGCAATATGGGTTTTGGAATGATTCTAGCACCCAGTACTGTATATCTTTTTAAATATACTAGGTGAATGCTAAAACAGTGAAGAAATGCAGATAATGAAAGGGCCAAATAAACATCATTCAATCATAAAGCAGCACTAAAGGCTTTGAGAATGACCTGACCTGAGTTACACTAATATACATAACCGACTCCCTCATTCCAAGGATTAAGATGAAAAATCTTATCAGGAATTTGTATCAGCTATTTTTCCTCCGAGAGACTTGCTGTGCTCTGTATTAGTGTCACAGCTTCTGCTGTTTTGTTTATTCAGTTAAGTTAACAGTTATAAAAATGTATGGAAATACATGAAACATTTGCTTTTTGGACAGGCAGCTTTGTGCGGTACTACAGCCTGA
Organism: Eretmochelys imbricata; assembly: GCF_965152235.1. Lineage (NCBI taxonomy): Eukaryota > Metazoa > Chordata > Testudines > Cheloniidae > Eretmochelys > Eretmochelys imbricata. The sequence goes on along the minus strand of NC_135576.1, from coordinate 103,283,713 downwards.
ATTATCTTTTCCCCTCTTCTGGTCCATTCCATAGCCCAAAATAAATATGGTTCCCCTCCTCACTTTTTCATGAGAAAATTTTGGGGATAAAAGAAAAATCCCTAGACTGTTTAAACTTATATGAATTCCATTTTGAATTCCTTTGGCATGTAAGAGTTTTGTACTCTACTAAAAGGCTTTTCTTGGATTATGACTTGTTTCAGTTTATAAGCGAAAAATGGAGGGAACGCCCTCCATCTGGCTCTAAGAGAAATCACCTCTGATCAGATCCAGCCCAGCTTCTGACCATGTCAGGAGTTAGTTTTTGCTCTGCATGTTTAAATAAGCACAGGGTTCTTAGTGTTTTAACCATGTCACTGCTGCCTAAAATGCCTTTTGTGTGGTGATGGGGAGCTGTGAGGCTAATGAAGGGGAACGGAAAGCTGATAAAATACACTTCCTGTCTTCTGCAATTCTCTCTGTTGTACCTCCATGCACACCCTCCAATTTGTTGGAGCACCACAGTGTTGTTCATCATTTCTTTTATTACTTTTTACAGTGCCCAGACCAGAAGTGTTCTGATAGCTTTACAGAACAGCTAGTAAAAATAAACCCTGCTCCCAAGATCTTACCAACCAAGTTGCAGCAAGTGATGGTAAGAAACATTAGGGAGAGGTGGGGGAGGGTATGAAGAATGGCAAAGTCATAACAACAAGATCACACAGTTACCCAATTTAAGGATGTGATTGTCACAATGACTCAATTAAAAGTGCTTTTTGATGCTTTTCTTCTTTTTAGTATGTGATGTTGTTCACTGACAAAAAACATTACTATAGAGCTAAGATTGCCCAGTGGTGTCTCATGCCCTTGCAGAACATTGAGTTCAGCAATTGAGTATAAACTTTTGAATACCAGGAAATACAGAGTTTAAGTAAATGCCCTGGTAACCTTAACTCTGACCCCCTGGGGCTGGCAATGGCCACTGGGAATTGTCTGCATGCAATCCAGATGCATTCACTATGTTAGGTGTAGCCATATTGAATCAGGGAGGGATTAGCTGGAGCAGGTTGGCAGAGCTGTGATTTGAGGTGATGTGGGGGCTGTCCCCCTTGTGGGATGTGTGTGATCAAATGGAAAAGGTGCATGGGTACCTTGAGAGATCCAGTATGACTCGTTCAGTGCTGCATGGAGTAGGTTGTGTGAGTAGCGGGGCATAGGGGTCGTCTTGCTGTGGGGATTGTTAGTAGATTGGGGGGAGATTAGTGTGGTCTGTGGGTTTAATGAAGGATAAGTGAAAGTATATAATTTTAGATGACACTGTGCACATATTAGGGGGAAGGGCTGTAAAAAGTGGTTGAAGAGGTTATATGTGTTAAATTTCGTGGTCTTTCTGTGGAGTAGGCTGTATTTTCATGTGTAGAGCAGATGTAAGTAGCTCAAGTTCAGTACAATTCAAAGGCAGAGTGAGTATGTTCTGGGTCTTCTGAAGCATTGCTCTAAGAGGGCACAATTAAGGTTGTGTGGGTATGTGCCTTATCCCTGGTTTTTGGAAGTTTGAGTTTGAAATACCTCAATTCTTCATTTCCTGGTTTTTTAGAAGTTTAAGTTTTGCTGAACTCCACATTCTGGAAGGGCACAAAATACCCCCAAGTTTTTTGTAAGTGAATTTTCTAGCTTTTTAAACAGTAAGAGGAATGATGTTGGTAGGAATTAGTGATTATTTAAGCAGTTATTGTTATCATGTAGATTTGCAGTTAAGATAATACCTAGCTCTTTTCATCAGTAGATTGTAGAGAACTTTACCATGGAGGGAAACATAACTATCCCTGTTGTACAGATGGGGAAACTGAGACACAGGGCAGTGACATGACTTGGCCAAGGTTCCCCAGAAGGCTAGTGGCAGAGTCTGGTTACAGTAATTTTAGGCATGTGAGAGAAGAGTGGTCTGTCTGTGTGTGTGTGTGTGTGTCTCTCTCTCTCTCCATCCCTCTCCGCCATCCACAACACATGGCAGTCAGGGGCTGGACTACCATTTTCGGCTCACCCTCATCCCATCAAGCCATTAACTTTTAGAAGCAGGGTGTGCACCAAAAAAAAGCTGGTAGTATTTCTGAACTTTTAAGAAATGCTTTTTTCTGTGGGTTGTCTCGAGAACCTTTTGCTCATATGTCCCCAAATTTAGTTCACTCCCCCAACCCAAAACCCCGAGGCACACCAAATTTCAAGAAAAACCAAGTTAGCATTCAAATTTTAGCGGACTAAGATGACTCCAACCTTGAAAAAGAAAAGTCTTCTCATTCTTCACAGTAGCAGTTGCAGAGCTATTGCTAGTGCTTTGCTATAATAGTATGTGGAATTAATCATCTGCAACTACTATGTTGGTTTCAGAGTAACAGCCGTGTTAGTCTGTATTCGCAAAAAGAAAAGGAGTACTTGTGGCACCTTAGAGATTAACCAATTTATTTGAGCATGAGCTTTCGTGAGCTACAGATCACTTCATCGGATGCATACCGTGGAAACTATGTATATGTTATACTATGTTATATCCAGATCCCCAGCACAGCATAATCTTAATTCCTAGAAGGCTCTGAAATGGCTCATTCATTGCAATAGTAAATTCTGACTTGCATTAGAACACCCTATGAACATGAATGCACCCTGAAACAATACCTCTGAGACATGCAAACTGCTCCATTCATCTCAAGGTGTTCTCATTCCCCCTCCTCAGTACTAGTGCTTCGGAGACTGTGATATGCTTCAAGCATGTACATTCTGAACTCCTTGCCTTAGTCTCAGCAATAGGGTTTTGATGCATGCTCCCAGCATGTCTGTTCTCAGCTTCTCAACCAGAGGGGCAGGGCTTCCCCAGATGCTGGCCCACATATAGGGCAGGGAGAGGAGCTCAGACACTTTCAGAGACATGGGGATTCAGAGAAGGGCAAGGATCCCAGCTCTTACATGAGGTGGCAGAAGAGGGGGCTTCCTAGATCCCACATGAGATGGCAGGGAATGGAGACCCTCCAGAAACCGAGTGTACATTCCCTCCCCTCCAACTCCCCCTAATGTCCAATGCCTGTCCCTGAGGTGAGCCCTTCAGTGCCTCTCCCCTATCACCCATCCCTATAATTCCCCTCTCCTCACTGCAACCCCAAGCTCCTATTCCCCCCACTCCTCCACTCCCCAATTCCCCTGTCTTTCCAGCAAGCATTCACGTGTCATTTATTTTCTTTAAAAAATAGCTTGAGCACCTTCTAAACTGCTTCTGTAATCAGATTACATTTCCCCAAAATTAAACAAACAAAACAGCCACATCTGACAAAGGCAGACTGTAGCAACATGCTTACTTGGGATCGATCTCTCTATCTGGTTCCCATCATCATAGCATCTGTGGATGCTTCTCCATCTCCCAGTTGCTGAGATGGGTGATTGGGAAGAGATCCTGTTTTATTCACTAGAGAATGGTGGGGATGCCCAATTCTTGGATCACTTTGGGATGTTGCGTGAGGGGCTCTCTCCCCTTACCATTTTGGGGGGAGCGGGGAGGGAGATGAAGGCAAGTATTTGGCTAAATGGGCCTTAATGTCATCCTTCTAGTTCACGTTTGGGTCTTGTTAAAAATCTTTCCCAGCTGAGCACCAAACAAGCTCTTGCCTCTAGTTTAACATACTGAAGGATATAAGTTCATTAGATGCCCTACTGTCATTCCTATGAGATAGATTTCCATATGTGATGCCATCTCTGGGAAGGGGGCACGATTGTGGAGCTGTAAAAAAAAAAAAAAAAAAGAGAATTGGTGTAGTAAGTCCTTATAGTGTAGGAAGTTCCTAAATGACATAGGGAATACCTTTGTGGAGAGCTTCTAAAAGCCAACCGTCGCAGGAGGCTAATTTGGACTGGGTAAGGCTGTATCAACATTGCATTGTGTTCTTATCAAGGGTGGAACCTACAAACTCCTGAGCACTCTGACTTCGATCTGACAAATCACTTAATCCCTAGCCCCACTAAACAAACAGTTCTCAGAGCAGGTTCAAAGCCAGAAGACTTGTTGTCCTTGTTCAGCAGCTTAGAATCATACTTATTGATCAGGCAATATGAAAAAGTGATGTGTTTTGGGGGCTTTATATCTTGGGCAATGCAATTTTGTATCAGCTGCTTTGATAATCAGCCTCAATGGAACTACAGGTTTCAGAGTAGCAGCTGTGTTAGTCTGTATCCTCCAAAAAAAAAAAAAAGAAAAAAAAGGGAGTACTTGTGGCACCTTAGAGACTAACAAATTTATTTGGGCATAAGCTTTCGTGAGCTACAGCTCACTTCATCGGATGCATGCAGTGGAAAATACAGTAGGACGATTTTATATACATGCATCCGATGAAGTGAGCTGTATGCTCCAATAAATTTGTTAGTCTCTAAGGTGCCACAAGTACTCCTTTTCTTTTTAAGAGAACTACAGAATCAGTAGGACTCCGTCTGTTCAGATCTAAACTGCTGAGCCATTATTTTTAATGACTTAAGGTTTTTAGCTTTTCACTCAAGCCTCACAATGTGGACACAGATCAAGAGACAAAATAAAACTGAGGTAGACAGTGGGATGGGTTGGGGCACAGAATCTCCCTCAAGACTGTCACTAGATGTGCTGGGATACCACTGAGAACAAACCCTCCTGCCAGAAAATGCTTCTCTCCAATCCTGTCTTGCTGAGCCAGAGACACCAGTCGGCTCCAGCACAGACCAAGAAGTTGGGCCAAGCCCCACTGCAGTTCACAGAAACTAAGATTCACTCAGCCCACAGGCTTCTCAATTAACAGGGACTTTCCCAGCATCCAGTATTCAGTCTTTCTGGGAGCCTAAACCCCAAATAAATCTGTTTTACTATGTATAAAGCTTATACCGGGTAAACTCATAAATTGTCCGCCCTCTAGAACACTGATAGATATGCAAAGCTGTTTGCTCCCCCAGGTATTAATCCCTTACTCTGGGTTAATAATAAACAAAAGTGATTTTATTAAGTATAAAAAGTACGATTTAAGTGGTTTCAAGTAATAGACAGAAATACATCAAAATATGCAAGGCTAACTTAATACACTAAGGATCTAGTTACAAATAATAACTTCTCATCCTAGATGTTATCTCAGGTACAAACCTTTTCAGACCAATGCTGTAGTTTATGGCCTAGGTCCAGCAATCACTCACACCCCTGTAGTTACAGTCCTTTGTTCCAGTTTGTTTCAGGCATCTCTTTGGAGTAGAGAAGCCATCTCTTGAGCCAGCTGAAGACAAAATGGAGAGGCTTCCAGGGCCTTTTATAGTCTCTCTTGTAGGCGGCAACCTCTTTGTTCTTCTATGCAAAATCACAGCAACAAGATGAAGTTTGTGGCCACCTGGGCAAGTCCCATGTTCATGAATGATTCAGCTTTTTGCATGCCAATGCCATTGTTTACATGTTCGTTTGAATGTTCCTAGGAAAGCTCAGATGTGGATTGGCATCTCCCAAAGACCATTGTTAGTTAAGTAGTCCAAATTACTTGAATAGCCCCTTCACAATATATTGGCCAAACCTCCCTTATGTGTTTCCTACAGCAAACACTTCAAATACTAGCATAGAGCCAATGCTCGTAACTTCAGATATAAAAAAGAGACATACATACAAACAGGATGAATATATTCACTAGATTATAAGCGTAGTAATACCCTATAAGAGACCTTTTGCATAAAGCATATTCCAGTTATATTATATTTATACTCATAAGCATATTTCCATAAACATATGGAGTGCAACATCACAGAGCGATGCTGATGTAATACATGAAAGAAATAGAAACCCAAATCAACACTGATAAAATTGGCAAATGGCACAAAACTTGGGGGGGCAGTAAATAATGAAGAGGAATAATCACTGATACACAGTGTTCTGGATCATTTGGTAAACTGGACGCAAGCAAATTGTGTTTTTCAGGATAGCCAAATGTAAGATCATACATCTAGGAACAAAGAATGTAAACCATACTTACAGGAAGGGGAATTGTATCCTGGGAAACAGTGACTCTAAACATGAAGATAATTAACGATTGGATTACCAAGGGTCATGATGGATTCTCCATTATTGGAAATCTTTAAATCAAGATTGTATGTTTTTCTAAAAGATATGCTGTAGTTCAACCACAACTGTTGGACTTGACGTAGGAATTAATTCTGGGAAGTCCTGTGCCCAATGTTATGCAAGAGGGTCAGACTAGATGATTACAATGGTCATTTCTGGTTTTATAATCTGTTAACACTTACATTTTTACCAAAGGCCCAATCCCGCTCCCATTTAAGTCACGGGGGCCCTGATCTTCAAAGGTATTTAGGTGGCTAACTCAGTGGGAGATAGGTGCCTAAACACCTTTGAAGGATGTGGCTCTGGGAATTTTATAGTTAATTTCAAAGGAGCAGGAGCAGGCCTCAAGTCCCTAAGGAACCGATACTGAATTCATAGTCTTTCTTCAATTAAAATAATGCTTAAAATTAAATCAAATGCTCCAATGAACAAGGCTTTCCTGACAGATTGCCCTGTGAGAAAATGGAGTAGCAGTAAAAGGATTATATCCTAAGATAAGCACACATTTACTTGGCATAAACAAAGTCAAACTGAAAAACTGCTGAATCATTTGGTCCAAAATTAGGTCAAATCCTTTTTGTTAAGAAAGCAAACTTCCTTCCTGAGAAACATAACTCAAGGGCTGTGTTCCATGGTATTTTTGACTGACGTTCAGGTCATATTGGAACCGATGCATGGTGCAACATCCATCCAGCTTGACACAGGTTACAAAGTGCTATCCTAAGTGTTAACTTTTCTGAGCACATAAGAGAGTTGTCAGTTGGTGAAGTCTCACAAAACTCTCTTCACTAAGGCAGAGAATTATTTGTGAAGTTTGAATTGACAGAATAATAAAACGTATGCAGTGGTGGTGGTGTTGTTGTTTTGGTCCAAGGACAGTAGAGACACAAGGTGGATGAGGTAATATCTTCCATTGGACCAACAGAAGACGGTCCAAAATAAGATATTATCTCACCCACCTTGTCTATTAGAATAATAAAACAGAACTTTGGCCTACAAAGCATGCTGTCCACACTGATAGGTCTCAGATTCACTTCTCACTTCTGAAAAATAAATTTTTTTGGTTTCCAAATATCCCCAATAATAAAAAAGCCCAAACAAACCCCATATGACTTCTTTTTGTTTTAAAGTGAAACAATATTAAAATTCTAATCTTCAGACTGAGGGTCCCCCTGAATATAATAAACCTGGGGGACAGTGGGTTGCTTGCATTGCTGAGCATCTTGTGTTGTCTCTCTACTCTCCCTGCTGCCTCCATTCCAGTGAGCAGCAGGAGATTCAAATTTTGAGCAATTTCAGTCCCTAGCCCATTCACAAAATGAATGGGACTAGTTTTACTTGATTAGGGACCATAGAATTTGCCATGAAGCCAGCAAGCAGGGTAGGAGGAGGCTGTGAGATTCCTCTTTTCTTTTCTCATCTTTTTAAAAGATTTCATACCATCTACCACGCCAAGAATGTAAGACCTGTCCCTACAGCCCTTACTCACCAGAGTAGTTCCTTGAATAATCATTGAATTCAAGTGAGTCTGCTCTTTGGGAAGAATGGGCTTCTACTGGATTACTCAGATGAGTAAGGGATGAGGAACCAGACTCTTATTTCATAAATTAGTCTCTAGAATGGTGGGCACAATGCCTTGGTATTGCTGGCATTATAGGTCAGGTAAAAATAAAGGACTTGGGGCCTAGTCCTAAAGTCCTTACTTAGGCAAAACGCCAAATGACTTCAAAAACTGAGTAAGGACTTCAATGAAGTTACATGGATTTACACCAGTTGAAGATCTGGCCCCATATATTTTAAAAAACACTTTTCCTGATTTGTTACTAACAACACCTTATTATAATGCAGATATTTACACAGATGAAGCAAAGATTTTTCCATTTTGATTTAATTTCACATTTTTGTTCTTCCAGTTAATTGTTATGAGTATGAGTTGCAAGCTTTGTGTGGGAATGATCACATCGTTTACTTTAAGGAAAATCCTGTTCCATTTTCTAAAAAAAGAAAAATAATAATAATTTTTCCCAGTAATTTTCCTTTCAATCAATCTTGGTTTTATGGAAACTAAATTTTGTCCCAATAGTGTTCCCTTGGAGGAGAAGACAGAACAAATAAGGAACAAATGGAAAGAAGAAAGAAAGAAATGCATGAACTCCAGCACTATGCCAGGAAGCCTTAAAAAAAGTTGTGTAGTGAGACAGACTGCAGTGAAATTTATAAACATACTGACTTCAACATGTGAATTGCATCAGGTAAAAAGAGACACTGAACTAGAATATGGAAACTTACAAAAAAACACCTAAAGTTTGTTGGGAATGTAGTCACTGCATTTCAACCTGTCCCTTCTCTTTCAGGCCTGTTTGTTTAGCCACCAGGCGTCACAACTGCTGATTCTATGACACAGATGGAAAAACGTACAAGCAGGCAGGAAAGCAGATGGAGGTGCTTAGAATTTCTTCCTCAGGGGCCTATTCAGTCTTTCAAACGTTGGACCAATTGATTATATATTTATTTACTAATTCAGGTATAGGGTGCCTTGCACAGGTCAAATGCATCTTAGACTAAAATGAAGTAGCAAACCTCTAAAACAAATAAAATCTGTTAAAGAACAGAGCCAAGGAAACTGACAAAGATGGAATAATAGTGACCATCAAGGCAAACCATTTGACAAAAGGTATTTGGTACTAATAGAGGAGACACCAGAAACATGAGAGAGGGCCCCAGATGGTCAGGGAGAGGCTTATTGGAAGAGAAGAGTCTTTTACCATATGCTAAATAGACAGTTAGTGAAGGTGCCTGGTGGACCAGTTCTGCAAGGGAGTTGTGCAGCAGAGGCTAGAGCTGTACACTATGAGAGACTTGCCCGGGTGTGGTCCTGCTTCACTAGAGCCAAACATCGATGTCAGCCAGGGACGCAGTCACAGAGCATCAGGGGGTAGCGGTGTTAGTCTGGATCTGTAAAAGCTGCAAAGAGTCCTATGGCACCTTATAGACTAACACATGTATTGGAGCATAAGCTTTTGTGGGTGAATACCCACTTGGTCGGATGCATGTAGTGAAAATTTCCAGAGGCAGGTATAAATATGCAAGCAAGAATCAGGCTAGGGCTAACAAGGTTAGTTCGAAGGAGGTTAGAGCAAAGAGGCAGGTAGGGGCTGAATTTCAGAGGTGCTGCTTCTCTGCACCTCCCATTGCCTTCACCATCTTCAACTTCCAGCTGAAGTTATGAATGACCAGCATGTCTGAAAAGTGGCCCCTCTCACCCTAGTTTATGACGGGCTCCGTATACACAGACCCCTGTGCTATACTCTTTGGCGGACAGGCAGCCTTTGCTTTTCTAGCGCTCCTGTCAGCAGGGAGCCCTCACAGGCAGGGCTCAGGAGCACGCGGTCTGTCGCGTCCGCCCCCGAGTGGCGCGGGGCATCTTCACCCGCTTCCAGGGGAAGGGGAAATGGCTGCCGCCGCCGTCTCCCCATGTGACTCCTCGGCAGCCGGCGCCTCCCCCTCCCGCCGCGAAATCCAGGTGGGGCGGCCCTAGCCGAGCAGGTTTGAGCCGTTTCCGACCCCGTAGCGTCCTTGCAGAACAGCTGCCGCGCAGTCGGCCGGGCGGTGCCGGTTCGGTCTCTCGATGGAGCGGGGCGCGGCGGTGGCTGTGAGGCGGCTCCGCGCCGCTGGCGGAGAGCGGGAGCCCCGGGCCCCGCAGCACCCGCCGTTGCCGGGGCACGGGGTGGAGGACTCAGGTGGGAAGAAGCGGGACTGCCCCGCCGGCGGCTCCCGGTGGCGGCTGCTTCCTGAGGCCCGGGGGGCGCTGCTGGTGCTGCTCTACCTGCTGGCACTGCGGGCCCTGGTGCAGCTCTCCACGCGGCAGCTGCTGCGCCGGCCGGGGCCGCGGGACTTCAGCGCCCCCCGGGCCAGGTACGGGCAGCGCCTGCGACCACCCCCCCATCTCCCTCCCTCGCCTCCCCACCTCGCCCCCTTCCCCTCAGCGCCTCGGCATTCCCCGGCCAGGTACGGGCAGCGCCTGCGACCACCCCCCCATCCCCCTCCCCCGCCTCCCCACCTCGCCCCCTTCCCCTCAGCGCCTCGACATTCCCCGGCCAGGTACGGGCAGCGCCTGCGACCCCCATCCTCCCCCCCCAACCAGGTCTCCCGCCTCCCCATCCTGCCCCCTTCCCCTTAGCGCCTCGACATTCCCCGGCCAGGTACGGGCAGCGCCTGCGACCCCCATCCTCCCCCCCCCCAACCAGGTCTCCCGCCTCCCCATCCTGCCCCCTTCCCCTTAGCGCCTCGACATTCCCCGGGCCAGGTATGGGCAGTGCCTGCGACCCCCATCCTCCTCTCCCTAGCGCCCCACGCCTCCCCATCCCGCCCCCTTCCCCTCAGTGCCTCGACATTCCCTGGGCCAGGTACAGGCAGCGCATGTGGTCCTCCCAGCGGCCCGACTCTCCCTCCCAGCGGCCTGACCCCCCCCTTCCCTACCAGTGGCCTCCCTGCCCCCCCACATCCTTCCAAAATAACACACACACACCCCCCATTCTGCCCCCGGACCTCCCCATCTCACTGCTGGGTCAGGTACTGGACAAGTGGGCCAGCTGTCTAACTGCAGTGTAGAGACACACTAAGAGTCAAACTAGGTGATCTCTATCTGGCACATCATCCCCATCCCCACCATAAAGATTCTGCCCTCACTGACTCCTGTGTGGTCCAAATGCTTTCACTGAGTTTTCAGAGTGTAGCTAATTGGACTTGCAGTAGAACCTCAGAATTACAACACATTAGTAATGGAGGCTGTTCCTAACTCTGTACAAAACATCAGGGTTCTTTTAAAAGTTTACAACTGAACATGGCCTTAATACAGCTTTGAAACTTTACCATGCAGAAGAAAAATGGTGCTTTCCCATCACTGAGCAACATAAATTTTGCTGACATAAGTGGTAGCGTAGATATGGCCATACTCTGGCTATTAGCCCTGGCCCCAATATCTACACTATTGTTACCCATGTTAGCTAAATTAAAGTTAGCATGGGTATGGCTGCCTGTACTAACATCTTCACTTGCAGTGTAGACATACCCTGGGGAGAAAATGAGCTAAGTATTTAAGAGCTATGGTTTCCTTTTGGCATTCTCATGGGTTTTATTTTTGTGATGAATAAAAATTGTGTTAATGTTTCGGTTATCAAATTGTGTATTTCTTTTAGTGTTGTATATCTTAAATTTTAATTGTTCTGTGTTTGGGAAAGGTGGTTGATGAAATAAATGTAAAATAAATCTATTATTTGGCTCATTGTAAATCTTACTAAGAATGTGCTTGTTCAGACCTGTGGAGGATGCGGTCGGGATGTGTGATATATATGCATCAAAAAGCAATGAACTTACTTGACAGTCTGCTCTCCCTTCATGCATTTTCTGTGTAGATTTTCGCTGCTGACATTCTTATTTTGAAAGATAAAATCAGTGGATTGTCATATTGTCACACAGAAAGGGGGTGTTCAGTGCTGTCAGACTTCTCCCTGGTTCTGATCGGCAACATGGCACTGAGCAAAAGGCTGTGTATCCAGATCTTTGACCTTAATAGCATTAGGAATTTTAGCAGTGGTCAGTTGCAGTACGTGCTAGGTGATTTAAACCTTTTCTGTTTAGCTTATGGAGTGGAAGGGTATGTGAAAATGTGCAAATTGTGGCCAAGTTGCATATTGAATGCATTTGTTACAAGAGATCTGCATTGTTAATTTTTCAATTTATCTCTCGTAGGGAATATCTTGAAAACATAACGGCAGTTGGTCCCAGGACAGTCGGAAGTCCAGAAAATGAAATTCTCACAGTTAACTACCTCTTAGAACAAATTAAGGCAATTGAAATAGAAAGCAGTGATGCACACAAGATTTCTGTAGATATACAGAGGCCAACGGGCTCCTTCAGCATTGACTTCTTAGGTGGCTTTACCAGTTACTATGCGAACATAACTAATGTTGTGGTTAAGCTGGAGCCCAGAAGTGGAGCTAAGCATGCCGTGCTATCCAATTGCCACTTTGACTCTGTACCAAATACCCCAGGTAGGTGCATGTATTTACCTGTCTTTGTTGAACTTTTGTTGTCTTAATATGACAACTTATATCTTTTTGGCTTCTAAAAGTTTTTCATAATGAAGAGTAAGCAGCTTCTGTTTTGTTACAGCTTTTGATGTTTCTTATGATGCTTTTTACAGCAGTATAGTAAAAGGAGCTGCTTGTGGACAAAGTGATGCATGTTACATGAGCAACAGAACTGTTTTTTCATGCAGGGAATTTGTTCTGTTTTGTTCTACACACAATGTCGCTTACATCCACTTATAAGAGGACTAGCCATATCAAAGAGTATCTCATTCTTGCAACAAATTGCACAAAACATTTAAGGTGAAATTGTGACCCTATTGCAGTTAGTGGGGCCAGGATTTCACCTTTGGTCTCTGACATGAAACCATGAGTATTTTCCTGCTTGTAAATTCTGGAAAGCGTATTTACATCTGAATTTCTCGTATTCCTCTGCATACTCCTCTGTATTGTGCATTTTACTTACTTCAGTGTTACTTTCGGCTGATTCAAATTGACCCTTGTTATCCAACTCCAACAGGGTGGTTTGATGTACTAGATTTTTTTATATTTTTAATAAAATCTGCATGTGTACTTTATACAAATGTGTTAGATAATATGATTGATTTGGTCCTGGTGGCAGCTAAGCTTCAATTGCACGGGCTATAAAATTTCTAAGTGGAGGCCGTTCCCTCCTAAAATCAAATCAAATTTTGTTTGCAGCAGCATGTAATCAAACTCTAGTTACTATTTTACTACCAAGTCTACTGTGGCTCAGCAGGCAAAATGAATTGTTGCTTGTTTCAGGCAAAAATAGTTTTTGTTTTACTTTGAGAGACCTGACTGCAGACTATAACTTACAAGCTCTATTCACTCTCTTAAAATCAAATCAGAACATCTTGCAGCCTCTGCTGGTGCTAAATTTGCAAGTTTCTTTAACAGTTTCTACACAGCCTACTCTGAGTTGACTGGAAAATTAAACTATTTCATACCTTCAGACAAAGAGATACTACAGTTGAATCAGGATTCCTGTCTATGGAAAAACTGCCACCCATTCTCTTCTCTCACTAGTTACCACAGATCTCTAATCGGAGGACTGAGAGATGATGCTTACAAACTGAGGGTTGGCCTTAAGCCTGCTTAGCATGACCATGGTGGTCAGAGGAAACGCTACAAAGACACATTGAAAGCGTATCTCAAGACAATTGACGTGGACATCATAAGGTGGGAGGAGCAAGTGACCTCAGTGGCACCACATCCTACATCAGGCAGTAGCTTGCTTTGAGAAGTGCCTTGCCCTTGAACCTGAAAAAAGAGAGAGAAAATGTCTGTGCCTACTGCGAGCAGATCTGTGGTTCCAGGATCATACTCCTGAGTCCTCTCAGGACTCATATGTAAATCTGTGGTAGAAATCATCCTCGAATCAAGGGATTACTGATGATGATGCTTTGCAGTGTACTTCTTCCTGGCCCTCTGCTCTCATGTCATTACTCATCTGGCTGTTCCCTGCTAGGCCAATCACCCTTCCCACTTGCTGGCAACTGAGTTCCATTTGCTCTGCTTAGCTCTTTCTCCTTGTCTCTTCACTACATTCTCACTGAGCTTCCTCTTAGATTGGCAGCTCAGTGCTGCTGTTCCTGGTTTCACTCAGCCTATCTAAGGACAACAGAAGAAGCTTATCTGACAGGCAGAAAACCTGATGCTTTTGTGCATCTGGATGGTGCTCTTACTTGTCAGGGACTTCTGGGAAGTGAGATTATTTTTCCCAGACCTAAGGTGGATGTGACATTACCCAGGCTACAGTCTGGACTGCTGAACAGCTGTGTCCCCTTAGTTCTCTAGACTGAAGTGCTATTTACACTGCATTGCTATCAGAACATCCACTCCTGGCCTGCTCACAGGGCCTTCAGCATGCAAATTCACTCCTAACTAAATTCTTGAGCACTCTGACCTATCACTCATGAATTACATACAGGGCAACTCCTTCAGATTCCTCATCCCAGCCTTGTCCCCCCAGAAATGTGTCTTGTATGGCTCAGTACCCTTCTGAACAGTACAAGCTCATAGGAAGTCCGACACTTCATGAAAGGAAAATGATAATGCACGAACCTTGTTATCCCTGATGGAGTTTTCCATACTAATCCAAATATGTTGGTTAGGATAAAACAATAAGATAAGTTTAGACAGATTTTTAAGTGAGTACTGGTGGTGATGCATACGTTTCAGGATTCGTTTAAAAAAAAAAGTAAAATGCAAGCTAAGTGAACTTTAAAGCAAATGGTTTTGTCTCATCATATGCTGCAGTAAATTTCACAGGCTGGGTTTCCGTTCAGACTGAGATTTCCTTCCCCCCCCCCCCCCTTTAGTTCAGTGTCCTTCAGGTATTCATTAATGTCATGAGCAGAGAAACTGGAGAAGAAGTGAGTTGGAGACTACTGTCTCACATTCTTATGCCCCCCTCCCCTCTATGAGGACTACCCCTGCTGGGGTGCAGGCAACAAGCAGTCTTTTGTGGATGTGAGGTTTGAACCATTCTTATGATGCAATATACATTTCTTATTCACACCTTCCCTCTGCTGCAGAACGGCCACTTAAGCACGTGATAGTTTTTCAATGCCAGTGTGTCTTTGTCTCTCAAAAAAACTGGTTTGTGGGCTCTATCCAGAGTCACTATGTATTTCAGTAACAATCATACAGTAGAATCTTAATGTCACACATAGTGTTGCTACGCATATTTCGCCAGGATAATGACATTCAGCAGATTCTGACTTTTCAAATACCACCTCACAAGGCATACTTTGTACAAAATTTCTGTCTTGTAAAAGTGGTGAACATAATAGTATAGACCATCAGTAGGTGAATAAGGTTGCCAGAAAAGGAGCCCAGTCCTGATGGACATGAGGTCTAGGAAAAAGTAATGATTCTTTTCTGCAGACTTTCTTATGGGCTCAGGGATTGGAGTGTGCCTATCACTGACCTGCAGAGGGATAGTAAAGTTGGTCTAGGCTGAGTGGGGAGTATTTGTGTGGCCAGTGGAGTTAGGAAGTTGAGACATGGCTGCACAGATAAGACTTCCTCACACTAAGAGCGGTGGTAGCGAGGTGCCTCACAACCGTGGTTATTCTTGGGAAATGTCACAATTCTGTGCTTAAATCAGCTGTGAGGAGTGGCTTGGTGGAGGGGGAAACTGCATAGTTCCATTTTGTCTTAGCTCCTAGTGTGGACCAGACTGTGCATGTGCTATCCTCATAGAGTGACTGAGCATGTTCCTTCCAGCCTAGGGATACAGGCATGAAGCTGGACTTTCCCTTTAATGGCAGGTTGCTCTGGGCATAGTTAGGGCTAGGCACTGGACCTGAGATCAGGGAGCCTGTCTCTCGCCTGTGCTCTGTGACTTCCCTGCTGACACTAAGGCAGCGTAGAGTAGGAAGCTGACCTGAAATCTGGAGCTGGGGGAGGGAAAGGAGTAGATGGGGACAAGGAGTCTGGGAAAGTGGAGGCGGGGAGAACTGGGGAGGAAAATGTGGAGGTAAGGGGGGATGGGAGCCAGATAGCTAGAGAGGTGGATCACAGAGGTCAGACTAGGAGCTGGAGTGGGGTGACATTGGAGCAAGGAGTGTGTATGTGAGAGGGAGACTGAGACTGGATGAGAAGCCCAGGCAGTGAAACTAGGATTAGGAGCAAGTGTTGTCTGATGTCTCCCTTCTCTGCCAAGATGTGGAAGTGGGGACAAAGACTAGGACTAGCAGGGCAAGGAGACTGTGACTGGGTAGTGAAGGAGAATGGGACTGGGACAAGGCTTTGTGGGAGGGGAGGAGGAAGAGGTATAACAGGGACAGGTTGGAGGGGATGGAGCAGAAGGATCAAGTTTGGAGGGAATGGGCAGAAAAGTCTGTGTTCATTCAAGCACACACCCTCCAGAACCTGAAATGGAGCTTGAGATCCCGGAACTTTGCTATTTCTTTGCCAACAACAAATGCCTGTGAAAACCAGTGGCAGTGTGTGTCTCACCTGCCTCTACTGTTGGTCCACATAGACGACGACCTACCACTGCTAGCAGTCCCTCCATTAGCTCAAGGGGAAGAGGTCTGTGCAGTAGATTTAGAGGTTCCAGTTCCGAGGAACCATGTGTGTGTCAATATGATGCTGTATGACAGAATTTCTGCTTTTTCAGTTTGCTTTTCTAAAAAATCTAGGAAATTGCGCACACACAAACTATGTTAAAAGAACATGCTTAAGATTGCAAAGTTAACACTCAAAAAGATAGGAAATGCCAGTGTGATGTTACGCCCCCATATTCTTCATAGAAATATTATGATATGAATATGGCATAACTAAGATATGTTTTATGCAAGATGGGTCATGTGAGGTATTTGAAAGGTTATAATTTACTGAATGTAATTATTGAATTTGTGTGAATGTATCATTTCTGTAGCTGAAGTTAGGAATATTGACTATGTAACAATTGCAACTGTGCATACTTGGGGAACGCCCACCAGACAGTATGCAATCAGCCTGGATGGTCCATTAGGAAAGACAGTGGGTCTTTTGAAAATGCTAATCTCCCATCTTCCTGGAGTTCCTTCCTGTGGATGTGGCCATCTATTGAAGCATGACGAGACAATAAAATATTGACTAGGCCCTTATTAAGGGGAAATAGTCCATCCTATACACCGAATGAGGCAGGGGCCCTATGGAAAAGGTAGCATGTAATTAAGGACCATGAATGCATATTCACAGGCAACCTTATTTCTGGCATTTCATAACTTTTGAGTGCTTGCCTTTGCAATCCTAATAATGTTTTAATGTATGTATTTATATGTAATTATTTAAATGTTGCTGCATAAATATGTTACAGAATTCTCTTTGGTTTACTTCTGTGAAGAGGCTTTTTATTAGTTTTCACACAGAGCACACTCAGTGTCAGTGGTTCCCAAACTTTAATAACCCATGGACCCCTTTCACGAAAATACCAAATCTCGTGAACCCCCCTCCTAAAAATGAATATTTCCAGGGATTTTTCTCCCTTACAGAGCATAAATTATTGAAGCAGTAATTTGGTATTTTTACGACATGCTTATTACACACTATTATTACGTTATGAAAATGGCAATACTCTTCCAAGATTTCACTTTTGTAGCTGTAACAATGCTGCCCGTGGGAGCCAGCTGAAGTCACTCAATTAGGGTGAACTGCAAACAACGCGGGGCAGACAAACCTCCTACAGCTGGTGGATATTCCAATGCTTAGATTTACCAGGCCAGCACAAAACTGCTCCTGTATTACCTCACTGGTTACTCATAAGTCCAAACAACACTGTTCCCTTAAAATGCCCAGCCTCAGGCCTCTATCCAGACACACGTGTCAGAGATGATGATTACTGAAAATCTTCTCATCATAGAAAAGGTTCTTCCAATCCCAAAGGATCAGCCACACACCCAGGTCCAATTATAACTTAGATCTTACCCAGAATACACATTTATAGCCAATTCTTATTAACTAAGCTAAAATTTATTAAAAAAGAAAAGAGTTTTGGTTAAAAGATCAATATACATATAGACTTGAATTCAATTCTTGATGCTCAGATATATAGCAGAGATGAGCTTGTAGTTGCCAAAAGTCCTTTTAGAAATAGTCCATAGGTTATAGTCCAATGTCCATATTCAGGGTGACTCCAGTCAGTGACTGGGGATCTCAATCCTTATGGCTTAAGGTTGCCCCCTCTTGAAACCCAAAGCAGAGGTGAGATGAAGAAGGATCATGTCCCAAGGTCTTTATACATTTCCAGCAGCCTTTTGGCCTGAGAAAACAATAGGCTTAACTTTCCTTCTCCTAAACGTCGTGGCAATTAGTACAGGGTAATTTATCCATTAAACAGTTCAGCTACAGGTTACCAGAACCTTCAGAGACATATTGACAAGAATATTATTTCACTCAAGTGTCTTCCTAAATGTTAATATTCCTTTTTTGATCTTTGAATCAAAGCTATAGCAATAGCCAAGACTTGTTTGTTTACAGCACAAGACCTGAGCAAACATCTACCCTTCCATCTCTAATGATGCAGGCTGCATTTCAAAGCTCTGTTCATTTACATATCTTCCTAACCAGTCTCTAAAGTTCGGCCATGGGTCAGGTCAGTCTGTGAGTTAATTAACTCTTTCTGGCCCCCCGTCACCTTTCAATGAGATATTAAATTACCCTCATAATGTCACAGGAGCTCATATCACTTCAGTAAAGCCTGTTATAGGAAAAGGCTCCTACGTGTTTCATCAAGGAGTACTAGACGTGAATCAGCATGAAGGTACTTAAGAAGTCAGCTCAAATAAAGAGTTCCTCCCACAAACATTCGGGTCTTGAGCAGCTCAGGCAAACAATGCACGACTATAACAAAGCTTAAAACTTGTTCTTCATAATAATTTAAAAAATAACACTAACAGCCTATTTAATTTTAGAAACAGCAAAAAATATCCACCTCCCTTTCCATTTCTCAAAAGGA
Organism: Eretmochelys imbricata; assembly: GCF_965152235.1. Classification (NCBI taxonomy): domain Eukaryota; kingdom Metazoa; phylum Chordata; order Testudines; family Cheloniidae; genus Eretmochelys; species Eretmochelys imbricata. The sequence goes on along the minus strand of NC_135576.1, from coordinate 103,265,073 downwards.
GTTTAAATCTCCTCAGTGCAATGGATGCGCTTGCTTTGATCTGAATAGCTCTTGGATGTCTGGAACCACTGGAGAAAGATAAAGTCTCAGGTCTGGTTTGGCACTGAGTCTGCTGCTATATTTGGTTTTCAGATGTGCGTACAAGGAAAATGCTTTCTCGCATAAGTATGTTGTTGAAAATGGTAACAAAACTATAGTAGCTTTTTCTGCCAGCAGGGGGGTACTTGTTTCTTAAACTCAGCCAAAAGTTGATCAATGACAGACTTCTGAAACTCCTTTTTAGTTGTAATCACAGGAGAGCTCAATTTATTTCTCTTTTTCCTCAGGGCTCAATATATGTGTTGAGAAAGTGGTATCATCAGAGGGGTTACGAATCCTGTCGTTATTACCTGACGTAGCTGGAAAGTATTCCCTGAACGTTTGCAAAGTCCTTTTAGGTGTGCAGTTATATTGGTTTTAGTACAGTGATCCCACTAAAGTTTATCTTCTGCCAGGAAGTCATGAAGAGTACTGAAACGCTCAGGTTAATTGTTTTCCAAACACCTTTCCCAGAACTGCAACTTCTTTATCATGGATTCAGGTCGGTCTTGTATGTTGAAAACTGTTATGTTGAGGACTTGAAGAGAGAAATTTAGGTAATTAATCCTCGAGAAAATGTCTGCTAAGTAAGCCAGCTCTGGAGCCAGACATGATTTTCCATACAGCTGGTGAGATGGAAAGGGTGGCTGTTGAAAAAAAGAAGGATTTCTGTTCTAAGCTCAAACAAGCACACAAGGATTTTGCTACATGACAGCCATCTAACTTTGCTATGGGACAACAGGCAATTGTGTACATTACCCAGTTTTTTACAAAGTATGTGAAATATTCTGCAATTTGTTTTCTGTGATTTTATTAAATTCACCACTGCATTGTCCAGCACTTCCTTCAGTCCCTCAGGCATGCGTTTTGTTGCGAGGGCTTGTCTCTGGATGCTGCAATGAGTCCAAGAGATGTTTGATGTAGCCTTTTTTGTTCGAACTACAAATCCCTCATTGATGTGGCCCCATCAGTGCAAATGCCTAGACAATGAGACTAATCTATTTCCTTTTCTTGAAAATATACATTAGTCAGAAGATATCTTCTCCAGTTGTACGTTCTTTCCATGGTCGACAAAACAGCAAGTCGTCTTCAACCATACCTTCATTCACATAAAGTACAAACACTAGCAAAATAGATTAGCAACATCAGTTGATTCATCCAACTGTATAACATAATATGGACTATTTGTCACTCTGTGTACAATTGTGGTCTCTACGTTACTTGACATTAATTTTTCGTGACAACGTATTATTGGACAAAGGTACTACGTCAATCCTTTTTTCAGCCTTTTCTCTGAGCATGCAATGAACTGTCTTTTGTACATGGACCAGTCAAGCTCTCTGCTATGTTATGGACTTCTGATGCTTTTGCTACTTGGTAGCTCATTTGATATAACGCTTCAAGTGCATTTTCATTAGCAGTACTTGCTTTGGATACAAAACATATCACTTTTCCACTTGGTTAATTTTTACTTGAAAAAATCAACAGGCTTGTTGAGTTGTGGGGGGTGCCTAGGTTCTCAGTGGCGCCAAAGTAGAGAAGGTTTGAAGCTGCTGTTTGCTAGAACATCACCAAAAATTACGCACTGTGGTTTTGGACACCTTTGATCACCAGTACATGTAAAGCCATATTTTATATAATCGTTGTCATATTTTCTTTTCTTCATAAGCAACTTTCCAGGACCATCATGATCACTGACATTTTCCACACTTTGGACTTGATGAAACACTAGCTGATGTCGAACGTTCATTTTCTCATGTCTTTACACTTTCCGTTTTCAGCCACTTGTCCATATTGGGTGTTCAGATAAAAATAACGCACTGAGAACACTAACAAATGAACAAACTATAAAATGAGAATATTCACTCACGTCTCATTGGAGCAAAATGGCACACTACAGAGAATGACTGAGTATGGACTAACTGGGAGTCGTTACCGCCACATTGGGTACAATAACCTTGGTTCTGGCTGATTTGGCGCACAAATGCTTTTTCTCCGCCATCAGGGGGGTTTGGGGCCAGGGACAAATTAGCCTGGACGGTCCCCCCACCCCCAGGTACAGCGCGGCTCCCGCTCCCACTCTGCTCCTCACGCTGCCCAACTTCCCCTGTCCCAGCTGCCGCCTGCGCGCCCGGGGTCCCGGCTGCTGGCTCCACGGGGCTTGGGCTGCCGGCCCTGCGCCTGGGGTCCCTAGGGAGGCTCTGTCTGCCATTACAGATTTTTTTTCTGAGAACCCCCTGATGCATTTTGTGAACCCGAGTTTGGGAACCACTGCTCTATGTCCATGTTTGTTCGTGTAATAATTACAGATAAACAACCCATAGACTTAAAGGTTACTTGTGCAGCGTGGTGGCATGCCAAAAGCTAACTCTCACCAGAAGCTGGATTATTACACAAGTGTTTTTAAAATAATATTTGAAACTACTTTTTATTTTAAGAGAAGAATGAATGTTTGGTCCAGTATTTTAAAACCATTTTACACTGTTTCCTCTAGCACTATTTTTTGCACCGATTTATCTAATATCACTGCAGGCACAACTAATATAATTTATTATGAAAATATCACAACATAAATATTAAAGGAACACACTTGACTTTAAATCTGTTCAGTTTACTTTTAACTAATTTTTTTTAATCTTAAATACTACATCTCTCCCTGAGTCTATTTGGCAGTTTTTGGTTTTAAATGTTTTTTTTCTTACCTGTTGCTGTAAGAGACTTGTACAAATACAGGAAACGGATTATGCAGGGGCAAACACGGAAACTTCATTTGTTTGCATATTGCGTATAGTCAGAATAAAATTACTGAGGAATATTACAATTTTTAAAAACTTTGTAGTGTTATAACTTGTCACTTGTAACAATATTAGGTTTTCAAAAATGAGATGGATGATGTACTCTTTAAATATGTTTGAGTAGTAAAGGGTCAAGTTGAGGGCACAGGTCTTAACCATGTTAAAAATCTCACATTAGCTGCTCTGTTCCCCTTATTAAGGTGCCAGTGATGATGCTGTTAGTTGCTCAGTGATGCTTGAAATACTGAACACTCTCTCAAAGTCATCTGATCCCTTGCAACATGCTGTCATATTCCTTTTCAACGGTGCAGAAGAAAATATCTTGCAGGTAAGATTAATTAGTATGCCAGATTTATAAAACATGCATAATCAGAACCCTGAATTAGAGATGATTGACAAAGGAAATAGTAATTATAGGTTTGACTTGTATTTTGCAAATCTAAATGTCCGTTACAGGTGTTAATCGGCTTTTCAGTTATCTGAGGATAATTATAATTAATGCTATTTATAAATTTAATTTAATCTGAATTATGAATGTTCACAATGTTGCTTTAATGAGCAGGTTCCTAAGTGTTGCAAGTAAGATGCAGCATCATGTGTTGCTCAGCTCAGAGGACTGAGAATCTTGACCCTTGGGTTCTACTCCCAGCTCTACCTCTCACCTGTGTGATGTTGAGTTTAAAAAAAAAAAAAAAAAAAGTCAATTCTCTGTGCATCATTTACACTTGTTTTCAGATGGGTGAAATACTTAACTACCAGACTTAATATTTGTAAATGTTTTGATTTCCTATGACGGATGTTACAGAAGTGCAAATTGATTATTTTGTTTGCTTTAAAGTTTTTTGTGATGGTTGGCAAGTCACAATCTGATGTTATAGACATTTGTTTCCTCCTTTACCCTCCCCTGAAAAAGTATTTTAATGCTGTATAACTTTCTGTCAGTGAAAGTTAACAGACCTTGTAACTCTAAAGGGTCATCTACTCTACAGGCATGATTCTCACTTAGATTAAGGTCACTTTTTTTTTTTTTTACATCATTCTGGAAATGTAAAGTGGTTTTAGTACTCAGTTTACATTTATACTACAAGTTTAACCATACTAATGTACTGTTATGGAAGTCTATATTGTAATGTGGTTCTTCATTCATAATTCAGGGAGAATAATTTGGTTAGTAGGCCATAGTAGGGAATCTGTTGCATTCCTGATCATCGTAGTAATTACCTAAATATGTTTTGTTTTGTTGTTATTACAAAAACAATTAGATTCTAAACCACTCTAACTATGCTAAACTATTGTTTGTAGGCATGTAAGCTTTTTGAGACAAACACTGTGTGTCTGTGTTTCTAAAGGGCCTAGCTGATTGGACTCTCTAGTATGTAATAATATACGTATTAAATATTTGGATTGGACACCAAACAATGAGTGTGAACATAAGGGTTTTTGAGGGCATGAAGAAAGAGGAGACGTGGTGGTGGTGTCATGGACGCAGATGAGTGAATTTTGTTATGTTGATGGCTCCTCTTCTCTGTGCCCTCAAGTAAACTTCTGGCTTCACCTGCAATGCACCTGTGATCGTTCCCCTGTCAAAATCTGAATTCAGATGCCTCTGATGGCAAATAATCTCTAGGCTTTTTCTTAAAGATATTTGACCTATATCTTCTTTGCTTCTTGTCAAGGCTAGTCATGGCTTCATTACACAACACCGCTGGGCCAAGTCGATTAGAGCATTTATTAACCTGGAGGCAGCAGGTGTAGGAGGGAAAGAACTTGTATTTCAGACAGGTATGATCATGCATTACATTTCCCACTTGTACACATGAGTTGGTTGTGTTTTATTTAGGACAAAAAACAAACAAACTAAAGTTTTCTTACTAGAAACAAACTTCATTAAGAATATTGAAAATAGCCCATGAGGTCTATGAGAATAAATTTCACAGCATGCAGACTCCATCAGATCCTTACCTTGCAGATAACAAACTATTGAACAGGTTTAATTACCCTAAGGCTTTGGCACAAGCAGAGACAAAGTCATTGTGAAGACAGTGAGGCAACATGTCTTCTTAATGCCAATTTTTTGGTACTTTTTTCCATAATGAATTTAGAATGAAATATTGGCCTTAATCTTGCTTTCCTGGCTCTCATCTGTCAACCTGAAATTTTTAACCATAAAATACACTTTGGGATCCTTGAAAATTCCATCTAACTCCTTTTAAAAAACAACAACTCTCTTTTATGCTGTGAAATTCACCATTCAGGCAGGAAATCCTCTGCAGCACAGCTGGAGCTTTAAGTGCAGCAGTTGTAGTTCCATTTTGTGTTGAAGTAGTTGGTACAAAACAGATCAATGGAATGGTGGATAATCCTGCTGCTGTACTTCCTAACACCTTAAATGAGTGCATTTTGTTTTTTCTGTTGGAAGCAGAGCTTTCTGCTGACCACAACTCTGCAGAAATATAAATGGGCTGGTGATAAACTTCCGTTGTATCCTGGTTGGGCTGCAGATTTCCCTCCGCTGCTCCAGTTTATTTATTGCTTCTATGGAAAACTTCAGTAGAGAGTTTTTCAAAACAATGAATTTGACACATTGCTGGAGGAATAATGTGGGAGCTGAGGAGTCTCCCAAACATATCCTTAGGTAGTGGGGAAGGAGGGGTTCCAAAGCATTGGAAAGGAGACAGTAAAAACAAAGTTCTAAAATATGAGACATTTATTTTTCCTAAAAATTGCTTGATATCTGCCTAAGGAACAATAGAGGCCTTGCTGTGCTTGAGTGCATTAATCCACGTTACTGTATTGTCATTTTAATGATTATGAATCACTCCTGTATATCCAGTTATTACATTAAAGGAGCTGTTGAATTCAGTGTTGGTTGGAGCAGAAGTCCTCAACCTCTCCAGACCACTGTACCCCTTTCAGGAGTCTGCTTTGTCGTGTGTACCCCAAAGTTTCCTCACTTAATAACTACTTGCTTAGAAAATCAGGCAAAAATACAAAAGTGTTACAGAACACTATTACTGAAAAATTGCTTACTTTCTCATTTTTACCATATAAATATAAAATCAATTGGAATATAAATATTGTACTTACATTTCTGTGTAGTATATAGAGCAGTATAAACTAGTCATTGTCTGTATGAAATTTTAGTTTGTACTGACTTCGCTAGTGTTTTTCATGTAGCCTGTTGTAAAACTACGCAAATATCTAGATGAGTTGATATACCCTCTGGAAGACCTCTGCATACCTCCCAGGGGTATAGGTACCTGTGGCTGAGGACCACTGGGGTAGAGTAATGAATCTGAGACAGGAAGTCAGGAATGTCTGAGAACTGTTCCCAGCTTTATCAGTGACTCACTATGTCATCATCACCATATTACTTAATCTATTTCCCAATCAGTGAAGTGGGAGACTAATACTGCTAATACCTCCTCAAGAGTTTTGGGGATTTGGTTTATACATTGCTTTAAAGATCTAAAGTACTAAATGAAGGCTATATATTACTACCCTTGGGATGAAGTAAGAAATACTCCCTTTAGGGGGAAGTGATTTACTTTGTTATGCATTTTCAAACAATTTATGTCTTTTACTCCCTTTCTAGGTATTAAATTGATAATAAATGCATTTAAAGATGTGGTTCTTGAAAAAATGCTTAACTTAATCTAATCCTTTGATAATAGTGGTGTTCAACACAGCATTTAAAAAGTGTTGCTGTTGTTTAAACTAATTTAATCTTCTGAAGTGCTGGCATCAACAAACTTCTGTAAAGGGGAAAGTATATACAAGATCAACAAACAAAAAGCCAGGTGAATCACTGCAGAAGTGCTCTGTGTGCTGGGAGTAGCCAGGAGGGCCCATTGTCACAACCAATGCCATGATTTCAGTATAAGGTTATTAGTCTAATCTGGAGAGACAGAGAGAGGCATTTCTGGAAGGAGTTTTAAAACGAAGCAAGAAAGACATTTCAAAAACCCTTGTGCTATTGTGCCACTAGTTCACCCTGTTATGTTACTTCTAAGGAGAGTGAAGTGCTCCTGTCACTGTAAGTATTCAAACGTTAAATTAGTTCTCAGTCCTCCAGTAGAACCTAATGGTAACACTCTAACTGACTTCAATGCGAGCAAGATATGGCTCTTGAGACTGTTCTGTAGGAACAGAACTGATTGAACGTGAAAGAGATGGATTGAATGATCTGACAGGGCTCTTCAATTAACAGTGACATGGGATTTCAATAAGTGGTGACTATTTACGATGGTATTGACTGTTTCCAGTACATGTTGCTATGGTGCTAACAGTTTGTAGCACAAAGTCAGTGGTATGTGTTAGGGGGCTTATTCCTTCACCCACTTACTTCCCTGGTCCTTCTCGCATGAACAGAGAGCAACAATACCCGAAGTCCAAAGGTGCAAACAATTCAATGTTTATTGGGGTGAACTTCCAGCAAGCATGATTCCAGTTTCTTTCCTTAGTATCCTCCTTCCCAGCTCTGACACCACAGAGCCTTACACTGTGTCCCTGTTCCCATTCCTGCCCTTAGCCAAACATGATTCCAGTTTCCCCACTCCCATTCCCTGTTCCCATTTCCCCCTTTAGCAAAACATGATTCCAATTTCCTTACCCGCCATTCCCTGTTCCCATCTCCCCCACCCCCCTCACTTCCTGATTGACTGCAGACTATATAGTAAAACTTGAGTTCAGCTTAGCTATACCTTAACCAATCATTTTTCTGAAATTTAACTAACCAATCCTAACATAGTGTAACATGATTATGTAACCAATTATATCCCACCACCTTAATTAGTTTACACCCAGCAAAATTAATTATACAGCAGACAGGAACAATCACAGAACCAGACAGAGATTATACAGACAAACAATAGCAAAGTGGGATCTATAATGACAAAACAATACAGAAGTGAGGATTTCACATCCTAGCTATTGATAAGTGAGTTCTTGCCAGACAGGATGCTATCAAAGTAAATTTCCTTTTACATTTTCTAGGCACTTCCCTTTCTCTGGAGGGAATAGGCACTATCAGGACAGGATTGTATTCCTAATAGCCCAATAGCACCTTCTTTCAATGTGACTAGTTTGGAATATGAGGATGTGACCGGTCGCTTCCCAGCTTATGGCTGCCTCTGCTGCTTAGCCAAAGGCCTTAGCCTAAGCACAGAGCCTCAGACTGTCACAATGAGAGAAGGCTTTTACACCAGCAGACAGTGATTTTAATTCTTTCTTTTATACCTCTATAACTAGCCAAGTGATAAGAATACACCTAAATTCTTAGAGTACAGGCCTTTACAGACAGGCCTGAATATCTATATCCTAACAGTATGTAGATTTAAAATAAAAAAAAAAATTAATCAAACTTTTAACTGCTTTAAACAGCTGACTGAGGGGAAGAGCAGAAAAAGCATGTCTGTTTCAGTGAATTCTTGAACTTCTCCTAAGCGCTTCTCTCTCCCCTATTTCTTTATCGCAGTGAACTACACAATCATCTTTTCTCTGTCTCTGAAGCCTGTAATCTTGGCATCTTCTTTGACTGAGCCCTCTCCTCTGAGCCACACATGTCTAAACCTTGCTGCTTCTTCCTGTACAACATCTCCAAGATCCTACATTTCCTCCTTGCTCACACTGCTAAAACTCCATGCCATGATCATCATCTGCCATGAATACTGTTAATACCACCTCTCTGGCATTGAAGCCTGCAACTTCCCCCACTCAAATCTATTCAGAATGTGGCTGCTAAAATACCCTTCCTGGCTCACTGCTCTGTCAGCCCCATCTGAAGTCCCTTGATTGGCATCTCCTCTTCCAGTGCATCAAGCAAAAACATATTGTCCTTACTTTCAAAGTTCTCTACAACTTTCCCCCAACCTACTTAGCCAGGTTGTTATCACAAGGTCATCTCTTGGCACCACTCTGCCCATGATGTCAGCCTGGATTTCCTGACTCTCTGAGCACTTTCAGGTTTTCTCTCATGCTTCATCTTATTGGAGGGGGGAAGCTTGGAGTCAAAATCTATAAAGCTGCTTGCCACCTTATCATCCTCAAAACTTGCCTCTTATGTAATGCATACAATAAATTACAGCCTGATAATGGCTAGGAAAGTGGTGAGCTGTAGTCACTGCTACTAAATGGCTAATTGTGCTCATGTTATGTTTATCTGTTATCCTGTCTTCCCCATCCTAGCCCGCTTATTTGTCTCCTCTGCCTGTGATACCTTTAAAAAAAAAAAAAATCTTGTAGGTGGATTGGGGTGAGAACTGTCATTTTTGTACAGTGACTGGCACTGTGGGGTCCAAATTAATTGAGGGTCCTATGTGCTATTGCCACATAAATGGTTATTGATCAACAATATGTCCTAAAGAGTTACTTAGATTTAAAAATTATATAAAGAGACTGTGTGTAATTTTAGGCCCAGATTAGGAAGGATTTTGGTTTTGGGGCAGGAGGAGGCTTTTGTAAAACCTTAATCAAACCATCCTTTCATCTTGGATTGAAACCTCTCCAGAAGAATGTGTAGGTCAAACACTGCATCACTGTGCTATTGCACAAAAGTCAGAAAATGAAACTGATGGTAATCAAGTGAGAGATTTTTTAAGTTGTGGTAGGGACCACAGTGCTAAATTCCCCAATACCTCTGTCTGCTATATGCTGTTCTGATGGAGTGAAGAATCTGTAAACCTGCCATTGAAGAATCCCCCTTGCCTGGGGAAACCTAATGTGATGTAGAGCCATGATAGTGGCTCCTGGCCTATGGAGCCAGCCCCTGAGGGTGCTCAAATCCATGTTGGGATCTGCATGGTGCAGAACTGGCATCAAGATAGGGGTGGTGTGTAAATATGGTTTAAATAGGGCTGCCAGTATTGGTTGAACTTATTCTTTGAGGTTTCATCACATGATATAATCTTTAATTCCTGGGGACTCCAGGACAATCCTGGAGAATTGGCAACCCTAGGTTTAAAGCCACCTTGGCTGACTTCCTTCCTAGGCTGTGCCCAGTGCTGGGCTAAAATGGGCTAGGTGCTTTGCTAAAGCATAGGACACCATGCGAGTTTATTTGCAGTGTTCAAACTGAACAAAGTATAAAAAGTAAAAATGGTTTAAATAGTGAAAAATAAATTAAACATGCAATGAGTGCAATTTTAAAAATCCTTGTTCATAATATTGTCACAGGTAAAGACTTGTGTACTACTTGAATCTTTTGTATAGTAATGTTTTAAGAGATTTACTGAATGACAGTAGCAATCTTATGTTAAATCCTCACAGTTCTCAAACAGTTTATTTGAGATTGACTTTAATCTCTCACGATGAACGGGCTTTAACTTGTTTTTAAACACTGAGATTAGTGTTTGTTGCATGGGAAAATGGGATTTGAGCATTGTGAACTGGAGATGTGCAGTAATCTAAACAAGAACTACCTTACTGTTTTATGTTGAACCTATAACCATTGTATCTAATCACCGATACAGTTATGGTTAAGGCTGGTTGCCTGTCATGGGAAGCATTTTAGTTTAAAAATAAGAAGGTCATAAAAGCATATAAATTTCCCTTAGGAAATTATTAGATCAGAGAAGGATTTACAATAAAATTGATAACCATGTGTCATGGATCCACAAAGCACTCTATGCCTCCAAGCAATCTTTATATAGTGTCTCTGGGAGTGTAGTTGTCTTTTCCCTAGGCTTCCCCTTTTTACAGGGGACAGCCCTGCTACTCAGCTACTCCAAGACTGGGTCCCTGGCTTCAACACCTCTTTTTCTCACCATGGCTCCTTCAGCAGTCCCAAAGAGCTCAAACCCCTACTGGAGACTTGCCATCTTGGGAGGTCTGCAACTAGCAAATGTTTGCAGCAATACAGGACAGCTGTTTCAAAACAAGATATCCTTTATTAGTCAACAGAAATATGATATTTAGTTCCTTAGATTAGAATGGTAAAGCAAAGCCTGCCTACATGTGTGTGCTGCAGCATAGAGTGCATGTCTTGCCCAAACATCCAGGGTTTCACACACTACTGCACTGGACAGCAGCATTCTTATTATAGTCTAACATCTCAGTTCTTTGTTTCAAGCTTCAGTCACACTTCTTTCACATGTTCAGCCTTCCTTGGCTGGCAATCATTAAAAGTTGAAGTCGGCTGTTGGTCTTCCATTATACCTCCACAGTAACACCATTTATATGTTGATGGTTCTTGCTTGATCATGAATACGCCTACTGATGCACATGCAGCCACTACATTGCTTTCCCTCTGTCCTATAAAAGAAATTAGCCCCTTCAGACTCTGTGGCCAAACAATACAAAAGTGATCAGGGAAATGAAGTCATACATTTAAAATTTAAAAAATAGAGAAATTTCCCATATTTTTCATGACCTCTTCTTAGTTGATGATATTCCATTATGCTGGATGTATAGAGAATTATTTGTAAATGAATGCACTAAGGAGTAGGATGATTGGAATGAAGGACAATGACATGAAAAACCCTGCAAGTCAGGTTTTTTTTAATCATAGAGGTCATGGCTCTCAAACTCGACATGATATAGATATGATCCTGATAAAACTTCAGTTTCCTCTCTCTTCCCATCCACTTCCAATATGGTTTACTGTCCTTACTTTGAATCTTGTGCTCTCTCGCAGCAACATATTTGAGATATTAACTAATTAGCAGCATGAAACTTATTTAAGGGAGAAACTGTGGAAACACGGAAGAAAAGAGTTTTCCATTAAGGTCTGTTTTTATGCATGAACACTGATACTTAATCCAGAGACTGGTTAGATGTAGTTGAATGTGCCTAGTTCTTCTTTGAGTGTTTGCTTTGTTTTGGGGTAGGTGGATTCAGAATGTACTCCTTCATATCAGGTAGACCGGCCTGCAAGATGCACTTAATTAAGGTGTTTCCCAGGGGTCAGATATTTAAGCCCAGTGATGCCTCCTCTTAGCACTCTTCACTCCTTTAGTTTTGATCTTGAATATGATTCTCCAGTTTTTGTAAATCCCTTGTTTTCCATTGGCAGGGCCTGAAAATCCTTGGTTGGTACAAGCATATGTCTTTGCGGCCAAGCATCCCTTTGCCTCTGTGGTGGCACAGGAAGTGTTTCAGAGTGGAATTATCCCTGCAGATACAGACTTCCGTATCTACAGGGACTTCGGGAATATTCCAGGTATGTTATCAGTAAGCCTGTCAATGGGGGGCATTATTTAACCCTTATCTAGATTTATAACAAGGGGCCAATCCTGTAAATGCTCATTCATGTAACAGTTTTAGGGTTTGGGCTCTAGGCCATGAACTCCAAACTGAAACTTGACTTGGTGTCTGCTTAAGTTTAGGAGGAACATACTGTGTTTCTCCCCTAGGAAAATAACCCTCATGGTTTTTGGTGTCCCACACAGACTAGGTGTATATACTCAAGGTCCTGGGTGTTCTCTGTTTCAGTGTGTCTTCATTCTCTGTCAGCCCCCTGCCTTCTAGCACACTATGCCATGGCCATGCCATGGCACACTGAAAATTCTCTGACTTTTAAGTTGTGGATTAATATAGCAAACTACAGTTGATCTTAATTAAACCAAAACGGTACCACATTGTCAAAGTACAGCAGGTTTGAAAATATAAAATGCTTTCCTCCATGACAGCGTTGACCACAGTATCACGTTGTAGCTGAGGTTTAATGCCACCTCACAGGTATAGGTTATGGAAAGCTGCTACCCTTGTCACTTTGCAATCCAGATATATGGGCTACAGAAACTTGCTCGTTTCTGGCATATGAGTTGGCAATGGAAGTTTTTGCAAACAGTGTTAATAAAGCCAATGGGTACCCCAGGGAGAAAGAGAGCCTATTACAGGGGGCAACCACATGGGGAAAATTACTTACTTAAAAATCAGGAAAATCTCTTGGAAATCAAATATATATTATAGCATAGTTACATTTAAAACATTTAAATTCAAGTGGGGAAAAACCCCCACTTGCAACCAAGAATTAAAAGAAAAATTATCTATGTAAGGAATAGACATGGGAAAAAAGAAGCATCACTTTTAGATTTGTAACTCTTATGGCTGCAGTATTACTACTTTCATTGCAGTAGTCATGCTCCAGATGGTCAGGAATGGGGACTTTTGAATCCTTAGTTTACATTTCACACTAATCCCTTTTTCCTAACTACTTAAATAATGGGTGGTTTAATTGGAGAAGACTGCACAAAATGACATCTCATTTGGCACAAATGCTAAAGGAAAATCGATTTCTAGAGGAGGAGGATTGAAGATATTTTAATATGTCTAGCTTTGAATGAACACTGAGTTATCTTCTTCTCTAGAAAAGTGGTCTACACAGAGTGACACTTAAGGACATGGTTAAAGCAAAGTATTGTACTGCGTGCTCTGAACTGTTCTGAAGCACACTTCTAATCTCAAAATGGATTTTGTAAGCATAGTACCTTCTGATGTAGCTAATCTGTGTCCATCTGTGTTTGGAAACGTACCTACTCTATTAGGTGGCAAATGAGTTTTTATTGCCTTTCTTCTGATAGCCATGCAGAGCGAAAACAGCTGTGTCTGAGAAATGGATTCTATTCCTTCTCGTGCACCAACAAAGTTGTTTGTTTGTTTTGATCAGCTACACTGGTACAAAATCAGTGACAGCACTAAGAGTATGTAGGTACTACTGTGAGCGTACACACCATGAATTTCACAGGGGTACACTGAAGGCATCATTTGGCTTGCAGAATCTCTACTAGTGGTGATTCATGGGAAGGAAAGAACTCAGCTTGATTTTTGGAGTCCAAGCAGACTTTGCAAGACTGGCAATTACAAAAAATCTCTTTTTACTTGTAAGCTGACCACACAGAATTGTTAAGCAGTGGTAATCATGCAATCTCAGGATTACATTTTCTAGTTGCTTTTCTGTATAGAACCACACTGAATCTTTAGTGATGATGCTGGGAAAGCACAAAATCTGGAATTTGGCTGTTGGCTGGTAAGAGTGATATTCCACTGCTTCGGGCAGACAACCAGTCACCAGATAAACTATGGAAGGTGATAGGGGGCTTATGCTGTCCTTGGAGGCTAGAGGCTAGCTTCATTAGAGAATCAGGTGATCAGGAATATTGGCATAGGCATGACTTTCTACAGTAGAGGAAAGCTGTGTGTATAAAAACCAGGCATGGCAGTAAAATACAGAAGGTTCAAATATTTTCATATACCTTTAATTAAATATGTCCAGGTTCTGTTACAAAATTGGTTCTTAAGCAGTCTTACTACATGTGGTAAGCTGTTCAAGTCATAGTAGTCAAAAGTGGTTGTTGGGTTACACTGGTAGAACAAAACTATTTTTTACTTTGTAAAATGTTCTGAAAGCTTTCAAGTGTTTTTGATTAGGTTTAGGTAACTTTAATCATAGTCCTTTTCTATCTTCATAGGAATAGACTTGGCTTTTATTGAAAATGGCTACATTTACCATACAAAATATGACACACCAGACAGAATACTAACGGATTCAATTCAGAGAGCAGGTTGGTATTCAGACTTCCATCAAAAATTCGATAAAGAATATGGCTAAATGAAAATTGCTTACTTTTCCCACTAATCCTTATCATAGCCCCTATAAGTTGGAAATTTCCTAACGATTAATGATGCATAATCTAAACATTTGGTAAATTTCAAAAGAAATGAAACTTCTCAGAATTCAGTGGCTCCTGATTTGTAACAAGCTATGGAGCCTCTTTCAGATTGAAATCTGGCCAGGCCAGTGTTGACCAAATTCATCGCCCTCTGATGACTGTTCAAAGATCTGTCTCTGGCCATTTTCATATGGGCAAATATGCACAATACTTTGAATCCTTGTTTAATATTCTCCACAAGGAGGCTGAGGGTTAAATGGGTGACATGGAGACTGAACTGCCTCTAGGATTGGTCCTTCCCTAACCAGGGCAGAACGAAAATGGCAGGACAATCTGGGCAAGCTTCTGCTGCTGCCACTGCCCATATTTTATTATTTCTGGGGATAAAGAGAACAATTCACTTTCCAGATCTGTCAATATTTTACCTTTTTATAAGCACTAAATTTACTCTTAAGAGAATCTGTAAAAGAAATTATTAATAGATTTTTGAAAAACCACAACACCCAAGTGTATGCTCGTCACCACCAGGAATATTAACAAAATTAGTGTCTTCTTTCTTTGACTAGTAGAATTAAATCAATTTTACTCTTTCCAGGCTTGTTTCTCAATCTTTTTATAGGCACTCAAGCATCAGTTGTCGTCTTGCAGTCATGAATAAATTATATAGCTAATATTCAGTTTTAGTTGAAGGAATTGGTTCAGCAGCAGAGTTCTGTGAATAACTTTCATGGAGATCAAACAGTTTTACATGTTTTGTCTTGTTTTTAAAGTAATACAGCTGCAAGATCTAGTGTACTTCTGTTTTTTTCCCCCCCTATCCTTGTTGTAAAGCTGATGCTCCTCATTTTGATAATTTGTTACAGCAAGAGCATGTCACTGCTTAGAGCTTGGTTCCCAAGGATTTTTTATATTAAGGGTCACTATGTAGGTTTAGAACAGTGGTTCTCAAACTGTGGGTCAGGACCACAAAGTGGGTTGTGACCCCATTTTAATGGGATCGCCAGACCTGGCTTAGCTAAACTTGCTGGAGCTCAGGGCTGAAGCCCAAGCCCCACTGCCCAGGGCCAAAGCTGAAGCATTGAGCCCTGAGCGGCGGGGCTCAGGTTACAGGTCCCTCTGACTGGAGCTGAACCCCTTGGGCTTTGGCTTTGGCCCTCTACCCTGCTCAGGGTAGTGAGGCTCGGGCTTTGGCTTTGGCACCCCACCTGGGGCAGTGGGAATCAGGCAGACTTAGGCTTCGGTCCCACCTCCTGGGGTTGTGTAGTAATTTTTGTTGTCAGAAGGGGGTCGCGGTCCATTGAAGTTTGAGAACTCCTGGTTTAGAAGAATATTTTGCATTGTGTGTAAACAAATATGAAATGACAGCTGAAAGATCTTAAACACATTTCTAACGTGATGTAGAAGTATAATTTTAAGATGTAATGTTTTTCTTTTTTTATAACATCTATATATAGAACTATGCACTTGTTTTTCCTATTTTCCTATTATATATATTGTCTTTTTTTCCCCCCCCTTAAACAGGTGACAATATATTAGGAATGCTAAAATACTTAGCAACATCAGATAAATTGGCAAAATCTTTTGACTATCGGCATGGAAATGTGGTCTTCTTTGATGTATTTGGTCTGTTTGTCCTGGCCTACCCTGCTCGTATTGGCACCATCATGAACTATATAATAACTGCAGTTACTGTCCTTTATCTAGGAAAAAAAATATTACAGCCCAGAAACAGGGGTAAGTCCAGTTAAGACAAATGTGATTTTTCTGAAGAGGAGGAACTTGTAAGTTTTTAAATAAACAGGAGCTAACATGATAGGAAATTATCAGCAGATTATGCAGTTACTTGCATAGATGAACTTTAAAATGGATATTGTGTACTCAGTGGCTTGTGTCATTTGCTTTGGAGCTCATTGTATTAAGTCACTCAAGCATGAAATGACTACAGTGATGAAGGGATATCATCATAGGCCCAAAATCAAGAATGTGTTGTAGCTCAGCTTTTCATGAAAATTTCAGTGGCATTTTTTAAAAAGTTAAAAACAGCCATCTGAAATTATTTCAAAATGATTCAATGTCCAGTTTAAATTGTTAGTTTTAGTAACACGGGCAGGGCTTTTTTCTTTCTTATTTAAAAAAGGGGTATCTTTTTACATACAAATTTGTCAATATACAGCAGCAAATAATAAAACAGTCTTTAAAAGGAATAAAGGGGTACTAAAACTTACTTAAAGGACCTTGTTCATGTAGGCTAAATAGACTTATAGACTTTAAGGTCCGAAGGGACCATCGTGATCATCTAGTCTGACCTCCTGCACATTGCAGGCCACAGAACCTCACCCACTCCTGAAACAGACCCCCAAACCCTGGCTGAGTTACTGAAATACTCAAATCATGGTTTAAAGACTTCATGTTACAGAGAATCCACCCTTTACACTAGTTTAAACCTGCGAGTGACCCATGTAACCTCCTACAGAAGCTACGGAAACTACCTTGTTTCTCTGGGAAAACATAAACTGGAATCCTTAAAAAAAACAAACAAGAGGTTTCCTAGGCTGTGGGATAATCTCTCAAGGGAAATGCCCTGAACAAATCACTAGTTCAGTAAGAAAGGATCTTATAGTGATAAGGACATGGGCTGGATAGCTTAGGCCCTGATGCTGCAAAGGAATCTTCAACAGCAGACCCCTAAACCTACATTGCATCTTGTTTAATTGCTTTAATGACCAAGGTGATCATTGTTGTAATTTTAGTTCCAGTATAGCACCCTAACTATAAGATGTAGCTAATAAAATGGCCCACTGCATTTGAGTTTACTATTCTTTCTCTCTTCCTTAGCTATTAACTACATGAAGGAGCTCTCCGTTGCATTTGGCTTCACATTGTTAAGTTGGTTCTCCACATTAGTGACTGTTCTTATTGTGGCAGTGTTCATCTCTCTCATCGGACGGTCTCTTTCTTGGTATAACCACTTCTATGTCTCCATCTTCTTGTATGGAACTGCAGCTGCAGCTAAACTAATCCTTGTGCACACGTTAGCCAAAAAGTTCTATTATAAGGTAAGTGCTGATTCTTTGTAGTTTACTGGTTGGTGACATGGAGTAGAAAAATTAGATCATTACTGACGATGAACAGGGATTTAATAATCTGAACTGTGATACAGTATTGGCTACTTGGAAGCCCATCAGTTCAGTTGGCTCATAAGCTTCATGAAGATTTGTATCTCTGTCTAACATGTATTTAAAGGACATCTCTTAGGGGTGTTAAGTTGAATATTTTTAAGCATATTATCAAACTGGATCAGTCCCTAGACCCATCTAGTTGAGAATATTGTGTCTGACAGTGACCAATACTAGATGCTTCAGAAGAAAGGGCAAGAACCCCATGGTAGGCTAATTTAAGATAATTCTACTGCATTAGGTCTCATCCTGGTCTCTAGTAGTTAAATTGGTTTAACCCTGAAGCATGAGGTTTTGATGTTCTTGTTATCACTAATTATGATAACTCTGCATATTCTTTATCTATGTAGTTATTCAGTCATTCTTTGAATCTTGTTAATTTTTTTGGCTTCAGATAACTGCCTGTGGCAATGAGTTCCACAGATTAATCACAGACTGTGTGGAAAAGTGGTTCCTTTTATTTGTTTTGAATTTCTCACCTTTTAAATTTTTATTAAATGATCCTTTAGTCTTGTGTTATAAGGCAGAGAGAACAGAAGTTCCCAGTTTACCTTCTCTGTACTATTCATTATTTTATATACTTTTATCATGTGCCCTCTTATTTTTCTCCTTTCTAAGATAACAATCCCAGTCTTTTCAATCTATTCATATGAGTTTTCCCCTGGCTTTGATCATTCTCTTGTTGCTCTTCTGTGAATTTCTAATTCTGCACTTTCCATTTTGAGTATTACACAGAGTATTCTAGGTGAGGCCATACCATTGATTTATATAATGGTATTATAATTTCCATGGTGTTCATCCCATTCCTTACGCATCCTAATTTCTTGTTTGGTTTTTTGACCACAGCTGCACATTGAGTAGAAGTCTTCATTGAGCTATCTACGGTGACGTCCAGGTCCCTTTCTTGAGTTCCTATAATTAATTTAGAACCCTGTAAGGTGTATCGGTAGTTTACATTTTCACTTCCAATGAGCATTACTTTGCATTACTGACATTGAATTTCATTTGTCATCATGTTGCTATGATATTCTGGGGTGCAGTCCAGACATTGAAGGGCTGTGTCACCTTTGTCCTGCAACCTGGGGTGCCTCACAGTGCTTTGCTACCGTAACTCGCAACTTTGGCCCCTCAATAAACAAAAAAACAGCATGCAAGTCACACCCTGAGCGTCTGCTGGCAGGCTGCAGCTATACATGCTTCAGTCACACTCTGGTTTCCACCAGCCTTGATTACCACTTGCGTGGTTATCTCAATACACTCCCAGTCCCAAATTTTCCCTCAAAATGTATGTTCTGTACTGTCCAACCCTCTCCTGAACAGGTCAGATATTTTAGGTCTGTTGCCCCTCTAAAGTCCTGCTACTTTAAATGGAGTTATCTCATAGTCCAGTTTAACGACAACAATTGGATTAGTTTTGATTAAAGAATAAAACAAGTTTATTTACATACAAGAAGATAGGTTTTAAGTGAGTACAAGTATAAGGTATTAAAATCAGAAATGGTTACAAGAGAAATAGAGATGAAATGGTTTCTATTACTAGAACTTAACAAACTAGAGTTGATGAAGGTGAAACCCCCTACCACATGTTTTCACTAACATTGCTAACCAATGTTAAAAATGTGCCTGATCTTGCCTGTGGATCCTGGTGTTTCCTTTGAAAAAAATAAAATAACCCCCGAATTTGACAATATAAAATACTATACCCAAAAAAGGCTTTAATGTAATTGTATATGCAGTAATAAAACTGTATATATAGGAAGAGGCATAGTTACAGCTGCTGCTGAAACTGTAACTCAGAATCTTCTTAAGTGTTTGTGAAATGTGTTTTCATGTGGTTACAAACCATTTGCTACATATGAAAGTAAAAAGCAATGTGGATAAAACATACATCTAGAAAATGTTGCCTGCCTTTTTCTGTTAATTCTCTCTTCCTTCTCTCCAACTTCCAAACTAATCTCCTGTAAACTACTTTTTTGAATCTGCTCTGATGTAGCATCTAATTATATAGCTCCATAAAGGGAAAGAAACTGGTGTGGCAGTGTTTATAAAAGGATAGATGGTGACCAAACAAAACTTTAGCTGTGTATAAGCAACAGAAATTTGCAGTAGTGGCCTTAAGAGATCTGATATATACTGATCACTGTGCGGGCTAATTCTGTATTTTTTCTCTTTTTTCTTTACAGAATGCAAATGAGCAGTACCTGGGGGAGATGTTCTTTGATGTCTCACTTCTTGTTTGGTCTATTGCATTGGTTCTAATCACTCAGCTAGGCCTTTGCTCTGCATTCATCTGTGCAATGTGGGTAGCGTTTCCTTTACTCACAAAACTATTGACCTATAGAGAATTCAAACAAAAAGGTAAAATTTGATTTTATTATTTGACAACCTGGCAGCTCAGTTATTATATGTCCGGGCATGATTACAGCCAACTTGAACTAAACTAAAGAGAATTCCCATTAATGTGGTGTGGTTCTTTAAACAAAAATAACTTCTCTGAGCTCTGAATTATTCTAACTTAAGAAAACCAGTAGCATTTTGTTAGGAATAACTGTAACCTTGACATAAAGGCAGCTTTTTAGAATAGAGCAGATATGTAGGAGTGGTTTGAGTCATCTATGTAATTAGAGTCCTGTGCGGATACAAAATTTATATCCACATCCAATCTGCAATCCACAAAAATGGTCCAGGGATATCTTCCTCCATGGACGCAGATATCCACAGATACAAAGCGGATATCAGATACAAAGCGGATTTGCAGGGCTCTATATATAATATTCCAGTATTGTCACCCTGAAGCCTAGAATGTCTGTCAGTGTGAAGCTATGGAAACAGCAACAAGCATGTCTCTTTGTTCAGCATATCACAAGGTTCAATCATCACTAGAGTTTGCAGTCTGTTACCATCCACTTTCTAAGTTCTCAACTATTTTGACTTTACGAATTACACCTGTTTGTTGTACGGCTACACATCTATGCCATGCCAAGAGTCCTAGACCATTGTGATATCAGAGGTAACTCAACCTGTCACCACCCTTCCTTTACAACTAATTTGCATGCAACAATTTCATTGACCATGTGAGGAAGGTTGCACAGTTGTGGATTATTTGGCCCAAATGCTACACCCATGTGAGAGAGCCTCGGCTTTTGGCTACTAATATAATATATATATCAATATAGATTCAGTGGGGTAAATTATCAGTGTTTTCAGTTTTTTGATCATTGTTCAAATATTTAGATGGAAGATGGGACCTAAAGCAGTGTTATAGTTAGACACAGATATTGAGACAAAAGTCTGTTTCGCTTTCTTCACAATATCAATATAGTATTATGTGGCTTTAAAAATGTCTTGCACTGGCATGGTCTGTACCAAATGGAGCCTTCTGTCCATGTAGATGGACCTCGCCCTTGGAAATAGCTTGTATTTGTGCCTTGATATTATATACAGTAACTAATTAAAACTGTAAATTCTGTATCTTACAGGCTACAGAATATAATGCTTGCTTGTTTTTTTCCTCTCTCCTGTAGGTGCCACAATAAGATTTGTTGTGATTTACATGCTGGGAATGTTTATTCCATACCTGTATATAATGTACCTCACCTGGACGATATTTGAAATGTTCATTCCCATCATGGGTCGAAGTGGTACAGAAATTCCACCTGATGTAGTGCTGGCAGCCTTTATCCTTAGCAGCACTGTAATTCTATCTTCCTATTTTGTAAGGAGTTTTTTTTTTTTTTTTTTTTTTTAGATCTTGTAATCTATATATTGAGCTACTTTTTTAAAGGAATATTTGAAATTAATCGTGGTTTAATTGTAGGCTAAAAAGCTAGCGTATTACAAGGAACTCCCATAAAAGTAGCTAAATCAACACATTAAAATTAAACTAGACTCTTCAGAGCTGCTGTTTGTGGATACTTGAAAGCCAAATTCTACCTTCATATAATGGTGTGCTCCTCTCAGTGAAGTTGATTGAAGTTTTACATATTACAGGGTTGAATTTTGCCCAGTATCTGACTAGAGAGTTGGATTTATAAATGATATGAAAATGAGATGCTGATGGGGAAGCTCAGTGGCTTTCCCCTATTGGTGAAGGAGTCCCCGAGAGGACGAGTACATTTTTTTGGTCAATATTCTGTTGAAGTAACCTGCTGTCTATGAAGATGGGGGTCCATCCCATTATAAACTTCCCTTCCTGTATTCAGGATGATTCTTTTGCATTCATGGTGAGATTAAACTGAGTCATTGTACAGGAGAGAGTTTAAATGCAGTAAACAATACATTGTTAGTTGAAGCAAACCCATTTAGACAGAACACAAGAATATATCTGCTGTAGGGAGGAGATGCACAGATCAGTGCAAGGGAAGAGTATCCTCAATTGAAAAACATAATTTAACTTTCTTGAGATATTTTAATACTGGAGGCTAATTAAGACTTTAGTGTAATTTAGGAAGAATGTGGCATTGTGTATAAATTGACCTGAATAATATATAAATACCATGATGTTTCAACACTGTTTTTAACAATGGCCCTCACACAGTCCTCTAATTAAAAATAATCAGGTACCATTTTCTAATGAACATTTTAAAAAACTATGTGTGCTTTCTTAAAACTCCAGGAAATTTGCACATAGATCTAGCATATTGGTTATTTAAGATTGCAAGACTTAACATCTCTTGCATCAAATTAAATAACACTTGTGAAGATAATCACATTTTAAAATGTCCTCTGAATTCCATAAATTAGATCTTTAGAAATATACTAGCACTAGCTTTCGCTATTCAGTGCAGTAATTTCATAACTAGTGTCTGATATTTTTATTCTGTAGCTTAACTTCATCTATCTTGCCAAAAGTACAAAGAAGACACTGATAACTTTAACTACAGTGTTTGGAGTTACACTAATTCTTGTTTGCAGTGGAGTATTCTTCCCATACAGTTCTGATTCTGCTAATCCAAAGCCTAAGCGAGTCTTTCTCCAGGTAAGAAAAACCTTACATAATATATAGCCTACATTTAAAAAATTCTTTTTTTTAAACTGATGTTTCTCTCTTCAGCCTTCCTTTCCCCCTTCAAAGAAGGGTATTTTGTCCTTGGATACAGGACAATTCATAAGAGGATTGTTCATTTCCAAGCAGTTAAAATAATGTAGCTGCTTGAGATTATTGTAACTTTTTTTGTTGTCATTGCTCATGGTGGGCCACTCTTCCCTGACTTCTGTTCGGTTACACCGGGAATGAATTTGGCTCAATAAACATGTTTAAATACTTACATATATTTGTTCTAACCAACAATATTCTTAGAAGTAGCATGCAGGAAGCTAGGTAGACTGTCTCTCTTTTGATCCTTGTGGAGCAGTCCATCTATTTCCTGTGGAGGCTGGTTCAGCTGCACTCTGTATATGCTGATTTTGTTGGAGTGCTATGGTCTACCTGAAAGGATAGTCGGTTAATCTTCAGCAGTGAAAGGATTTGCCTTCCCCAGTTATTTTTAGAGTGCATATGTATGTGCAAAGAGTGGGTGGAGTGCCAAGTGTAGCTTTGCAATGGTTAAAAGTCTTACCAGACTTTGGAACACCACAAAGTGTAAAAAGAAGAAGTGTTATCAAATAAAGGCAAATTGTCTTGTTGCAGTGGGCTTGGAGCCTCTTTCTCTGTTTATCTCCAGTTGAGAGATCTGACATCAAGAAAACTTATTAGTAACTTAAAAGACAACCAGTCCTGTTTATCAATGATATCCTGGTATTATGTAGTGGAACTACCTTCTTAGCAGAGTAGTGGGTAGTGGCAGTAATTTGGAAACTGGGATAATTGATTTTGCTCCTGACAACTTGTTCTTCTTTCAGCGATGGTGCCTATGTGTATCCCACATGTGGGACACCCATGTGTCTGAGTCCGGAGTTTCTTACAAGCAGTTTCCATTAGCCCACATGTGCCATAGTTCTCGTGCTCCCAACCAATGGCGTAAAGGGAGATGTGGGCTGACGCCTCTCCAGTTCCTTCTGACCACCGCATGCTCTGAGTCAGAATCTTCCATGTCCTCAGCATCTTTTTTACTGCACCATTCCTGTAAGACTTGTATATAACTAGTTTCTTTAGGAGTTTTTATAGTATAGTCTAGCATAATCGGGGTAGTCAATTATTTTTTGTCAAGGTCCAAATTTCTTGGGCAAGGTATAGTCAAGGTCCAGACTCCAAAGAAAATAACAATCAAAAATAACAATAATGATGATAAGTAAATAAAAGGATTTTGGGGTCTGTTCAAAAGCATGTTGCAAGACCTTCTAGCATGACATGGGGGCAAGATCAAACATCCCAGTCCAGGGCTGGTGCAACTCAGAGCCTGGTATTTGGCTGGGCATCAAAGATAGAATGCTTACGTTTCAAGAGGGTGCAATCTATCTTTAATGAAAGGAGAAAAGTTTCTACAATAAGCTGTTCGAGTGCTTGCTCATATTGATTCCAGTTAGGTGTGTGCGCGTCGCGTGCATGATTGTCAAAAGATTTTTACCCCAGCAACACTCGGTGGGTCAGCTGAGGCACCCACTGGAGTGGCGCCTTCATGGCGCCGGATATCTGCCCCAGCCGACCCAGTGCCCCTTAGTTCCTTCTTACCGCCCGGGATGGTCGTTGGAACTGTGGAGCGCAGCGTAGCTGATCTCCACTCTCCCTAGCTTTCTCTCTTAGTACCTGTTAATAGTTGTAATTAGTTGTCAGTAGTTAGTGTAGTTAGATTAGTGTACTTAATAGGGTGGAGCGGGGTCTTCTCCCCTCTCCCCCGTCCTGGTACTGGGGCCCCTGCCTGGGTCTCTGTGCTTCAAACCCTGCTCGGCTTGCCTGAAGCCGATGCCAACAGGTGGACCCCCCTCGCCCCACGACTCTTGCCTAAGGTGTCTGGGGGAATCCCACCAAGCGGACAAGTGCCGCATTTGCAAAGCCTTCAAGCCAAGGACCAAAAAGGAGCGGGACTTTAGACTCAAGCAGCTCCTTTTGGAGGTGGCACTTAGCCTGGTCCCTTCCTCCGCTCACCGGGACTCGGCGTTGTCTTCAGTGCGAAGCGCCCCTGTGGCACCGACTGGTCCAGAACCGCGTTCGGACTCTGCTAAGGACTCGCGGCGTCGGGCCCCCCCGGCACCTCCACCACCGTGGCGCCAGTCCCTGTCTCCTGGCCAGAAGAAGCAGCAGCCCAAGCAGGTGCTGACTGCTTCTTCGTTGTCAGTTTGATAGCCACCGACACTTCCCGCGCCAGAGCCAAGTCCATTGTTGGAGCGCACAGGACAAGTAATGGCTCCTGCACTGTCCACTCTGGCGCCGCCTCATTCCACTCTTGGCCGTCTCATTCCGCCTCCATGTCGTCACGCTCACAAGGTGGCCAACACGCCCAGGACTAGGGTGAGGATGGTGCAGGCCAGTGGCTGGGCGAAGGCCAGGACCTGAGCCAAGGACCTCACTGTGGTCTTTTGGGACCCCCTGGGCATACCATCAGGCCCAAGGGGTTCCTTCAGGGGCTTCCCATACCAGAGGCCACTGTGTCTCATCCCTCCGTCCCCGTCCCCCCCCCCCGAGGGTTCTGAGGGGACTACTCCAGCGCCAACACAGGCCCACGCACCTAGTGTGGTGGACCTTGGGCAATAAGTTCCTCCACGTGAGGACCCCACGCAGGAGCCCTTAGTCCCAGGGGTATCTTCCTCATCCTCGCCTGATGAGGCAGTGGCAGGGACTACGGTTTAGGGCCCTCCTCCTATGGACCTCCACGCCCACTAGGAGTTGCTCCGCAAGGTGATGCGCAATATGAACCTCCAGGTAGAGGACCTGGTGGTTGACATTTTGTCCGTGGAGGCACCATCCAGGGTGGCCCTCCCAGTCATACGGACTATATAGGCCAATGCCAAGACAATCTGGCAATCGCCAGCCTCTATTCCACCAAGGGGGTGGAAAGGAAGTACTTTGTCCCCTCAAAGGAGTATGAGTACCTCTACCCACACCCCAAACTGTGTTCCCTTGTCATGGCTTCAGTTAATGAGAAGGAACAGCATGGTCAGCAGGCCCCAGTGCCCAAATCAAAGGACTAGACTTGTTTGGGCGTAAGGTGTACTCGGCCGGAGGGTTGCAGCTCAGGGTGGCCAACCATCAGGCACTCCTGGGCAGATACGATTATAATTCATGGTACTCTATGGAGAAATTCAAAGAGTTTGTTCCACAGGAGTCCAGAGAGGAATTTGGGGCTTTAGTGGAGGAGGGCAAGAAGGTGGCCAGAACCTCCCTGCAAGCCTCTCTGGACATGGTGGACTCCGTGGCTAGGACCCTAACCTCGGCCATAGCCATGTGCCGCATCTCATGGCTGCAGGTCTCTGGCTTACCACTAGAGTTGCAGCAGACCTTCCAGGACCTACCCTTTGATGGCCAGGGCCTGTTCTCAGACAAAACAGACTCAAGGCTGCAGAGTCTGAAGGACTCGAGAACTATTATGCGCTCTCTGGGAATGCATACCCCAGTAATGCAGAGAAAGCCCTTCAGACCACAGCCTCAGAGGTCCTACCCTCCCCCATCGGCTGAGCCTAAGCAGAACCTTTTGAAGGTGCGCCTGAGGATGGAGCACCAGTCTCCATTCAGGCTCCTTCCCCACCTTTCCAAGATAGTCTCTCCCATTTCCTCCGTGCATGGTCTCACATAACGTCAGACTTTTGGGCCCTTTGCACGGTGGAAAGGGGTTACTCCCTTCAAGTTGGTTCTCCCCGCACCCTCTACCCCCACCTCTCTTCAGGGCCCCTTTTCACAAGCACCTCCTTCTACAGGAAGTCCGATCATGCCCAGGTTCCAAGGAGAGTCTAGGAGAGTCTAAGAGAGTCAAGGGACAGGGGTTTTTACTCCCACTACTTCCTAATCCCCAAGGCCAAGGGCGGGCTTCGGCCCATCCTGGACCTACACGGACTCAACAAATTCATGGTAAAGTTGAAGTTCTGCATGGTCTCTCTAGGGACCATTATTCCTTCCTCAGATCCTGGAGACTGGTACGCTGCCCTCGACATGAAGGACGCATACTTCCACATGGTGATCTACCCAGCGCACAGACGCTTCCTTTGCTTTGTGGTCAATCAACAGCACTTTCAATTCACTGTCCGTCCTTTTTCCCTATCTACGGTCCCCAGGGTGTTTACCAAGTGCATGGCTGTTGTGGTTGCCTCCCTTCGTCGACAACGGATCCCATACCTCGACAAGTGTTCCCATACCTTGATGACTGGCTTATTCGGGATCAGGTGCAGTCTCACATCCAGCTCACCATGAACATGTTCAATCGACCAGGCCTCCTGCTCAATGTCGCGAAATCTACTCTGGTACCAACCCAGAGGATAGAATTCATAGGAGCAGCCTTAGACTCAGGCCTAGCCTGGGTACTTCTGCCGGAAGCACGCTTCCAATCCCTGGTGAACATAGTCCACAGCCTGCAAAACTTCCCAACCTCGACTGTGAAAACATGCCTCTGCCTCCTGGGATATATGGCCTCTTGCACATATGTGACCATGCATGCCAGGCTGCGGCTACGTCCACTCCAACCCTGGCTATCAACACAGTATACCACTCAGGTTGGGACAGCTTGAGCACAGTGGTTACCGTCCCGCCAGGGATATTAGCCTCTCTAGACTGGTGGCTGGACCCCAAATTAGTGTGCGAAGGGGTGCCATTTCACGTCCCGTGGCCCTCCGTGTACCTAGTCACGGATGCGTCATCCCTGGGATGGGGAGCCCACCTCGGGGTCCTCCGTACACAGGGGCTATGGTTGGCAGGAGAGTTATCCCTGCACATCAACGTACGGGAACTCAGAGCTGTGCGCCTGGCATGTCAGACATTCCGAGAATGCATTCAGGGCCGTTGTGTTGCAGGCCATGTTTTACATCAACAAGCAAGGGGGAGCCCGGTCGTCCCACCTCTGTCAGGAGGCCACTCGTCTGTGGGAATTCTGTATAGCCCACTCGATCCATCTGATGGTGGTGTTTCTCCCAGGAGTCCAGAACACCTTAGCGGACCACCTCAGCAGATCATTTCAGACTCACGAGTGGTCGGTTCACCCGGACATCATCCACTCTGTCTTCCTGAAGTGGGGCTTTCCCCTGATAGACCTATTCGCCTCTCACAAGAATCGGAAATGCCAAGTGTTCTGCTCTCTACAAGGAAGCTCTCCGGGTTCCCTGTCAGACGCCTTCCTAATACAGTGGAAGGCTCACCTCTGCTACGCCTTCCCTCCATTCCCGCTAGTCCACAGGGTCCTGCTCAAGCTGCGCAGGGACAGAGCCCGTCTGATTTTGGTCTCCCCGGCGTGGCCCAGGCAGCACTGCTATACCACTTTCCTAGAGCTGTCGGTGGTCACTCCAATTCCAATCCCGCTGTGACCAGACCTGATCAGTCCGGACCACGGACAACTCTGTCATCCCAACCTGCAATCTCTCCACCTCACGGCATGGATGCTGCATGGCTAACTCAATCTGAGCTGTGCTGCTCTCGCCTGGTACAGCAGGTCCTTTTGGGTAGCAGGAAGCCCTCTATCAGGTCCACATACTTAGCCAAGTGGAAGCGTTTTTCCTGCTGGTGCGCTCAGTCATATGGCCCCGCTACAGGCGTCAGTACCTATCATCTTGGACTACCTCCTGTCCTTAAAACAGCAGGGCTTGGCAATATCATCCATCAGAGTGCACCTGGCAGCTATTCCACCCGGGCGAAAATGGGCGTTTGGTCTTTTCCAATCCCATGGTCAGCAGATTTCTCAAGGGATCGGAGTGCCTGTTCCCATGAATTCGACAACCAGTCCCTACGTGGGATCTTAACCTGGTCCTCTCCAAATTCATGGCTGCCCCGTTTGAGCCGATGGCCACCTGCTCGCTCCTGTACTTTTCCTGGAAGACCGCCTTCCTCATAGCTATCACTTCGGCGAGATATGTGTCTGAGCTCAGGGCACTCACATTGGAACCACTGTATACGGTGTTCCTTAAGGACAAGGTACAGCTGTGACCCCACCCGGCCTTCCTCCCGAAGGTGGTGTCTCCCAGCGCATCTCATCCTGGATCACATCAAGCATCCGTGCGTGCTATGACTTGGCTGGTATCCCAACTATGCACCTTACCGCCCACTCCACACGGACTCAGGCTTCATCTTCTGCTTTCCTGGCACATGTACCCAGACAGGAGATATGTAGGGCAGCGACTTGGTCATCGGTGCATACCTTTGCCGCCCACTATGTGATAATGCAGCAGTCCAGGGTGATGCTGCATTTGGTTCAGCAGTCCTTACACTGCGACATCTCACTCCGACCCCACCGCCTGGGTAAGGCTTGGGAGTCACCTAATTGGAATCGATATGAGCAAGCACTCGAAGAAGAAAAGACGGTTATAAAGGTGAGTAACTGTTGTTCTTCGAGATGTGTTGCTCATATCCATTCCAAACCCGCTCTCCTTCCCCTCTGTCGGAGTAGCCAGCAAGAAGGAACTGAGGAGGCGCTGGGTCGCCTGGGGCATATATCCGGCGCCATGAAGGTGCCACTCCAGGGGGCGCATCAGCCGACCCACCGAGTGTTGCTGGGGTAAAAATCTTCCAACGATTGTGCATGCGGAGCACACACACCTAATTGGAATGGATAGGAGCAACACATCTCGAAGAACAACAGTTATAAAGGTGAGTAACCCTCTTTTATTCACCTAACTGCAACCATTTTTCCGCCTGGGCTCATCAACACAATTTGCGTCCAGATTCCACAGGAATCCCTGGTATCTTAGAGTGTACATTTACCCCAAGTCTTCAGGTCTTGCATTTGGTTCCCTGTGGGTGCATGTAGCCACAATCTGCGCTTTCCATCCTCCACTTAATAATCGTATGACCTTCATGCACCCTGTCACAGCTAGATTTTTGAATGAGATTCTCAGATCCTTTCCACCAGTGGTGAAGATCAAATCTCAGTGTGACCTCAGTTGTGTTCTATCATCACTGAGTAAGACTCCCTTTGAACTGCTGGCCACATGCATCTATCCGTGAAGGTGGTCTTTCTGATAGCTAAAACGTTGACCAGACGAGTCAATGAACTGAAAGTGCTTATTGCAGGCCCCCCATACATTGCTTTCTATAAAGAAAAGATCTTGTTATGCCCCCACCTCGGGTAGTTTGAGTTTCATAGGTCATTCACTTATCTGTATTTTTTCCTAAACCACATGTCTCAGAAGAGAAGAAAAGACTGTATTCTCTGGACGTTTGGAGAAAAGAACAAAGGACATTAGAAAGACAGCTAAACTGTTTCCATAGCAGAGCAGTCAAGAGGTCCATCTATATTGGTGCAGAGACTTTCAAAATGGATCTTGATTATATTATCCCTTTTGTTACCAACTAGCCATGATGGGTAGAGACACATTGCACAAGGGGGCAGGTTACTTCATTCTAGAGACATATATAGGGCAGCTACTTGGAGCTCTTTGTATACCTTCATGAGACGTTATGCCCTGATACAGTCGTCAACTGTGTATATGGCTGGAGGGACAGCAGTACTGCAGTTAACTGTCACTTCTGTATCCTCTCCACCCACCATACTGCTTGTTAATCTCCCATGTGTGGAATATGCATCGGGACCTCACTCAAAGAAGAAATGCAGGTTACTCACGTGCGTGGTGTGCATGCATATCCCATGTGTGGAATACAGATAGGGACCACACATCTCAAAGAACTGCAGTTACAGGTAGGTAACTTCCATTTATAGTCACCCAGAAAAGAAGTATGAAAAACGTATAAGTACAGGATTTGTAATTCATAGATTTTTGGAACATGTGATTCACACTTGGCCTTGTCTACATTGGAAAGTCCTTTTGGTATAATCTAAGGTGTGAATTATTAAACTGGTGTAATGCTCCATTTGGACACGCTTGTCCACTACTTTTGTGTTTTTCAGTTGTGACCATCTAGTCTGATCTCCTGTATGACACAGACCATAGAATTTCCCCCCCCAAAAAATTCCTAGCATATCTTTTAGAAAAAAATCTAATCTTGATTTTAAAATTGACAGTGATAGAGAACCCACCATGACCCTTGGTAAATTGTTCCAATGGCTAATTATCCTCACTGTTCAAAATTTATGCCTTATTTCCCGTCTGAATTTGTTTAGCTTCAACTTTTAGACATTGGATCATCTTATAGCTTTCTCTGCTAGATTGAAGAGCCCATTATCAAATATTAGTTCCTCATGTAGATACTTCTAAACTATAATCAAGTCTCCTCATAACCTTCTCTTTGTTAAGCTAAGTAGAGGTAGTTTGTTTGGCAAGGGGTTTAACCTAAACCGAAAAAGGCTGTTTGAAAAATATGAGTATAAGAATGCTCACCGGGTTGGCGGGAAAAAGTGTTCTGTACAGGTCTAACGAAACCAGTATAAGGTAGTACCAAGTTCCTGTGTAAACAAGGCCTAAAGAAGGGTTGACTCAGTACTTTAGAGGGAGATTAATTGAGTTTCATTGAATGTTAATTTCCTGTAAACTCCTCCTAAATTCCTGCTCTCCAAAGTCTGTTGCTGCCTTTTTCCCTTCCAAAGCTGGAGGAATCTGTTTACTGTCACTAGAGCTAAAAACTGCTTAGACGTCCATAACAGCCAATTCAGTAGTCCTCTACTTTCTGCCATACTTGAGCTGTTCTTAGAAACTTAGGCTCAGTTTAAAAGTCTCCATACAGCCTCTCTGGTCATTCTGGGGACAAGTTCAGAGAATCTCCCCTCTAAGCTTATGTCTACACAGCAACTAGACACCTGCAGCTGGCCTGTGCTAGCTGACTAAGGCTCACAGGGCTCAGCCTGCAGGGTTGTTTCATTGCTGTATAGACTTGTTGGCTTGGGTTGGAGCACTGGCTCTGGGACCCTCCCACCCCATAATGTCCTAGAGCTCACGCTCCAAGCTGAGCCCGGAAATCTTCACAGCAATTAAACAGTCCCTTAGCCTGAGCACCACGAGCCCAAGTCACCTGGTGTGGGCTGGCCTCAGGTTTTTATTTGCTGCGTAGACCTATCCTAAGTGCTTCAGTCAGGCAAACTATACATTACATCTCTGGGACTATTGCCAGTGTCACTAGGCTACACTGACTTTATTCAGGGAGTAGCAAGTACCTCTTATAAAACATTTGGAAAGTGCAACCTGGGGACAGTCTTTCTTCCCTGAGTGCGTGGGGCTTAGTTTCTTTGCTTTGTAAAATTGTTTTACTTGAGTTCAACCTCTGTACTAGGTCCAATAAGCATTGATGTTTAAGAAGATCTGTTTGTGTCCTACAGCAATATCTAGTGGCCAAATCTGCGCAGGTGTTCAGGTACCACAATGCTGGGGACCATATAAGTAGCTTGATAGAAACAAGAAAAGGAGTACTTGTGGCACCTTTCTAAGGTTCCACAAGTACTCCTTTTTGCGAATACAGACTGACACAGCTGTTACTCTGAAACTTGATAGAAACACATTTTCTAACATACCGTGGAACCGGGGTTCTCAACCTGTTTCTTTCTGAGTCCGTCCGTCCGTTTCCCTCCCCCCCAGCCACATGCGAAAAAACTCTATGGCCCACCTGTGCCACAATAAATGTTTCTCTGCATATAAAAGTCAGGGCCAGTGTTAGGGGATAGCAAGCAGGGCAGTTGCCCAGCACCCAATACCACAGGAGGCATTGTGAAGCTAAGTTGCTCAGGCTTCAGCTTCAGCCCCTGGTAGTGGGTGTTGGAGCCTCGGAGTTCAGACCCGGGTGGTGGGGCTTTGGCTTTCTGCCCTGGGTCCCAGCAAGTCTAATGCCAGCCCTGCTTGGCGAACTCCCTGAAACCTGCTTGTGGGCCCCAGATCCCTGGTTGATAACTACTGCCAGAGAACAGTGGTTTTCAAACCTTTTTTCTGGGGACCTAGTTGAAGAAAATTGTTGATGCCCGTGACCCAACGGAGCTGGGGATGAGGGGTTCGGGGTGTGGGAGGGGCTCAGGGCTGGGGCAGAGGATTGGGGTGAGGGCTGTGGGCTGGGGCCAGGAATGAGGGGTTGGGGGGGGCTCAGCGCTGGGACAGGGGGTTGGGATGTGGGAGGGGGTCAGAGCTCTGGGGTGGGGCTGGAGATGAGGGGTTTGGGGTGCAGGAAGGGATTCCAGGTTTGGGGTGGGGCTCAGGGCTGGTGCAAGGGATTGGAGTGCGGGGGAGGGGTCAGGGCTCTGGGGTGGAGCTGGAGATGAGTTTGGGGTGCAGGTGTGTGGGGGCTCAGAGTTGGGGCAGGGGATTGGGGCATGGTCACGGACTTACCTCCAGCAGCTCCCGGTCAGGCGCAATCGGGGTGCACCGTGGACCATGCTGTGCCCTGGAAGCAGCCAGCAGCAGGTTTGGCTCTTAGGCAAAGGCGCACAAGCAGCTCTGCATGACTCTCGCCTGCAGGCACCCCACATTGGTTGCTGGCCAATCGGAGTGCAGAGCTGGGGCTCAGGGTGGGGGCAGTGTGTGGAGCCCTGTGCAGAGTCCCATAGCCCCCCTGCCTAGGATCTGGACCCGCTGCTGGCCACTTCCGGAGCGCAGTGTGGTGTTGGAAAAGGTAGGCACTAGCCTGCCTTAGCTAGGTAGCACCACCGATGAGACTTTTAACATCCCGGTTGGCAGTGTTGACCAGAGCAAGGCGAACCAGCGCCTTACATGCTGCGACCCAGTAGTGTGTCACAACCCACAGTTTGAAAAACGCTGCCATAGAAGACCTTACGCTGTGCCAAAAATATGTAGGCAGTTGTGATGGGCATTTCAGAATCAGTTCTGACTTTATCAGGTTGCACAACATATTCCAAATGCCTGATGGTTTTTCTGTTTGTTCCTCACTCTTCCAGCATGTGAGCAGAAGATTTTATGGCCTAAATGGAAATTTGGTAAAAAGTGACTCTGGAATATGGATTAATGGGTTGGACTATGCTGGAATATCTCACATCACTCCTCACGTACCTGAACTCAATGACACTATCAGAACTAATTGTGAGGACAAAGCCCCTCTCTGTGGCTTTCCTTGGATTCTTCCTGTGCACTTTCTTCTCAGGTAACTTTCTTCTCAGTAATGCCACTGCCTGTTAGGGCCACATGGAACTTAATTTCCAAGACGCACCAGACACTTTTGCAAAAGATCCATAGAAGGATGAAGAATAGAACTCATTTTGTAACGTTTTTGTCTGTCACTGCAAAACGCTTTCTCTTTCATCATATTATAATGTCCCTGGCTGCAAGTGTTTTGTCACAGAAACTTTATGAGAAAACATTTGATAACTGATGTCATGGTCTCGTGTCCACCCAAAGGGTGGCAATTTGCACATCTAAAAATTCCTTACTTTGGTTATTGTTTTAGCTTGTTCTACCTTAAGTTAACTATGGCTTGGGTCAAAGAGAATGAGGTGAGGAATAAAGGCATGGTGGAGGCAATCCTGCTGTTCACTGAGTGTCCCTTTTAAATGTTTTGATTGTGGCCACAGACTGTGAAAGCATTAATCTTCACCTCTAGGGTGAATGGCACTTGAACACTTCATTTTGTAATAGCAAGGCCACCCAGCCTTGTACAAAGACTTGCATTTTGCCCAGAGTCTGTAATCTTTTAGCACTATAAGGTTCTTCTAAGTGTTGCATTGAGCTTAAAAAATGTTTTTTATTGTAGAAAGAACTGGTATCTTCCTGGTGAAGAAATTTCTCCCGCAAACCCTGTTCACTTTAAACTTCTGGCCAAAGAGCAAATGCACTGGGATTCTACAAAGTTAACCTTTGAAGTATCAGGTGAGTGGCTATATGTCTATCTGGCTCTTGCGATTGTTATGCTCATTATAGGCTTAAATTCTGGTATTGAAAGTGGCTATACTATCCCTAGGATAGTGGAGTGATTGGCACTAATGCATAATTGGGAACCTGGCATCAACTAATTCAACTTCCCAGGCACTCGAAAAATTGTGGCTATATTGCAGTTGTAAACTTAAAGGCTCATTTGAATTAATAATTGACTTTTGTTAGCTAGAACTTTTTAAAGCCCATTTTATAACTCTATCCCATCCACCCCCCTTTATTTGTCTTGCTGCACAGGATCCTCTGTGGCTTCTGCTACAGACAGGAGAGCTGCTTAGTTCTGTATCTCATATTGAGAGAGACAACTGGCAGCGCACAGACTAAATCTCTCATACAAAATGAAATTAAACAGCTGATTGGGCACAGAAGAACCCATAGTAGCTAGAATGCAGTAGAAATGTGTTTCTCTTCACCTTCTTCTGCTAATACATCCAAATACATTTGCCTGTCTGATGTTGTAGGTCCCAGTCACATGTCGCTGTACATTCGACCACATGAAGGGTCAACACTGTCCAGCTGGTCTCTTGGAGATGGAATTCCTGTTGCTAATATAGGAGGGGATTATTTTGTGTTTTACGCTCATGGGCTGCAGGCCGTGGCATGGCGCTTCTGGATAGAGTTGAAGGTGAGAGTGAAAAATATTTGAGAAAACTTTAAAAATAAACCCAACTTGCTTTATTACATTAACAGAATTCTAGAGATGATATTTAATTGTCTTTTAGTCTGTTCTCTGTGGGCTGATACAAGGCTGTCCTCACTCTGTGTGTGTGTGTGTATGTGTGTGTATATATATATATATTTTAGTGCATTATCTTGTCAAATTTTAAATGACCTAAGGGTGGGGCTTCCATTATTTCCTTTGATAGACTCTTTTACAGTCTTCTGTCTTGCCATTAGGATTTTTTTATATTTAGCTCAAATTTACCTTTTCTTAATAGTATCTCACTGCTCCTAATCAGAGCAGTTTTGTTGTAGTCTAAATAATTCCTCCCCATGTACTATGTTTACTTGCTTTGGGAAACTAGGACTCTTTTTTGAGTAGCAAATCCATTCCCTGAGAAAGGGAGGGAGTTACAGGCTTTGTTTTGTAAACTTCCTGTGGATACGTTTACCCTTTTAAGGTGCCTCTTTGAGCAATTCCCAGTTTGTTTTCCAAGGTGAATGTTGATGGGACCAGGGTAGTCATCTCTCATCATCTTACCTAAAGTTTCCCAGAAATAATTCACAGCATACCTGGAATCTTTTATTGCCATAAAATTTAAGATGTCTGATTCCCTTGGAAATTTTTATAGGGAACCACACGGGTTCAGCAAGGGTTCATTCCTGGATAAGGTATTCTGATCACTTGCCAAATGATCTTCCAAGGTGGAGTAAAGAAATACTCACCAGTGGCCTTGCACCCCATTGTGCCAAACAGGAGTCTGTTTTGTACTGGAGCTCTGCCAGACGGACAAAGAAATTTTATTTGTTACCTGAACACGAGATTGAGGAGTTGGGAAGAGCTTGCAAAACTTGTAGCCCCGCTTTGGTAGCTATGATCAGGGGGCTGAACTCCTATGTATAGTAAACTTAAGGTAAATTAATTTTATTTAGTTGCTAGGAAAGGAACTCTGGTGCTGGTGATGAGTGAGCCTGCTGCAGGGCCCATCAGAATCATGACAAGTAGATAGATCCAACAGGTGAAGGAGCAGCCTTTGGAAGCTTTTCACAGTAACTCTCTTCAGGCAGGAAGATTCACTTCCTTGTTTGTATTGGAGATTTGATCATACTGACCTCTTCAAGGATACATGGGCCAAGTCCTGAGCACAATTGAATGTGTGCAGTCTTAAGTAAATGGCATTATACATGTGCAGCGGAATACAGATCAGCTGGGATATCGGGTCAATACCAATACGTCTGTTGATTCTCTCTTCTATCAGGGATCTCCATTCTGCAGTCTCTTCTGCATGATGGTAAATTGATTTTCTTTCACATTAGATAATACTGCTGGTATATCTTAACAGACATTAAGAAGGCTTTTAACTTTAAAAATAGTGAACCATGAGGCTGATGTAGTATATTGGACACTAGCTGGCTTGTAGGAAGACTCAGCAGAGGTATCTGGAATAAACGGTATCTAGAACCTATGAAGAGGCCAAGGTAAAAGTAATGCTTGGTAAATTTGGCATTGCCTTTTCTCACTTTCAGGCTGCAGAAAAGCACTCTGATGGAATGGTTTCCCTCGCCATAGCAGCACATTATTTCTTTGGGGAAGATCAAAAGTCACCTCAGCTGTATGCCTTAATGGAGAGATTTCCAAACTGGACATTTCCTTCTGGTTGGGTCTGCACCTATGACCTCTTTGTCTTTTAGTCTTGCAGCAATGCAAAGATGAAAGATTAGTGTCACTGTGTCAGAAGATTCAACTCTCATTCATGAGTTCATTCTGGCAAGGTGCACAAGATGGTTTTCACAAATCTGTGGCAAACATTTTGGACACAAGATTGTTTCTGTGATAGCTTGACTGCTTAAAGGATAAGCAGGGTTCCTGTCTTCTTTCTCTGGGAGTGGGTGGTCTTGCCCTCTCGGGCTGGGGGGAGAAGTGCCTCCATATTTATGCAACTATAATTCAGCTGTTTCTCGCACTGACGTGGCAGTTTGACTAGTGTGGATCTAACATGAAGACTGCATTTGGGGAGGTAACTTTTTAATGAGGGTCTTTGTGAAGGAATTCCCACAATGTTGTAAAATACTCATCAGGTTTTAAATACATATGGATGCTAGTCACCTACAAACACTTAGTCCTACCCGTCCTATTAAAATAAAATAAGGTTTTGGCTAAAGGATTTTTGATCATGTATGTGATGGAGCCAGAAGCCTTTTTCTGAGTAAGTATTACTGTGACCTCTGGATGAAACCAGTTTTGAAGTAGTCACTTAGGCTATGCTGTGTCCTTGGAAAATTTCAAAGACTGGAAATTTCATGCCATGAAACTTAATGATCAGTCTGTTACTTAGATCATTAACAACTTTTCTTTTCCTGTCCTCCACTGTTCTGTTTAAAGATGTTTATTGGTCACTTCCTTTCTCTGTCCTTGTGCTAACTCTTTACCACAATGACTTTTGAGTAGAGGAGGTTTGAACAAATCATACAGTCTTCTACTTATTTCCCTGTTGGGATCTTGCAGCCTGTTACAAGTACAACATGAAGACTAGACTCGTACATGAGATGCAAGCATGTGGCATTGTCGTGTACATCAGAGCACTGAGTCACACTCTGGCCTTTTTTTTTTTTTTTTGAGTGGGCATCTTGTAACCACTTGATTACTAGTTTCTAAATTGGTGTTGATTATAAATCTCTATTTAGCATACTAGATTATTTCTATCTGTATATTTTTGATAAGTACTTTTATGTAGGTTTTATTGGTTGGTTAAGCGTAATTCATTTCATTTCACTTCATTTCATTAATACTTTGGTTTCGTGTTTAGTTTAATTTAAACAAAGTGCTTTCCATAAGGATTTATGTAACTATTGTGAAAAGAGACTTTTAAAGCACATGAAGCATCTGACATTTGTGGAGAACTGTTCTTAACTTAATCTTAGAGCATGGGATTTTCAAAAGCACAAGTGATTTAGGAACACAGCTCCCATTTAAAGTCAACAGGACTTGTGCTCCTAAGTTAGCTATGTGTTTTGGAAAATCCCACCCCTCTAGAAAAATGCAGCCACCAAAAAAAACTGGAATCTTTGATTTTTGTTTTCCTAAATTGTGTCTGTAAGCTGGGGAAGTAGGGAAAATTTTTAGACTGTTGGGAAACTTCTCCAAATTAATTCCAGCTGTTTGTGCTGATCATTCTCTAGCACAATGGCATGAACTTAGTGCTTTGTTCATAGAATATCAGGGTTGGAAGGGACTTCAGGAGGTCATCTAGTCCACCCCCTGCTCAAAGCAGGACCAATCCCCAGCTAAGTCATCCCAGCCAGGGCTTTGTCAAACCTGACCTTGAAAACCTCTAAGGAAGGAGATTCCACCACCTCCCTAGGTAACCTATTCGTGCTTCACCACCCTCCTACTGAAAAAGTTTTTCCTAACATCCAACCTAAACCTCCCCCACTGCAACTTGAGACCGTTACTACTTGTTCTGTCATCTGCTACCATTGAGAACAGTCTAGATCCATCCTCTTTGGAACCCCCTTTCAGGTAGTTGAAAGCAGCTATCAAATCCCTCCTCATTCTTGTCTTCTGCAGATTAAACAATCCCAGTTCCCTCAACCTCTCTTCATAAATCATGTGCTCCAGCCCCCTAATCATTTTTGTTGCCCTCCGCTGGACTCCTCCCAATTTTTCCAAATCCTTCTTGTAGCGTGGGGCCCAAAACTGGAACACAGTACTCCAGATGAGGCCTCACCAATGTCAAATAGAGGGGAATGATCATGTCCCTCAATCTGCTGGAAATACCCCTACTTATACAGCCCAAAATACTGTTAGCCTTCTTGGCAAGAAGGGCACACTGCTGACTCATATCCAGCTTCTCATCCACTGTAACCCCTATGTCCTTTTCTGCAGAACTGCTGCCTAGCCATTTGGTCCCTAGTCTGTAGCGGTGCATGGGATTCTTCCATCCTAAGTGCAGGACTCTGCACTAGTCCTTGTTGAACCTCATCAGCTTTCTTTTGGCCCAATCCTCTAATTTGTCTAGGTCCCTTTGTATCCTAGCCATACGCTCCAGTGTATCTACCACTCCTCACTTTCACCTGAATAAAAATTGCCAAATTATATGCACAGGAGTTCTTGAACATGTACCAGTTAAAGCAAACACGCTGTAGTGTTGTGGATATCTATGTGAGAAATTAATGGTTAAGATGACATTCTTCATGACTCGCAGTTGGCCCTGAGGGAAGATGGTTCTCATGATCAGGTTTATTAGCTGCTGATTTAATTTTTTTAATTGTTCAGTTAGAGTGTACTTAACCAGCATGGAACAAATCAGAATATTATGAGGATACATTTGTAGGGTGTTGCATGACTGAGATTCTCACAGACCAATTAAAGTATCTAATTGTTTTGGTTTTTGTACTGCATAAAGGAAAGAAAACCACCAGACTAACACTGTTGGCTCAACAGCACCTGGTCTTTCATGTACAGTGCTTATCCCTATTCATTTAGAGTACTTAACTATAAATAGGGGTGTATTATTAGTAATAGTTTTGCAGAAATCTGAGTCTTAACAGCTTTCTTAAATGTATAGTAAGTCTCA
The DNA here is from genome assembly GCF_965152235.1 of Eretmochelys imbricata. Lineage (NCBI taxonomy): Eukaryota > Metazoa > Chordata > Testudines > Cheloniidae > Eretmochelys > Eretmochelys imbricata. Next base: position 103,225,351 of record NC_135576.1, on the reverse strand, counting down.
TTAAATGTACTGTTTTGTACTGCACTTACACTAGAGTTGGCAATTAAATAAGGATTAAGGCTGTACCAGAATCATTCACTGTCTTCCCCAAAATTAGTATTTTTATTGTGCCTCTAACTTGTAAACTTAAAAAAACAAGTGCAAGAAGAGTCCATGGAGAGGGGGGAAATGTCAGTGTGCAGCATTCAAATAACTTCTGGAACTTCAGTGAAGCAATAACTATATTTTGTTACTGAAATGGTGTTGCTAACTCAGGATCACCCTTTATTAAATAGCAGAATTAAATTGTCTGGGATGACTTACTGGAATTCCTGCCTTATTAACATGCTGATTCTGTTACTGGGAGATTGATTGATTGTTTTTGTTTCTAGCACTGCAAGCCCAAACCTTTTACTTGAGACTTGGGGAATTACAATTACTGGTAAGACATGGCATGACTGAAGAGCGTAAAAATATTCTCCGTGAAGTGTGGACATGGAGTAAGAGGGCAACGTGTCTGTGTACCTGAGTAGGTGAGCCTGCTTAGTGCAGCATAGGTTTGCTGAATTATTTAGCAGGTGTCAGGGTAACAGGCATCTAAAAACTGCACTGATACAAATCACGTGTAGGTAATCAGAGATGCCAAAATGGCAGTGGGATTCAGGTGTACTGGTTATGTTGAATAAAAACTGATACCAATGCAGTTTCTTGTGTATTAGTTTTTTCTTTGAATTCTAGAAATAATTCTGCAAGCCCTACATGCAACTCACTCATTTCACACTATAAACAGTGCAGCCTTCAGTAAACCATTTCAGGAACTCACCTACCTTTTTTAATACTGCAGTTTTCTTGCCTTAAACTCCTAATAAAGCACAGTATTGGACTTGACTGCCTTTGTGACATGCTTCATAACTAAACTGCAATATGCCCAAAGGCTGTCACACTCATGCATTGAGTTGAAAGGTAAAGGTGCGCTGTGGTGGAAGCCTTTCTTTACTTTTTGTGGTGCAGTAAGTAAGTAGTGGATTAATTGTTCCATGTGAGGTGGTAGAAGTTTCTAGAGGTCTAGTCTTTTTAAAATTGCTTTAGTTTAGGCTAACTCTTACCACATGAGACTTTCCAGGAGCACCTGTAAGTCTTATTAATTTAAACCTTTACCAGTGGTGTGTTTATATAAACAAACATAAACGCTTTAAAATAAGTTAATTATGTTACAGTAAGTATGGATCTGTGCACATGGATCCCACTCTTGTACACAGGTGATCAGAATCTTTTAACCAGCAGTGTGTGTTTGGGGCTGTGGATGTGCTCTATATGGCTTCATGCCACCCCTCTTGAGGGTGCAGCATCCCCATCTGCGTATAGAACATCTTGAAGAACCTCAGTTACTGTCAGGTAAGTAACCATTGTTTCTTTGGGTATGTGTCCATATGTATTCCGCTCTTGTTGATTACTCAGGCTTAACTCTTCTAGATCATGAGATGGGAACCTATTGAAGTAAAGACTAATACTGCTTGACCAAACTGGGCAGCAGAGATGGAGGCTGATACCTGTGAATGGAGATCCATGCTGCTGCTCAGCATTTCCAGGTTAGGCTAGAAACTCTGATCTCCTGCATAACACAGGCTCTGGGAGTCACATGAATTAATTCCTGCTTCAGTTCCAAAACCTATGGTTGACAAGAGCACTGGTTTTCAATCTGTGGTCTGCTGATTATATCTAAGGGGTTAACGAAAGATTGTTACTATACAACAGTGGTTTTCAACCTGTGGGCCACACACTGTGTAAGATTTCCAAAGGGGTCTGCAATGAAAAAATGTTGGAAGTCACTGGACTAAAGCATATCTTTTGATTTAAGATTTCCAGTGAGGGAGAGTCCACCACAACCCATGGTAAACTGTTCCTCATAGTTTTAGTCTGAAGCACTTCAGCTTCAAGCTATTGGATTATATTTCTCTGCTAAATTGAAGAGCTATCAAATTTGTTGTCACAGTGTAGGTTTTAACTTGATCAGTCTCAGCACCTTGGAGTCTTGTAATGTACATTTTCCAATAACTCAGCTCTTCTCTCCACAATTTAGGAATGAGGGTGATAAATTGGAACACAGCTGCACCAGTGCGGTAATATAAATTTCCTCCTCCTGCCTGTAGATCCAAGGATTGCATAAGGTTTTTTGGCTACAGTAGTGTTCATGTTCACCTGATTATCTACCAAACTCTTGAGTCATTGCATTCCAGGATTGATTCCCCATCGTGTAAGTATGACCTTACATTTGCATCTGTGACCCACTGTCACTATTTACTAAGCCCCAAACTGTCTCAGTAATTCTTTTCTTCCAGTTAATTGATAAAATGTTAAATATCAAGCCAATTCCTGCTGTACCTCATAGACAAACATGCAGCTGTGTAAGTCCCAGGATAAGGTAGATGACAGTATCTTTTATTGGACCAACTTCTGTTGGTGAGAGGAAACCTTTATACAGAACTCTTCATTAGTTTAATATATGCTATGTTCATTGGGTATCCACTCTAGCTTTTTAAGGCCAGATTTGTAAAACTATTGAGGCACATGAGTCTAAACTCCATTGTCATCTGACTGACTGCTTTAATAGCTTTTGAAAGTAAGATCTAGGCTCCTAAATCAATTAAGCATAGCAATGCTTAAGTAGCTTTAAAAATCTGCACCTTAAAAGTGATGATGTACCACATCACATGCCTGAGAGAAGCCTACACTCAGCAAGTACTGCAATTTGGCACAAAATTAAGCTCTAGAAGTGGGTCCTCCACTAATAGTATCTTGTAGAGGGAAGTATTAAATGCTATTTGAAATTACATTAAGATCCAATTCATTATTTTGCCTTTCCCCAGCCGCATATAGCATTAACCAAGAATACTGTACGTTTTTAGTATTGCTTTTACTAACAGGACTGCTAACTTGCTCAATTGTACAGTAATTTACTCTGTGTTCATTTCACCAAAAGCCATGACATTGGTTAAGAAATAAATGTATGAAGGAAAAAACCTGTATACTCTATTCCAAAAAAGTGTCCAGGTTGGCTTTTAAGTGTTTAAGATGCTTTGCATTAGTGAGATCACTGCAGATGATTATTGCAAGGCAATTTCTTCTATATCTGTTCAAACTACATATAGAATAGCAGTGCTGGAATGTAAATAAGGACAGTTCTGTACATGTTGAAGGGCTTTACAATTTAGTGCTGTGAGGGGAAATCAAAAACTTTAGGAGGCTTATGGCAGTGATTCTCAACCAGGGGTACCTCAACTCAGATATTTGCCTAGTTTTACATAAATACTAGTAAAAAGTCAGTACAATGACTTGTTTGTACAGCTCTATTATTTACACCGAGAGAAGGATGGCCATAGACACTGAAATTTCAGTACAGTATTTTACTATGGTAAACAAGAAAGTGAGATGTAATTTGGGGGTACACAAGACATATCAGATTGCTGAATGGTTGAGAATCACTGGCTTATGGTGAAAAGTTACAGCACAAAGTTCTAATTATAGCAGTAGCTGCCATTTTCCTACAGTAGGAAAAGTCCTGTTTCAAGAGACTTCTGTTCAAACCTAGGGTGACCAGACAGCAAATGTGAAAAATTGGGACAGGGGATAATAGGAGCCTATATAAAAGACAGACCCAAAAATCAGGACATCTGGTCACCCTGTTCCAAGCTCACTTCAGGTGGGGGCAGATCTACCTTTACTCCTGTAACTTTTTCAGAAGTGAGAATCTGAACTTCTGTTCAGACTTTTTCCAATCCATTAGTGCAGCACTCAATTTACCATCCAGAAATAAATTGTCAGTTTTAAATGACAATTTGGATTTTTCACTTAATGTATACTAGTTCAGCCTGTTTTACTTGCAGCATTAAAGGCTTACTTTCATTTGATTTTTTTTGCCTATGGAAAGTTGCAAATTTAATTTTGTGACTATGGCCAGTCAAAAGTTGACTGTATTCTTTAACAGATTTAAAGGTTCACCAAAAGCTTAATACAACTGTTTTATTGGTCAAGTCCCCTAATTTGGATGGAAGAACATAAAGCATACTAATGTCAGTTATCTGAAGTATTTACTAGGCAGGTATCTATCCCCCCAAAACAGGATTTGAAGTTTTACTGCATGTAAGAAATTAAAGCAATCAAAATTACACCTACAGACACCATTATTAAACTCTTAGAACATAAATAAGCAAGAAGTGCAACCAGCCACTTACTTCACCCCTTGAAAAACCTGACCTGTCTTAAGTGTGAAGAATAAATTTTCAGAATTTGAATAGGAACAGCAGCAGTGGGAGACCATTGATTTTTTTTTTCACCAAGTGGTAGTTACAGCATAAAAATAAGCTAGTGGAATTTTGTATAAAATAAGTAATGGTGCATTATTTTATTCAGATTGCACAGTACAAACAAGCTAATATCTAAATTGTAATACTGTTACAGGTATTTAATATTACATGTATTGGGGGACAGCAGCTAGGAAAATAAGCACCTCAAAGCAGCTATGAGACTTCTGCAGCCAGCTTTCATAACAGTGGCTGAAAGTTATAATAAAATCTTAATTACACATTATAAAATGTTTGAAAAAAATGTAAGTATGCACTGCTTACATATTACTAAAATTTAGTAACAGTACATAAGTGATTCTATTTACATAAAAAAATCCATTCTTGTGAAAGGAATTTACACATGAAATAAATAAGACCCTTCAGTAATCTTAAAATTAATTGTAGGTCAGAGTGGCCAAGGGTAAAAAAATCAAGCCACTTTTAAAATGTTACTGTAATGATAGGTCAGAGTAAAAGTATGCCCCATCCAGAAGGAAGTGCAACTCTGCTTTAATTTTACCAGTTAGCTATAACCATGCAAAATACACAGGTACCTTAAAATATGGTACAACCCCAAGAGCATGAACAGCACACCCTTGAGAATATTTATACAAGAATATTCACAAAAACATACACTTTACAATTCTTTAATACAAAATATTTAGTGATATCAAACAGCATAAACACTTAGATCCCAGTTGACTCAGGCCATAACTTTTTAACTACCTTCATCTTACGATTTATATTTTAAAGTCTGACAGGAAAAACAGGCAAGGTGTCGATGATAATAAAACTGTGAAGTCATCTCTTGCTTTGTCTCATTATATAGGAGATATTCAGAAGGTTGTCCAAATTAGGTGACACATATGGCAAAGGGACCCATGAAACGCATGTTAAAATAAAATAAAATCTGCATTGATGCCTATTGCTGTCCTTCTGCAATCAATATCCAGTACCAGAAGAGCAAGCTCAATTTAGAGAAGGACAGAGGAAGAACAAGTCGTCTTCACAATAAGACCAACTCTTTTCACATAACGATTCTCTTGGTTTCAATTGTAGGTGTTGTGAGCTGCTTATCTGAGGTCACCTTATACACATCCATGGATCTGACATTCTCTATTCAACACTTGTAGAAATCAAACATTAAAGTCCAACCCAGGGAAGCATGTCTGAAAGCTGGTTTGCTTCCTTACAACCCTGATAATTTGTGTACTTATCTCTCCAGCAACTAAAATCATGTTAGGATACAGTGCACTCATAACTTCCCTCCTGGAGAGGATCCTCCTCCTCGGCCCCAGACATGTCCTCTTCATGTCGACTCACACTGTTACTTCCACTATCGCTCTGAGGGCTAGTGCTATGGCAGGTCAAACTCCGGCTTTCCTCTGCCCTTGGGCTGGCTTGTTCAGTAACCTTACAGGGGTTCACTGGTTGAAAAGCTTCAGGCTGCACTTGCTCTTCTGATATCTCGCTTAGTTTCTGGAGCTGTGGCTTGATGACATTTAAAAATGGCTTGTACCCAGGGCTAAAGAACAAAGGAGGAAGAGGTAACTATGCCGTGAACTAAAAATAGCACTTCATTCACATTCTGCCCTCTAGGCTTCAGCAGTAAATCATTACTGTAGGCACATCTATTTGAGCACATGGGGTCAAACAGTGACAGCAATTCAAATAGAGACCATTGTTTCAGGGGACTCTGCATTATAACAGACTGTTACAGAGCTGTCTTCCCTGTGGATTTCTTTAGGGAAGCTGCTAAGGTAAATTCTCTTCTGAGCGCCTAAACTCTTAGTGAAGTCAATGTAAATGGAGAACCAAGTAGTGGAACGTTGTCAAAATACCAAATTATATATTGTAATAAGAGGGTCCCTTCATTTATTCAAAAGAATTTTAAAACTTACAAAGTAATAGTGGAAAACACAGCACTGTGTTCTGTAATTAGTAAAAATGGAAAGTGATAGGTTTCTAGTTGCATTGAAAATTTAATCAGTATATTGCAGTGGCACCGAAAAGCCTCAGACAGGATCAAGGCCCCAGTGTTCCAGGTCTTGTACAAACACACAGGAAGAAAAGAGATTGCAATCTAAAAAAATTAGTGAAAAACCTCGCACTAGTAAATATAAACCCCAAATTGAACTACTTACAAATTCTATATTCAGCCGTCTATCAAAACTAATCTGCTGCAATGACACTTACCAATCTGTGGAAGCCCATCTATCTACAGCATGTAACCCAGTCTTGATATTCTGCCAGATCTCTCCATCAGCATCAGAGGACTGCATTAAGATAAAAACCTGGTTGATTATTGAAGATTCTCTGAGAATAAGGCCGATGATAATGCACCAGTCCAGACATCCTGCTTCCATGAAGATGTGTAGCAAATACCTATGAGAACAAAACAGTTCATGCAGTGGCACGCTTTTTCCCCTCAAAATTCAGAACAACGCTAGATCATACACATGCTAAAAGCAAGACTGAACATATTTTAGTCTCAAGTCATCTCATGATGATGTAACTTACCGTAGTTGGACCTGTGACTTGTGTGGCCCTTTACTAGCCAATTCCAGAGAGATATGTTCCAGCTCTGACTGTGTTAAACTTAGAGTGGAGATGTTTTCATCCACCATGGTCCAGTCACCATCCACAATAGAACTTGTTTCCGTCAGGTCTGTTGCTGAACCAATGCTGCATTCATCACCTACCAAAATACATTAAACAGGATATTTGGAAAGCCATCTATTAATTTATCAGGTGTCAATGTTTTCTTTTGCACTGCTTCCTCCAGAAACTGACTGGTGACATTTAATAGTTAAACATTTACATACTAATGTAACTAGCTTTGCGATTCAGTAAGAGTGTTATTGGGTACTGAACGGCTAGTAGTTAGCCAGGAGCAATCTGAATTTAAGTATATTGTCCTTCTAAGGATTTAAGGGCCTTGTTGGTGCATTGGATTAATATATACTTAAAGATAGACTTGCTTTTCTTGGTGCAAGCTATTTCTTCAGTAGCAATTCTTGTTTGTACCAGGTAAAGACAATCCTGCAGGATAAACTGGGTAGAAAGAGTAATATGTATATAACAGGTCCCCGAGGCACTCATACAGATCATTTGGAAAATAGTGAAGTACTATTGAGCTCTTGGACAGATGTAAAAATCTCCCAAATACTATTAGTAATCAAAATTACTACAGCGAACATCTTAAATTGATCCTAAAACTAAAAAGTCAGTGGAAATAGCTTACAAGGCAGTTCTTAGCATATGCCCCAGGTGGCACATGACCAGCACTCATCACCAAATTTTGTCTGCTGGTTGGATCATTAGCTTCCCTGGGCACTGACAGGAAGCACAACATGAACGCTGATTCATGCCCCCAGTTAAAAGTTATTTCCAACAGACCTATAAGCCAAAGTAGTGCACCTTTGATTCCTGCTCATCTTAGTGTAAAAATCTGATGATCAGTATTGTCAGTTTTAGAGCATATAGTGAATGAAATGGGCATGAAGGATACAAATAGGTCTGCAGAGCAGGAGTGGATTGGGATTGGGATGTGTGAAACGGATTTAAAATTAACTAGTCTTTTTCCAAATGAAGCAAGATATAGAAAGGAAACTTAGTCAAATTTAGTTATTACAATAATCAGTTTTAATAGTTTCAGGTGCTACCAACACAGGTAAGGACCTTTTCTTTAAAAAAAATAGCATGAATTTTTACTTTCAATTCCTTTTAAATACAGCTGTCGCTTGCTTGGTTGTAGTCTTCAATTTTGACTCAGCCACAAAGTTGTCAATGCACTTTTAAATGTTTTTAGTATACTTTTCCACTGACTGAGCCAATCTTTTCTGCATTAAGGTATCATCAGATAACAGGACAGCACCATACAGCAGTGATGTGCGTTCATGAGAAAGGATGAATACCTAGATGCAATTTTCTGAGGGTGATGCAGAAAAGGATATGAGAGTGAGAGAATGAGAAATAACCTACCTTTATTAAATAAAGGAGAAAGGAATGCATCTTGCATATGAGGTCCATGGGATGAAACTGTGTCCATGTCTCTCTGGGAGGAATTGATGGTGCTAAGCCAGCTGTGACTCTGAGGTGCACTTGAGACCCCTGTGTCCATTTCCACATTTAAAAAACTGTCTGCAGACTGGGACTTGAGCAGCTGCTCTCCAACAGCTAGAAATAAGGAGGCATTTATAAAAAACAGACCTACCATACAAGCAGCCATTTATCTCCCAAACAACTTTTTACAGTTATAGCCAAGTCAAAATTCAAGTAATTAAGTCGCTGACAAACGCACGCACGCACGGGAATGCAGATCTTATGGCTATTGCAAGACCCTTTGATCAGCCTCACTGTACCTAGACACTGGCACACAGTGAAAGTGCCATCTAATATGTTGCTGGCATAGCTGAGCTACCATGTAAACTCACTTTCTTGCACTCTTGAGACAGAAATTCAGTCTAGTTTATAGAATTAAAAGATGTTTTAAGATTGCAGTGAGATCCATGTGGTAATCTCTCAAAATAATATATGGAAAGATGTAACAACAACATTGTAATACAGGTTTGAAAACTGCAGCACATTCTCACAATTTTAACTCTTCCATCTCACTACCACCACATTGCTAGCAAATTTCATCAGGTCACATGAAAAACAAGGTGTAGCTTTAAAAATCAGATAAAGCTGATCAAATGTCCATCTAAAACCACTTAATGTACTGATTTTAGTCACTTTCTTTGGCTGAAATTGTATAAAAAGTTGTGTCCAGACTGATCTGTAACAGAGATCTAGTTCTCTGATTTAATACAGCTAAAATATAACTTCTGAGAGAAAACAGGAAACTACAACATAACTACTACAAAGACATGAGGTCTATGCTAAACAGAAGGGGTTCTGAACCCCTTCAAAACCATGCGAAGTAAGGAACTGTGCAGGTGATAAACTTCAACCTGTTCTTTGCTTGGCTGAACTGAGATTCAAACTGATGGAGGCAAGATTGCAGGAGACAAACCTAGTCCACCAAAATAACTCAGATGGTACATCACCTGTCTTGTACTTTCCATTCTTGAAAGGTGAATTAACAGAGCAAGCTGGTATGACTGGAAACGGCCAGAGAAAATCCTTGTGTAGTCTCTTCAAGGCAATCACAAAATCCTCCACACGGGCAGCTCGGGCTCGCTCCTTACACAGCCAGCCAATCAGCTCAAAGCCTAGTTGTGCAGCAAAGCAGCCAAGGTCTTTAAGCCTGATTTCCTCCAGCAAGCGTCGAGCATGACGCCAGAGCATCATATCAATGTACATGTTCTCAGCACAGTCGCTGTCTTTACTCCACCTGTGGACCAACACAAGTGAAGTGGTGATAGTAAGACTGTAGCTTAAAAGTCCTTTACCCAAGAGCCTTCACTATCACGATGATCTATGTGACAATAGGAATGTGGCAGATAGAAACTAGATTAAAAGAAAAGGAGGACTTGTGGCACCTTAGAGACTAACAAATTTATTTGAGCATAAGCTTTTGTGAGCTACAGCTCACTTCATTGGAATGCATCCGAAAGCTCATGCTCAAATAAATTTGTTAGTCTCTAAGGTGCCACAAATACTCCTTTTTGCGAATATAAACTAACACAGCTGTTACTCTGAAACCAGAAACTAGATAGGCAGCACCAGCTGCAGGGGCTTAAAGTCTTAGCAGTAAAGGCAAAGCACTAGGGAAGCAAGGAGCAGCCCCCCGTTTCAAAGTGGCCTCTCAGAGAAAGCAAACTCCAGAAGACTGTGGCACTAGCAATTGCTCTCACAGACAAACACTCCTGCCAGTCTCTAAGCCCTCAGCTGGGGCTCCCCTGTTCAGCAGGGGGATGAGTCCCACCTGCTCTGCATCATCCCACTGAGCCCTAACCATCTTCACCTGGACCCTTGCCCCTGCACCCAGAACTCCCCCCCAATAAGCCCCTGTGCACCGAGATTGCTCACTGAGCTGCCCACACCTGGACTGCCCCACACCAGGATCCTGCTAGCCTGAATCTGCCTGCCCACAGCTGGTGTGCCTGCCACAGAGGGGCAGAGCCCTGGGGTGTTTCTGGGGCAGCCTCACCACTGAGTCCCTGTCCTGGGGTGGGGGACTGTAGGGTAATCTCTGATCTTCATGCAGTCAGTGACCTGTGCTCTCCACTGCCATGGTGAAGCCTCCACATTTATTTACTGAAATTAAAATTTGCAGATTTTTTTGGGGGGGCGGGATGCAGAATTTTTAGGCTCGGAATTCCCTCAGGAGTAGCTATGTCACTGTGCTGTGGCACCAGGAGTTAATTCAGGATAACTAGCTTTCAGCAAATGACTCTTCAGGAGATGGACATCCATGAAAAATCATGGTAGTCTTGCAAGTTTTGGGAGAGGTGAGCTTTTCCCTGGGTCAATGTTTCATATAGGTACTGAGTGTCTAACATGAACTTTAAATACTGATCCAGGCAGTCGACTTTGTGCTGGTGGTGGAATAGTAGCAATCTTCAAACAGGAGAGGCCCGTGAAGTCCAAGAACCCACTGAAGAGGATAACAGAGGAAATGTGCTTCATATACAGTCAATGCAGATATCTACTCTGTTCCTTCCTACACCAAGCACCATATCTGCATGGGAGGGGGACACTGCCTATAAAAACAAAAAAGTGTAGTACTCTGGAACATAAATGTCTTACTGGATCAGACCAGGGTCCATCTAGTCCAGTACTTGGTCTCTAACAATGGCCAATACCAGCTCCTTTACAGAAAGGAAGGGAATAGAAGAAAAATAGCATAACCTACTCCCAATAAAGTTTGTCCTAACTTCCAACAGTTAGAGATTTCAGAAAACTCTGAAGCTTAATGTTTTTATCCCTTTATGTGATTGAAAGAGGATGAACACTGTAATTTTCAAAATAAAAATACCACAAGAACAACAATCAAAACTGATACTTGGGAGAAACATTTAGATGGAATTCTTCTGGCAGATCAACACTAGATTCAGAGAAAGCTGGTCCATTCCACATAAGTGTTTAGCACTTCCTGAGAGAGAGTGATTTTCTTCAAGTAGGAGTCTTTACAAGAACCTTTCATCTGGCAGCTTAGGGAAAAAGATGTTTCCCTGGACAGAATCCTCCCACCATGAAGATGACAACTGCACACTGAACAGAAGGAAGGGTGACAAATTCCACCTGCTCAGAAGCACAAAGATTTAGGAAATCAATGCTTATGGCTAAAAATTCCATAGGGAATTTCTGTGCTTGGGCTGGGAGGAATTCTTAATACTAAAGTCATAAATCTAACAACTTCGATCCAACTACTAGAAATATCCTAATTTTAAATGGTACAAACAAGGAAAAAAAGTTTTAAAATAGATTAAGATTGGAGAAAATTCTCCTAAGAACATAACTGAATTCAGTTTGCAGGACATGAATCTGACTTCACTGTAACTAAAATTGATTTGAACTACATGCTTTCACTTGTAATTGCCAGAATTATTGTTCACACCTGTCTGTGTAATGCTAAGCTCACTTAACTTGCTTTACTATCTGTTGTATTGCTTAAAAGGACTAAACTTGAAACCTTTAGTTTCATGAGTATATAACTAAATCTCAGCATTTGCATGGCACTTTTGTAGCTGGCATTGCAAGGTATTTATGTGCCAGATATGCTAAACATTCATTCCAGAGGACCTTCTTCCATACTGATGACACTCATTAAAAAAATAATGCGTTAATTAAATGTGTGACTGAACTCGTTGGGGAAGAATTGTATATGTCTGGCTCTGTTTTTCCCCACATTCTGCCATATATTTCATGTTATAGTAGTATCAGAAAACGACTCAGCATATGTTCATTTTAAGAACACTTTCGCTGCAGATTTGACAAAAGCAAAGAAGGTACCAACGTGAGATTTCTAAAGATAGCTACAGCACTGGACACAAGGTTTAAGTCTCTGAAGTGCCTTCCAAAATTTGAGACGGATGAGGTGTCGACCATGCTTTGAAAAGTCTTAAAGAGTAATGTACTCCAATGTGGAAACTATAGGACCCGAACCACGAAAAATGAAAATCAACCTTCTGACAGATGATGAAAAGGAATATGCATCGGTCCGCACTGCTTTGGATGGTTATTGAGCAGAACCCGTCGTCAGCATGGACACGTGTCCTCTGGAATGGGGATTGAAGCATGAGGGGACATCTGAATCTTTAGCACATCGGAAATGTAAATATCTTGCGACACCGGCTACAACAGTGCCACGAGAACACCTGTTCTCACTTTTGTGAACAAGAAGTGGGCAGCATTACCTCCTGCATATATGTAAGCAAAACTGGTTTGTCTGAGCAATTGACTGAACAAGAAATAAGACTGATTGGACTGTAGGCTTTTATATTTTTTACATTGCTTTATTTTTGAATGCAGATTTTTTTTTTTACATAATTTTACATTTGTAAGTTCAACTTTCATGATCGCACTACAGTATTTGTAGTAGGTGAACTGAAAAGTACTATTTCTTTTGTTTTTTACAGTGCAAATATTTGTAATAAAAATATAAAGTGAGCACTATACACTTTGTATTCTGTTATAATTGAAATCAATATTTGAAAATGTAGAAAACATCCATAAATATTTAAATAAATGGTATTCTATTGTTTAATCATGCGATTAAAAGCAATTAACTTTTTTAATTGCTTGACAGCTCTAAGAAGTTGAATTATAGTTGTTCCAGTCCAGTTACTTCATTAAGTTTATACTTGGTTATTTGATATTCTGTCTCAGTTTAGTTGTTGAATTATGTTAAAAATGTTTAGTTACTAGTTAGTTAGTTAATATTGATGCTGTTAGTATCTTAAAGTGAACACCACTGTGGTTAATGCTCAGAGGTTTTTGAATTTTATACTCAGCTTTATAACTAGGCCATTCAGTATAGTTAACCAACCATATTTTAATTTACTTTATATTTCAGAATTTCATGTTTTGTTTAGAGGTTGTCTTAAGAGTTGCTACATTGTATCATTCATTTTATTTACTTGTTTATGTGGTGTATATCATTTGCATGATTTAATTGTTTATTGGTTTTGTAATTTTTAATTACTTAAATATTCTTTATTTCAAAGTCAAGTTAACTGTTTATTTTGGGGCAGCAATGTGTAAAAGAATCTGTGTTAAGTTTTGCGGTGATGCACCCCCAGTGCAGTCTCATTAATAACCATAATCAGTAAGTCCAGCTTTTGATTTGGTTTTCCTGAACTAGTCATGTGAGGAGCAATTAATTAGATAAATAATTCCATCTAATTAATTGTTTCCCCAAAGTATTCATTTTGCTAATTGCTTGTTTCTTTTTGTAATTTCACTGGCATCCAACCCCTACCACACCAGGCCTTCAAAAGCTTTTGTTTCTTAATTTTATAATATTTACTATAACAACTCTGGATATTCCTGTTATCCATGTAAATGTCTGTTTTATTACATCTGCTAAGTTCTTGACCTTAGTACTATCTTACAGCATTTTATTTGAGTAAAAACACACACCATGGTCTGAAGGGTCGTTTTCCTCATCATTTTAAAAATACAGTATTGGACAGTAACTTCCTATGGACAATTCTGGTTTGTGCTCCCTGCATTTTATCTTGTTTACCACTTCTAAGCAGAACAAATAACTTTGATATTAAAGTTACAGCTCATGCACATAAAAAGTTATGATAGATGGAAATCAAAGTAGCCAATATCTGCAGTAGAAGCAAAGGGAGAAATTTCTTCTGCAGTATTAGGTGAGATGCTCTATTATAGCTGATGGACATGTGAGTGCTCACTGTGTTCTGCTCCATCAGAACCTCCAGGGATCTATGGAATCTCACAGCACACAGAACACCTCTAAGGTTGCTGTCAGGGCCAAATTAAGACAATCTAGGGTACTGGGCACTCCCCGCCCCCCCCCTACCCATGCTGTGGCCCAGACCCTTTCAGGACTAACAACAGGTTTCACACTGAAGATGAATGGCCCAGCTCTCACATCCCACAGGTAGTTTCAGGCAAGCATCAGTTATACTTGGTTCACACTTTTCAACTTGTCTTTGCATCCATAAGGGCTAGAACGTGTTTTTTGTTTTTTTGTTTTTAAATGGAAGCTGAAATCCTGATCTCACATGACTCCAGGAGTCATGAGTGCCCACGCCTTAATATAGCCCCATTGTATAATCTTACAATGTAAATAGTTTGGATGAGTGGGGCAGGGACTATTCTCTGTACAGTGGTCCAGCACAGTAGGGATCAATCATGAATTGTACTATGATATAAATGTTACCTTTTCCCAGATGGCCCAGAAGGCATGCTCAGTGTTTTCTGTAGATTAAATTTGTTGGGAGGATTCTCTGCTGATTGGGATAAACTAATGCTGCGATGTCTAAAGAACTCAAAGCCACCAGTTGAGCTGGGTTCCTACAACAAAGAAGCGTATGACCAACTAAAGTAAAAACATGTTACATCTTGGGTATAAATGAGATTCATTACGTTTAGTGACTGATACACAAGATTTAGGATTTTCTTAACAAACCTGAGTTGTGGGTGTAGGCGGCGGAGTCTCTGATTCACCAGAACCAATGGCTTTAAGAAATCTGATCATGTGACGACAAAGGTCCCACTTCCCCTGCTCCAGGGCAGTGTTGAACAGAAGAGTGGCATGCTGCCTACTAACTGCTGGAACTTCCATGTTCTACAAGTAACAATGCACAATATAAAAATAATTTGCTTCTGAAACCCAAGAATACTTTTGGAAAAAGTCGAGCCCCTCCCGCAGCAGTACGCTCAAAAATGAGAGTTGTAGGTAAAAGCATATTTCACACTTTTCCATTTTGTTAAGTGCTATTTTAGGGAGCTAGTCCTATTTAATTTGATCCCTAAACAGATATAATTGAGGTCAGGTGCCCACCAAAAAAAGTGTTAGCGGTTTTAAAAAAATAAATATATGCCAAACATGCAACAAATTGTTTAAATAAAACAAAAAAAAGGGACACTAAATAGTAACTTCACTTCTTTTTTGTAATCAAGTAGTAGGATACTATTACCTGTAAGATAATAAGGTAAGAGGCAGCTGTGTCTAAGTCCTGGGCCATTAAGCACTCCTCAAATAAGTCTTTTGGGTTTCCAACAGCAGCAAAAAGGTAATTCCACAGGGCATATTCTGTCTTCCTAGCACAATGCACAACTGTCTGCAGGAAAAGGGGGAACTCTGTAATGAACTTAGCCACAGTGGGAAGCAGAGGGTCGGGAATGGGCTCCCGCGAGGTAGCTTCTTCTTCCAGCACTTCATGAAGCATCAGTTCTAGCACATGAGGAAAGTAAGGTAATGTGGCACAGGAGTGGGCCAAAAGCAAGGCTTGTTCTCCTAGGTTCCTAACCAAAAGCTGGCGCAAAATGTGATGGAGGTAGATCTGAGAGGTTCTCTCAACAATACAGAAAGGAAAGAGGACCTCCAAATGTTGTCTAGCACTGCTGTGAGTATATAAACAGTCATAGAGTACAGTGTCATTGACAGCACCAAGAACCAAGGCATCTTCAAACAGAACAGCCAAGGGGTATATGTTGATGTGGAAAGGCAGCATGATCCGTCTTGACAAAAAGGAATGTGGTTTGCGGTGATCCCTGGGAAACAAAGGAAGCCAGACTTTCATACCTGACCCACCACAGCTGAGCCAGAGTGCCTCCAGTAAGTGGCGCTTTTGTTTGTTTGCCCTGCAGGTAGTCCAAACATTTTCAACCGACTGGGCTAGCACAACTGGAGCACAAAAAGGCAGCTGGGGAAGAAAAGAAAAAAAAAATCTTAATACCCTTTTTATTTATGCCTCATCTCACTAGCATCCTTCCTTCAGCTGAAAGGGGCAACAGCATCTCCCTGCAAAACACACTTCACTTTCATTTAATAGATTTGACGGCGAGGGGAGTATATGATAGGAATTCACTATTGTAGAGACTTATGTATTTTTACTAGGCATTTCTAAAACTCTAGTCAGTGCAAGTACTCAAGAAAGCAATTCAACTTGTGTTTCCACCCCCACAAGCCTAAACCTAGCAAAGTACTGTATACCAGAGGTATTTATTTGCCTCCATCCATTTTCAAGGTTTTTTCACAAACACAGCTTGTCGTCACCCTGGGGTTATTACTTTTCTAAAAGTGAGGACTGCTAAGAAGTGCAATTCCTATGCAAGTTAGTCTAGCTGTATTTTGGGCACCCAGAAAAAGCCCCAGTATTAATTAACCCACCAAGAGGGATCTCTTTCATTCCTCATCTACCAGCTGATGCCACTGACAATTCCAGTCAGAAGGCTGTTCAAATTGCCTATTTTTAGCACAGAGTGTAGGCTAGAGCTGATGGATTACTGTAAAAAATGTTTGCAAGCGTTCATTTGAATCCAGCCATGCTCACGCTCACACATCTTTCTCTGCAATTTCGGAAGATTCACACACACATCATTATTACCAATGATTGCGAAATTGTTGCTCTTCATATGACTATCTACATATTGTCATAAGAACAAGGATAGTCATACATTAAAGAGTTCATTCATTAATTTCTCTGTTATCTCTTAAGAAGTTGGTCAAAAATGCCAGTATGTGCCCGAAGGGGACGACAAACCACAAGTATTCAAAGTGAACAGTTTAGGAATAGCCCACAGGTCAAAAACTGTTTGCCCAACCTATGTACAGCACCTACCACAGGGGGATCCTGATCTATGGTTGGGACCCCTATGTTACAGCAATACAAGTAGTAAATAATCTGGTTATCACAGATACTTGCAGAAACAAAAACTGGCTTGTAAATGATTTGTGAACAGAAAAAGAGGACTGCATTTTTCAGGTAATTTATTCACAACAAATAATTCAACCAGTTTTAGCACAGGCATTGAAGTGTAGCTAAACACTCGTTTCTAGGCCAAGATCAATCACCTTCACAATTTGCTGTGTCCTCACAACCTTTGAAAAGTCTTGTGTAATCCCAAGTATGTTTACTCACAAGTTTCCTTTGGTTAGGACTGCTGTCCTTCTCTCTTATCTGGGGGCCAGACCGATCCCTTTGTACCATGATGAGTTGTCCTGCTAAGTTTAACATAATGCTTTCTGCCTCACAGGCCTGTGGGGAAAAAAAGTATAAATTACTTATCTCTAAACTTCCCCGAATTCATAATTTTTGCTTTGATATGTACAGTACAGTCTCTGTATAAACTCACCGCCAAACTAGTAAATTCAAAACACTGGCGCTCCCTCTAAGCACATCTTTACAGGAGGCTAGTAAATACTAGCGTATGAACTCTAGATACAATTCTTTCTTCTAAACCAGCTTGCATATAAAGGAGGACAGATGCAAATGCTCATGGCTTTGATCTGTTTCTTAGGGAGGGACCTACCCCGTAAGCTCCCTAAAAGCTTTGCTCATCTAGGAGTAAAGCATGTAAACTGGGGATATGTTGGAGGGAGGTCCTGGCCTTTTCCTGCTCTACTTCATTTTAATCAAACAGTTTAATTGTAAGCAGAGGTTTCAGTGTGCAACTTTCCTCAAAAAGCTTCTAAGGGTATGACTACATTACAATTTAACACTTGCGGCTGGCCCACTTCGGCTGACTTGGGCTTGGGCTGTGCCACTGTAAAATTGTAGTGCAGACTTTTGGGCTCAGACTGGAGCCTGGGCTCTGGGACTCTCCCGCCTCATGTTTGGGCTTCAGCACTAGTCCAAACATTTACACCGGAATTTTACAGCCCAATAGCCGAGCCTGAGCCCCAGCCTGGCCTGTGCCCCTTGCTTTTAAATCCACTTATTTGAGCTAGCATTGCTGCCAGTCTGTGCAAGTGCCATGTGGTGGAACTGATTACACCAGGGTCAAGCCTCTTAAAGAGCCTATTTAGTATAGGAAACAATCGGAAGGAACAAGCAGGGCTGGGCACCTATGGAAGGAAACATTTAAATAGGTCTACTGTAAAAGTGACTGTAAAAATGCCACCTCGTTCAACAGAACTGCTCCATGTCTATTCGTAGTTCTGCCTCACAACTTTAATTGTAAAGTAAGCTTTTTCTGCTTCTGTTCTGTTGACACTGAAGAGTCAATACTGCTACAGGAGAGGAAGGTGGATTCCATTGTGGCTCAGGCATCATCAATAGAATGGTTAATCAAGATTGATCGCAGGCACTTAACTGTTAATGCTAGGGCCAGAAAGAACCCAGCTTAACTTTTATATTCAAGGTTGACTCGCAGAGATGGCAATTAGAGTAAACATCTTTTTACTTGTAAACTCAAAAAATTTGATATGGAATTTCTGTAAAAGCGATTAGGAAACCCAATCTGTAGTGTAAATTTTCCCCTCCCAAATAAAAGTGCACTTAAAAACCTTAAATGTCTAATACTACACTGATACTTGGATCTCTGAAAAATGTTTATTTTGTTTTACATTTAAATCAACTGCCTGACAGCTTGTGTGTATAAAGCCCACATCCAGTTTTTCCTATCAGGCTAGAAGGACCCGAATAGTAGATTCTCAGCATCTGAGATGGAAGACAATGAATTTGATCCTTTGCTTATGAGCATTTTCTTGCAGCTAGCTAAGAATGGCAAGACTGTGTCCTACAGCTCATGATGATTTAGAGTCTAATGTAGCTTCAGCATTGTGCAGAGGAAGAACAGAATGCAAAACGCATCTCAGAACGAAGCAGGAAGTGAATCAATGAAAGCTCCAACCCCCCATCCACTGGATCAATTACACTTCTCACAGGCAACTAATCTCCCTTAAATAAACCAATAGGTAACAGTTCTCAGAAAGGAAGGATGGTCCAGAGCTTAAGGGCACTAGTCGTCCAATTCCCTGCTCCACCACATAATTCTTGTGCAACCTTGCGCAAGATACTGTGCCATTCTAGATACATCTACACTGCAGTTGAGAGCATGCCTCCCAGCCCGAGCAGACAGACTTGCACTAGTTCAAGGAGAGCTAGCATGCTAAACATAGTAATGTGGATGCTGTGGCATGGGCTAGTCACCCAAGTACAAACTCACCTGATCCTCTGGGTCCATACTCTGGTGGCTAGCCCATGCTGCAACATCCACATTGCTGTATTTAGGGCGCTAGCTCAAGCAGAGCTAGTGTCTTCATCTACCTGGGCTGGGAGGCATGCTCCGAGCTGCAATGTAGACATATCGTCTGTGCATCAGTTTCCCATCTGTATAATGGGAATAATAGCTTCCCTACCCCACAGGGGTATAGTGAGGATAAGTACAGAAACCATTTGACACACACTCCGGTACTACGGTAACAGGGCAATAAGTACTTAAGATAGAAAAGCTGGTCTAGGCCACAATGTTACATAAACAAATATTGCCCCTTTGCCAGGAATCAGCTGCTCTTTCGATGGATTCACTGCCTAGTTGACGTAGGTGGGTAATACCAAAAAGATGCACCTTATGTGCGTCCAGGGGTCCTACATTATAGAAAAGAGTTCTATGCATGTTCTAGAACAGCTTGGAATTTTATGGGCATTGATCCAGAAGATGTATATTTCATACCCACAGCATTTAAATAGTTAAATGTACCCAGGTCTTTTGTTTGCTTGCTTTTGTTTCGATTCTTTTGGGCTTTGGCTCACATACTAAACAGAAGCATTTTATAAATATTTGAAAAGTATCTTCAAAAAGAACACTCTATTGCTGCTGTCTGAGACTAAACCAGTGGTCTCCGAAGTTTTTGGATCGCGCACCCCCCACTGTGCCGCTGAAGAGAGGGGAAGACTTACTGCAGGCGAGCTGCCGAAGCAAGACGACGGGAAGACCTGCCGCAGGTGAGCCGCCGAAGAAAGAAGGAGGGAAGACCTGCCGCAGGCGTGCAGAGCTGCCGCCAAAGAAAAAAAAAAACAGCGGAGTGCCATCCGGCGGTGCCCCTGCTGCCACGCACCCCCTGGGATCCTCTGGCGCACCCCTGGGGTGCGCGCACCCCACTTTGGAGACCACTGGACTAAACTGCCAACTCTAAGATTGTCAGTTACTTTTTATTAAACTTCAACAACTCTAAAGCACTGGATAGACTCATACCTGCTGTGGCATTTTCAAGCTGATACCAGTCTCTGTTCTCACCGATGTCAGAGTTACAGAAACGACAAGGAAAGGATGAGGAATGTAACGAGACATGGATACCTCCTGAAGAACTTGAATACTGGCAGTAGGGTTAGGACTATAAGGGGAGGGAAAAAAATAGTTGCTAAACATTTCTCCTCTAACAGTAATTAATGGACAATTACAGCTAGTTTCTAAATGCTTAATGACGCAAAATACTAATTTAACCATAGGAAGCAGAGCTCTTTCAAGAAACCAGAACAATTTCCCCTTAAATTGTGAAACTGTACCCAGGCCACACCTCTGAACTTGATAAAGTTATATTTAATAAACCCATTAGCCTGATTTGTTCCATCTTGATAACTTATGCGAACACAGGAGGAAAGAGCAAAGTGCTCAATGTAGCTCTCAATAGTGATGATTTCAATCCGGGTTTCTCTGAACAAGGCATTGGAACTATTCTCCTCCAAGTTAGTCAACAGCCATCTCCCTCCCTACTGATAAAGGTTTCTTCTCTTTGATTTCAATGCAGGCTACAATATTGTGGATAACTCCATCCATCTAGACTACTTCAATAAATTATGAACCCTCCCTTGTTCTGGTTCTAATCTTCCCCACCAAATGGTTCTGTGCTGAAACCTCCTCTACACTAGACTCCATGTAGGCGGAGTCTCAAAGCTTTACTTTTCACATCCCCTTGCTCTTTTTTACCTCGCTCCTCCTTTTCAGTCATCCTATCCTTCTTCTCCCTTTAATCTTAATTTCCACTTTTATGGTTATGATTGTCAAGTACACATATGTTTCAGTGTCTTTGATGACTCCTGTCCACATAGGTAAGATATAAGGCGTTATTTCAAGTTCCTTCAGCTAGGTGTCAGACAGGGCAGGAAGGGCTTTCTCTGACATTTTGCTCTTCAATTTAAAACATACTTTTACTATTCACTTTCTGTAACCTTATCACCCTTGATTCAGAACTCACCGATTCCTGTTTACTATGCTGTAAATATGACCACCTCTATAACACTGACCACATTTGTTACCACTTTGATGCCATCTCCTCTAAAACCCACATGGCCTTTTATCTTTTCTTCTCCTGACCGCTACCTTCTTTATAGCATCCCATTTCTCAGCTTCGTCTGGGGGCATATAAAGAGTAATTCTGAACTCCATTCTCCAGAAGCTCCCATTTGTTTAGCAGAATCCTGAAACACAGTTGTTTTTAAAAGTCTCCATGGACCTGTTCTTGCCTGTCACGTGGACTCATTATACTGCCTGAGTGCCCCATCCTTTCACTATCAGGTACCTCATATCTCTCTGCAGCTCCTTCTAACCATGGAAATGCCTCACATATCATCTAGAACAGTCTTCCTGTATCCCTCAGCCACTCTTAGTTCACACTACAAATCTCTGGCAGGACTAGGGAACAGGAGGCACTAGTCCTGACTTCTACTGCTCTGCAGACATCTATCAGGGCCATTTTACATACAAGGCTGCATAAGGAAGGGTGAGAAATTAGAGCAGGAAAAGTAATAATGAACTGGAGCCCAAAGAGTTAGAAAACCTCTTCTCTATGGAAATCTTGTAGTGCCTTAAATATGCCTAACTAATCTTTTTCTGGACCCACTTTTAGGTCATGAATCCCGTATCTGTTGCAGAAACTACAACTCCAGCTGAGCATTCACAAACAGGACAAGTTTTTCTCCTTTACATTTACTTATTGATTCAATAGATGTTCAAGTATGTTCAAGCTTCTAAATAAAAGTCTGCACTGAAGAGAGGGATTCCATGTTATATGAAAAAATACCAAGTGGGCTGAAGTAGCAGCTACATAAGCTCTACAGAGTCTAGATTTTTACACAAGAGTAGGCCACCGCTTAAAGCAACCCAGTACTGTGCCCTCAGGGACAAACTCTAGAATTCATTGCAAAAATAAATAAAAACTCAACCTGTCTAAAGCCTGTTCTTATTAACAGTGTATGTCCATTCACAAAAAATATTTCATATCCTTCCTTGAGAAACATTTAGAACCCTTAGAATTATTTTTCTAGACACACCAGTACTCTAAAGATTTTGTATCACTATTACTTTGCTTTACAGGCTGTAATGTTGTGAATACAGATATTTACTCACTTAGGCAGTTGCTAGGGAGTGTAGAAGCAAGTTCCATCCTGACAATCTATTAAAAACAAGCACTTAGAATCTCTGATAAGGTATGTAGCTTCAACTTCTGAAGTCTTTATTGCCTTACTTTAGAAAGATGTATTTAGGTAAGAAAACAAGACAAAAAAATTCCTCTGACTGATCTTTAAGTGCTATACCAATTAGTGACAAACCCTTGCTTCTCCAGCAGCTTACGTGTCAAAATGTACAACAGACTTCTGGCCCTGACCATTTCCTCTAATTTTCCATGGTGAATGGAATATGAAAGCTAAACGGACAGAATTAACTGGTGGGTACAGTTAGATTTTTTTAAATTCTCTATTTAGAAAAGAACTTTATAGATTTTGTAAAGTTACTGATACCAGTTTAAATAATCACAGGTCTGCATGCAGGTTTTATAAATTATGGAAGTTGTGCACAGTTTTCACATACAGGTTTATGCTAAAAATACAACAACATTTAAAAGCTACAATTTCAAAATCTAAGAAGTGGACTGGAACCCAACATGTCTGGAGATACAGATAATTAGAATCAGCTAAGCAGTAATCATTGCAAATTTAATCAGTCAATCTTCTTCAAGTGTAATCTCCTCAATGTGTGATAAAAGTCTCAAGAGAAAACACCAGAAGCCCAGGTTACTTTCCCTACCAGCTAAAATGGCCCAAGTTTTCAAATGTGCCTCAATTCCGACACCTTTTTCACAAACACAAGTTTGTATGTGCACATTTCAGGCACTGTCACCTGCACACATAAATTCTGTGTGAAAGTGACAGTGCTCAAAAAGTTTCTCTGGGTAAGCATGTGTGCATGCAAGCTTCCAAATATGCAAACCCTTGTATCCACATTTTGAGCATTATCATTTGCACACACAGGTGATAGAATGGCTATAAATGGATGCCACATTTTGAAAAGTTGTCTCAATAAGTTATCAAAGCCTATGATTAATCTTAAGACTAAAAGTTTATCAAAGGAAATTACTCATATAGAGGAGATATTTCTAAGTTAAATTACTATAAAAATGTGGTAAAATAATTTCATAGACTTGCTTCAGTCGTACTCACCCTTCAGGTTGTCTTTCAATACTATACAGGCAAATAGAACAATCTGCTCTAAACAATATTACTATATCCCGGAAGACACTGAGTAGTAATGTTTCTGCCTGCACTTTGGTGACATGTGCAAATGCATTGTCCAGATTGGATGTTCGCAGGTAGATTCTTAGCTGTAAGGACAATTAATGGTTTAGACAAGAGTTCTCTTGCTGCAAACATCAACGTAACCTAAAAATTTCAACAGACCCATTAATGCCTCATATGGATTTTTGTGTTATGACTATCTTGGATTCCTAGCAAAACATTTTAGGAAGCAATTTTAAATTGTATACTAAACTGACTGAGTGCTTAACTGGTAGTACTATTGTAGTTATCAACAGCAAAAGTAAAACAAAAAAAATTGAGAGAGAGTTCTAAAACTGCAAACCTTGAACAAAGAACAGTTCTTTTACCTTCCTCAAATTATTTTTTAAACTGGGGAAAGTCATTCATCCAAATTCCTATTCACACTGAGCCCCCTCCCAACTGAAGAGTTATATATGATTCTCCCGAACTGCCTCTATATTTAGTAGGGCTGTCCAGTGACTAAAAAAATTAATCGTGCAATAAATCGCACTGTTAAACAATAGAATATTTATTTAAATATTTTTGGATGTTTTCTACATTTTCAAATATACTGATTTTAATTACAACACAGAATACAAAGTGTACAGTGCTCACTTTATATTTATTTTTGATTACATTTGCACTGTAAAAAAACAAAACAGTATTTCAATTCACCTAATACAAGTACTGTAGTACAATCTCCATCATGAAAGTTGAACTTACAAATGTAGAATTATGTATAAAAAACTGCATTCAAAAATAAAACAATGTAAAATTTTAGAGCCTGCAAGTCCACTCAGTCCTACTTCCTGTTCAACCAATTGCTTACACCAACAAGTTTGTTTACATTTGCAGGAGATAATGCTGCCTGCTTCTTGTTTACAATGTCACCTGAAAGTGAGAACAGGCAATCGCATGGCACTGCTGTAGCCGGTGTCACAAGATATTTACATACCTGACGTGCTAAAGATTCATATGTCCCTTCATGCTTCAACCACCATTCCAGGGGACATGCGTCCATGCTGACGACAGGTTCTGCTCGATAACAATCCAAAGCAGTGCAGACTGACGCATGTTCATTTTCATTATCTGAGTCAGATGCCACCAGCAGAAAGTTGATTTTCTTTTTGGTGGTTCGCGTTCTGTAGTTTCCACATCGGAGTGCTGCTCTTCTAAGACTTCTCAAAGCACGCTCCACACCTCGTCCCTCTCAGATTTTGGAAGGCACTTCAGAGTCTTAAACCTTGGGTCGAGTTCTGTAGCGATCTTTAGAAATCTCACATTGGTACCTTCTTTGCGTTCTGTCAAATCTGCAGTGAAAGTGTTCTTAAAACAGCAGGTGCTGGGTCATCATCTGAGACTGCTATAACATGAAATATATGGCAGAATGCGTGTGTAAAAGAGCAGGGGACATATAATTCTCCCCCAAGGATTTCAGTCACAAATTTAATTAACGCTCATTTAAAGAAAAAAAGAGCTTCATCAGCATGGAAGCATGTCCTCTGGTATGGTGGCCAAAACATGGAAAGGGCATAGGAATGTTTAGCATATCTGGCATTTAAATATCTTGCAATGCGGGCTACAAAAGTGCTATGCAAATGCCTGTTCTAATTTACAATGTCACCAGAAAGCAAGAAGTGGGCAGCATTATCTCCTGTAAATGTAAACAAACTTCTTTGTCTTAGCGATTGGCTGAATGAGAAGTAGGACTGAAGGGACTTGTAGGCTCTGAAGTTTTACATTGTTTTGTTTGAGTGCAGTTATGTAACAAAAACTACATTTGTAAGTTGCACTTTCACAACAGTATTTGTGTGAGGTGAATTGAAAAATATAAGTCATTTTTACAGTGCAAATATTTGTACTAAAAAATATACACTTTGATGTCAATTACAACACTGAAAATATATGAAAAAGTAGAAAAACATCCAAAATATGTAATAAATTTCAATTGGTATTCTATCATTTAACATTGTGATTAAAACTGGGATTAAATTTTTAAATCACGATTATTTGAGTTAATCATATGAATTAACTACGATTAATCGACAGCCCTAATATTTAGGGAACACAAAGAAGATAGCAACTGATTAGCTTGCTTGAAAAAACAAATCCCTTACCTCTTCTTGGCGGTCACTTAAATTATAACATGCAAGAACAATGAAATCATTCCACCAGGCTATGCCACCTGTTACAATCATATTTTGCTCCTTAAAATAAAATGAAAGATCAATCAAGTCAGCAAGGTTATAAGCTGCTTAGAAGTTTCCACAAATCACGTAACTTATACACAAAAATAAAATACATAGAGAATTATACACACACTTAATACATATATAAGCATCCTGTTGACTACATATAAAACAGCATCACTACTAATAGAACAATCTTATTTGGGTATGACAATTTTTAAAAAAATAAGTCTTCAAGGGTTTTCAGACAGATATGTGATACTCAAAAACTATTCAACAAAGCCAAGTTCTACATATGGTTCATCAGTAAACGCAGCAAATGTACATCTTTTTAAATTATAGTTGCTTTTTCACTAAAGGCCAAAATTTGCAATTCTGGGTGCCTAAAGTTAGGCTTCATACTTGATTTTCAGAGGTGCTGAGCATCTACAACTCAAATATAAGAGCTGAGACATGGATTTAGGAATCTCACTTTAGGCATCCAGGTTTACAATTTTTTGCTATAATTCATATATTTTACTGTCAAGTTTGTTCCAAACTACACTACTTTTCATGTGTTTTATGTCAAGACATGCAAAACCAGCTTCCCTAATCTGTCTTCAAGAAATTCATTTGAAAACACATGATTTGGTAGAAAACTAAAAATATGTCCAAAATATTGTGATTATAATAAATCTGTTTGAACTGCACACAAGCTTATGAAACTAGTCAGCACTCACCTGGGTAATGTTCCCAAACAACTTCCATTTTTTGGTGAGTAAAGAATAATGTGCAAAACCAAACTTGCCAACAACAGCTACATTCTGCCCCAGCTTGTCAATGGCTGAAAACTGTTCAGATGAAAATTGGGGGGGGGGGAGGAGGAGGAGGAGAAACTATTGTTCAAAAATTGCATACTTCTATTCAAGATCAATACTTTAGCAACATTAATATACTCAACTTAAAACTTGAAAATTGTCTGAGTACAAATGTTCTCTACCATACTTTTAAATAAATGACATTTTTCTTTTAAATACATAAATTGCTTTGATTTAATATAGTGACAATCTCATCCTATAACAAGAACAATTATAAAAACCTAATGCTTACATTTTTCATCAAGCACAAAGCTATTTTTAAGTAACTCACCCTTATAGGCCAGTTGCTCTCTAGATATGTACTGTGAATCTAAAAAAAAGTAATATAATACAGATCACTGTACTGAGAACAAATTGAAATGATAAAAATTCACACACTTTAAGGGACATGCACACAGTCAAAATGGTTTCTTTTATCTATTTTAGTTCCAGAACATTCTGGTTTGTTCACAGCCATTGGAGTTTTTTCACCACCACAATTCTTCCCTCGCTCCACTCTTTCCAATACATTTTAGAATTATATAAACTTTAAGTTTCAATGGACTGGATGTGCTACATTTAACTACCATCTATCCAGAGTGCAACTCACTGGAAGCAGTAAGCTCCCTGATATTCAGAAACTTGCATTCAAAGTCTGATAATTAGAATTATACAATCTATCATTTTCCTAGAAAACAAACAATTTTAACATATTTTAAGCTTGTTCGCTGTTTTCTTTGCTTTGCTTAAAATATGTAAAAATCTAATAGGGAGTTACAGTGGCAAAATACTATTTTTAAGATTTTTTTCCCCCTTAAAGCAGTTGATTTTTTCCATCAATTGAAGAGTTGTCAAGAGAAGATTCCATTCAGTAAAATCATCGGTTATGCATGGTTTCCTCAGCCCTCAACTCCAGAAATCAAATTTTCTTAGATTTGTACTGACATAACAATAGAGTCAGAAGAGGGTTTTTTTTTTTTTTAAATTTGCCTTTTTTCACTCCTGTTTAATGGTTTTATTTTGCACAGAAGGTATATGCCAAGTTATGTTCTCATGAAATGAACATGGTAAAATTCTATTAGTCTGTATACAAACTGCAGCACAGCAAACTAGTGGCAAGAAGCGTAACTAGAACTATGGCTATAGGGAAGGGAAGGATTTTGTTCTCCAACACAGTTGTCTGAAAACATCTGTAGTTTGATTTATGGTTTCAATTATTACATTTCTTGGTCAGTTACCTAGCTGTTTTAAATTGGCATCAACTTCTGCCACAGACAAAATTAGATTCAGTATGGAATATCAATAAGTTTCTTTTTGCTAAAACTCAAATTATTCTTCTTAGGGAATGAAGAGAAAGATGAGAAGACTTCCATTCCCATCTGCAATTTATAAGGATATTAACCGTAATTTCAGCCAAATTTAGGATGTTTACTGTAACCCATCAGGTAAACATTTCACAAGACAACTACTTACTCAACCTAGGTTTGAGGCAAATTATAAGTTTCAGGGAACAAGTCTTCCAGACTTAGATTTTAACTTCTGATTCTTTTGACATGAAAGTCCTAGGGTTTGGAAAGTGGCTGGCATTGAAATGAGAAAAAGGTTGGACTTAGGAAGATACTGAATTGATAACAACCAATGACAGAGAAAGCTAAAAGACTCAATGCAAGCAATTTATAAAAGCCTCCAGGCTCCTTTCCAGATAGAGAGTTTACATACTCAGTATTCTGTTACTTGAATGATCCAAAGCCTCACCAAATTAATTTTTACTGTCCATAAGAAGATATAGTAGCTCTTTAAATAGAAACCAATCAAGGCTATTTTGCAGGACACAGTACTTCAAGGGAACTTTTCTCCTGTAAATTTTCAACTTGGATGAGTTTACGCAAGAAAAAAATGTATTTGGTTGAGGCACCAAATAAGATCATTCAAATCTCGAAAGGAATCAAGGCCTGTATTTTTGTAACAAGTGAAACCATTAAGAGATTTTTGTCAGTTGGATACATTTCTCTCATATCAAGTGTGCTATCTGGTCTTCCTTACACTCTTTTCTACTCATTACCAACTGGCAGTTATGCCTCAGCATATAAAGTAGGACAATGGGGTATAAAGACAGCAGTTGTCTGAGAATTCCTACCATCACCTGTGTGTAAAGGCCTATCAAACAGATCTCAGCCTAGACTGGTATTTATTCTACAGTTCTTCTCCTGTGTAACATTCCTTTTCATTTTTGAGTGCAATGGAGAAACAGAAGAAAAGGTGGGTCCAAATTCCTCTGTGCAAAGTCTGTTAGGACAGTGACTGGCGCTACTGCACATATCATATGAGCAACTAAACCATCATCCACCATAATTCAAATGAAGCTGCTTGCCTAGATGAGGTAGTTTTCATTAAAGGCAAGCAGATACATTCTAAATTAGAGTCAGATTAGAAAGCCACATAAAAAATATTCTCCAGGTTCTGTAGATTTGTTTTAAAAGGCATCAGTTTGTAAAATATCATGGGTTAACGACTGTAATTAATCAAAAAAAGCCAAAAAGCCAGGAAAGATGTGAGGGGTACAAAGGCTTTTTTTAAAATCAGACCTATGCTCTAATCTGTGGAAAGTACTGCATCAAAAACTTTCATAAAGATAGTATACAAAATGGCACATGAAAAAATACTAGGGCTAATGCCGGTATACGGAGCTCTAAGGTTTGACAGCACCTGGAGCCTGGTATAATCATGCTGATGCATACGCTGCACGTACAATAAGTTAAATCCTGATGTCAGTTTTACTCAAGTGTCATCCTCAGTTTTAGTGAAATCCATAAAGCAGATATGTAGGCAGGAAACTTTGTCTAAAATTATGGATTCAAAATTATATACATTGTTCCTTACTGCTGGAATGAGTAAGCATGATGGCTTTGGACTTAACACCTTCTGGAAACACCACCTTCTTGCAAGATATGATACTATAAAGCGGTTTCATCTCCTCATCTAAACAAACAGCTTGCATGTATTGCCAAAACCCTGAAGTTGTCTGCAATAGACAAATCTTTAAATAGTCTACATGGCCATTAGAAACTTCATATATTCTACAGAGTATTTCATACCTCCAACATCGTGAATGCTCCTTCCGGCCGGAGGCAAAAATTTGTACATGGGAAAAAAATAGCTCTCTTGCTCTCTCTCATGAGGTTAGAAAAAGGCATTTAGCCCTATTAATCCCTTGACTGTCTAGGATACGAATCCACAGCTGGAGGAAAAAAGGACAGCCGGAATTCTTTTGGCCCTCAGGGAACAACAAGCTGTACCATGGGAGCAAGCAATAGGAAACAGGAGGGCACAGAGATTTCACACCATATGAAACAAATACAATACTTGCAGAAGGGATAAAAAGAAAAACAGACACCACCAGGTTCAGGTGATAGGAAGTAAGTGCAAAAATACTATTTGAGTAACAAATGGAGAATTACCTGTACAACATGCCAATGCCTGTGTCCTAATAAAGTGCTTAAACCCTGAGAATCTAAACTGCCCTCCAAAAATGGGCCTCTTTCCCTGATGGGCTTATGATCAGAGTGTGCTGAAGCACTTCTGGGATTCTGGGCCTGTGTTGCATCCCCACAGTTCAAATACAAGCGATCTTCTCCTTGCAGGAGGACCTGCTCCTGGTTACTCTATATTTAAAAAAAGATAAATAAAGGACGTTACTGTACAGAAAATAAAACAAACACAAAACACTTCATTTTGCAGAATTCAACTTCAACAGTCAGCACAAAAATACGATTTAAGGCAGTTTTTCCATCTTTGAAGCACCAACATACTGCAGAGATACCAAAGAGTGGATGATCATATACAGCAGTATTTTCAAAATATCTCCTATTTGACAAGGAGATTTTGCTTAATTAGAAAGATGCACTTAAGAGAAACATACATAAACACGACAATTTAATTATTGGAAAACACATCAGACTTCACTTGATAAAGGAAGGAACACAAAAAAAGGTTCTCTGAAAACTGAGAATCTCTAATCTAATAATCTCTAAAATAGTAAGATCTATCTATGAACACGTACCATGCAAGTGTTAGCAGTGAGTGCACTCTTGATGAACTGAAATTGCAGAATACCAAGCTGATGAGCTTCATTCTTGGTATCTATATCACACCCTGCATTCAGAGAACAATTCCCATCGATCACCCATAGGTGATAGCCTTCTGAACCCCAGCTCTGAACACATGCAGAACAAAAAAAATAAAAAAAAAATCACTTAATTGATTTAGACAGTCAGAAAAACAAAAAACATACAGGAACTCTCTTTATAGAGGATCACCCCTTTTGGGCTCAGGGTCTTGGGCCAGCCATAAGACTGGCAGGGAACTCCCA
The DNA here is from genome assembly GCF_965152235.1 of Eretmochelys imbricata. NCBI lineage: Eukaryota > Metazoa > Chordata > Testudines > Cheloniidae > Eretmochelys > Eretmochelys imbricata. The sequence goes on along the minus strand of NC_135576.1, from coordinate 103,194,229 downwards.
TAGCTTGCAGTTTTCAAGTCAGCTGCTCCAGCAGATATATAATAGCCACTCCTGGCAGGGAAGACACTTTAGTGCCCAGTTTAAATTCTTCTCTATGCAAAAGCTAGAAAATATAGAATTTGAAAAAATTAAAAAGATTAAAGCACCCATAAATTATAACTTTAAGAGGAATATGTAGGTGAATGATTTGTTAAACTTATTCCTGTGAATATGAATTATATATTCATAGGTAAGTAATTTTATTTTGTACACAGTATTAGTTGTAGCAGATCAAGCCTTTCAAAAGCACTAAAAGCACTTCTAGAAAAGTAAAGATTAAAAAAAGGGTACTGCAAGAGGCAAGTGAAAAGCAGACAGCATAGGAACATACCATGACTCAAGGTCAATAACTGGACAGTCACCACCAGCATTTGATTTTGGGTGTTTTTTTGTTAAAAGTAAACCACCTATCTCTCGATCTTTATGATAAAGCATATATAATACAGACAGTGATTAATGTTTGCAGAGCAATCTTTCTTTATTGTTTCCAGGCTCTTGTGTTTGATTTCTCAACCTCAATGGTGCATTAATGCTAGTTATTTACATTTAAAATATATGCCGACTTCAAATGTACTGCAGGAGACAGTAGAAAGACTATACAGAAGACTGGACATTTTCGTTGCCCAAGTTATTTAGTAAACATGTGCCTAAACAGAAGGCACATCACAGCAATCAACCAATGGAAGATCTCCCATTATCAGCAGTAACAAAGGAACACTTAGTTGGCAGTGCTAAGAGCTGCTATGGTTTCACTACAGAGATGGTGCATGAAAAAACCTGCTGGACCCAGTGGCTTTAAGACTGAGCAGTGGGTGTTTTCCTGCTTGTGTCATGCTAGGAAGCACAAAACCAAGACTGGAAACCTGTTACAAGTAGGTACTTTTGGAGAAACAAATGTTTATCTCTACTTTAACTACTCTCAAACTCTGAAATGCTTTTTTTAAAAACGGGCACCTTGCCAAAAATGGTACCAATATTAAAATTAACAGAAAGTATCTCTTGCATAAGCATCTTTATCCCACTTAGCTTAACCAATAGTCTGCAAAAGTCTGTCTAAGCACTATAAACAGAATGCCCCTTTGCTCTGAATGGCCTCTTAGGCACCAGTTATGTTAGGTCCTTTTGAAGCAATGCATTTTCAAGATTTATTATTTTGAATTCTAAAATATATAGATGCGATCTGATCTTTGTCAGTGGATCACCTCCTCCATTGACAGGGGATGGACTCAGATGTATAGATCTTTTCCGTGTCTAAGTTCTATATTCCTATTTCATAAATATGAATAGTAAGCTGTAGTTAGAACTTCAAAGAACAAGTATATATGTAACATCTGCTAAATAGAAAACAAATTATTAAAGAAGTCCACATGTTAAAGGCTTCATAGGCAAAAACAAAACAAAAAAAACCCCACCCTGTTTAGCCCACTGGTTTAAATCCCTAATAAAAGCTATCGTAAAACTAACGATAAAAACTTGGACCCACCGGAGTCAATGACAAAACTCCCACTGACTTCAGGATTTCACCCTAGACTTTCAGAAAACCCAGCTAGTATGTCATCTCCTCCTAACAGTATATAGACGTTTATACCATTTTGTGATGTCTGCACATATCCCATATCCCAACTCAGTTGTAGGGATGGCATTTTTATGAATTTTCAATGGGCAATTTTCATCCTTATGGTGCTGGTCTCCTCTCTAGGACTCCCATTTTATAGATGGGAATGAGGCGGAGAGAGGCTAAGTGACCTGCCCCAGCCGCCAGTCATCCTCCTCCCCAACCATTTTGTGGTACATATTCCAAAGTTACATACAAAAAGGGATATGAATTTTGATGGTGTTAAGACTTTAAACATAACTCAATATTTCAGTTAAACTGTACAAGATGTTCCACAGTTAGTGGAGAGGAGCCTTGCTATTTCATCAGCTCTTTTCTTTTCACAAATGTTTGACTCAGACTGACAGAATTTCAGACCAATTCACAATACAAATACATCAAGAATTATTTTAACTGCTCTTGTTTAACACAAACAGAAATTAAAACTACAGAAGTTACCACAGATAGTTTTGTAAAGAGCTTTAACAGAAAAATTAAAGTTATGGCCATGAAGTTTTCAGTCTTAACGTATTCTGACTAGAGAGGCTTATTTATTGTTCCAAGTTGCATGAAATAGAAAAGTTAAGCTACAGAGCTCATCCAGTTATCTTACTCATCCTTAATTTTAAGAGCAATACCAAAAGAAAGCCTTCCCCTTATGGTTAAGCATGCATACCAAAAATAGCCCAGTAATTAGTTTAAGACAAACTGAACAGTTGTGTGTGTTTTTTGGGTTGTGTGTGTTTGTTTTTATTTTAAAAAAAACAAAAAAAAAACAAAAACAGTATAGCTACTTGTTACATTTACTGAAAAAACAGTTTAGGTTACCTGAATTTTTTTCTAATCAAAAGTACATAAATGAGACTCAGCTAGACTTCTTACTGTATTGCTATTTACAATTGTACTTACCATAGAACTGATTTTTAGAGGGTCTTTTTTGGTACCATCAGACCGATAACTAAAATAGAACACAATAAGATTGACTTGAAACTAAATTGATTCACAGTAAAAAAAAAAATCTTGCTATGTCAGCACTGTCTTAGTATTTATATTTTTACTCACGGCTCAAGCCGTACCATTTATTTGATTCATGCTATGGCTTACATGCAAAGCCACTGCCACTTGTTTGTAATGCAAGAGCTCTCTAAGTTCATGCTTTTGTGGATGCTATTAACATGTAGCATGCCATTTACAGAAAGTAAAGGGGACTTTTTTACTATTTTCCTTATAGTTTCTCTTCAGGGTGATGAGCTTTGCTGGTGACAAAGACTACCTCAAAAAAGGCAGTACTGTTATTTTCAAACCTTCCTCCTTGCTTAAATTGTGTCAGTATTTTCTGGCCTCTAGGGAAGCAAAAATAGCTTGAGAAAATGATCTAAAACTACTAATTGATCACTTAAAGAATTGTCCAGTGACTGAGAAGTCAAATACAAAAGAATGCAGAGATTTTTTTTGTCAAGGTACATCATTCTTGTACCTAGCTAATATTTACTCACGCAAAATCTCCTCCCAAAGTACAGATAAGCTGGGCACCAAAAACACTCCATAAGGACAAGCCTCCACATTCCCAGGTAACCATAACAACACAGTTATCAGGAGACCATCTCATCAGTTTTACAGGTCCTGTTTTGTTCCAAATATCTGTTAATAAACAGACAGGAAAACATACATGAAAAGCATCAAAATAATGATTTAGCTGCTTTCACCATGTTGTGCACACAGATTTGTATTAAATACAAGAATGCTGTGCTATTTTTTTGATCTGCTGAGTTAGAATCTTTTTCTGCTTCACAAATCTCAGTGTGTTAAAAGGAATGAAAAAGCTGGTATGAAGAACACAATATGAATTCTTCCCCAAAATTTGATCAAAATCATGGGAGTTCTATTGAAGTACATGAGGGGTGGGAATACACCTACCCCCAAAGGAATATATATATAGTTCCCTACATTCTGACAAAAATATCTTGGGAAGCTAAGCTTACAGCTGCCCTTAGGCATCTTTAGCTTATACAATCAGTACTTAACTCATTAGATCATCCTGACCATGGCAGTATTACAAGGTTCATATCTTCACATGGATGACATGTTCTTGAAACATTTGTACTAGGACCGGTACAAATGTGCTCTTCAACATAAGGCATGCATATTTACCTCTTCATCTATCCCTCACCCCCAGGTCCGTTCATATTTATTAGGTCTACTGTGAGGAAAATTAGTGTCTAATGTTCAAGTATTACCACAGAGCAGTCAACTGAAGTGTACTGGACTCCTACCGCATTTTTTGCTAGAATTTGGGAGATCCTGTAAGATTTTCTATAGAACTACATAGAAATGTTGTGAATTCTCTTGAGTCCACTATGCAAATTCTTACCACTTGATTTACTCACTATGCATTTTGACGAAAAGTACTTCATGCCCCGCTTACAATATATCAGAGTAGCAATGGAAAAGAGGATTTTGTTCTGCATTTATATCAAAGGAGAAAGAGGGAAAGGAAGTTTGATTCCCGTATTCAAAATCAGCATCCAAATACACTGGTCAAGCAAGACTAGAGTTTGGTATTGTTCAGGCTGTGTACCACGTAGCCAGTGCACCTTGCGCTGCTGTACAGAGGATCCATAGGGAAGAATTAAGGAAGACCTAAGAACAGAAAGTAACTTTTCTACTACAATGAGTCCAGTGTTATTTCTCACTTGGCCAGCAGAGGGACTTAAAACCTAAGAAGAAAGTAATATGTAAACCTTGGTACTTTACACCTTTTAAAGGAAAGCACTAAAGCATTCCTATCTAAATTTTACTAAAGTAAGCTATTAAATAAGAAATCCACACCTCATTTGCAAACTTCTGACTTATTTCACAAGACACCTATATCCAAATCAGTCAATTAAAAGCACCCAGGAGACCAATGTAAGCACACAGAAGTAAAAGCATACTAAGAAAACCACTTGTTACTGTAAACAACAAACAGATGTTTACTAGCATTGGATGGTATAGGAAATATTCTTTAATTCCTGAAAAATGCAATAATGTATAGATTCAAAACATGCAAGAACAAAATGAGGGTTTTTTTCAGATCACTGTGCCAAAAATCAATGTTCTATTTTAAATTGTGTGTGTTTGGAAATCACAGCATAAAGATCGTTAAAATTATTAACGGGCATCAAGTTGTGTTTTCAGAATATTTACAAGAAACATCATGACACTCAACACACCATTTAACATATTCCATAGAATCAGCACGATCTTCATAAAACACAACTGCAAACTCTGGTAAGAAAGTTAGTATATGAGAACTCACCAGGATATTGTTTTGGTGTCAGCTCCAATTTATGAGACAACTGCATGGCTCCTGTGGAGTTATCTATTGTGTAAACTTGCACAGAGCCGCTGGAAGAGATGAGACACACTTTATGCTCAAGCACTTTCAAAAAACTAAGTAACTCTTACAACACTTTTACAACATAAAAACTGGTATATAGGTTGTATAAAAGGGGTCCTCAGTTCACAGAAGTGCCTGAGTCATAATTCCTAAACACCAATGTACTTAAAAGATTATAAAAAGGCAATTTCAAGTTTACGTTGTATTTAATAGATTAAATTCTTATCACAAAGCAAAAATTATACAATTAAACATGAGAGATTTTTAAATGGATATTAAACTAGTAAAAGATTAATGTTTGTTAATACTAAAAATTCTTGATATTTAGAATTAAAATTTATCTTGAAGACTGGAGACTGATACACTGTCAGTTAACATTTAAAACAAGACAGATTTATGAAACTACCACTGCAATGAATACTATTTGGATCAATAAAAGCATTCTATATGTTGTAAATGTTTACATGGATTCCAAGTCCATAATAATCCCCATGGAAGACCTTTGGATTTAATGCACTATTTATTGTGTTGCCAGAAGTCTGTTTTGTACTACCCCCTATGGCAAATAAAGGGTGCTTTATTATTCAAAAATAAAATAAAAAATAAGTACAAAATCGTAAGAAGGAGTAGAAATAAAAGAATACAACAGTATTTAATTAAATATATGCCCAAAAGCAGACAGATAACTGGAAGACTAAAACACAGATGGCCCAAATTCTTATAATCTGCTCTGAAAATAGCTACCCCATGGGTGAGACAAATTAATAGCCTACAAGGAGAACTGAAACAGAGGGACGAGACAGCAGTTTAGCAAAACAGAGTTTCTATATCTTCAGCTTTTCAGTGAAAAAAGATGCCCAGTCACCTAGCAAATTTGCTAAGTATCTCTTCCCAGCTTACATTCTATACTATAGAACTGAGTATTCTGTCAATAGTAGCAGTAATGTGTGTTCTCTAGTCATGTGTTGCCCCTTTTTAAAATGGGTAGGGCTATCTCATTCCAAACCAACCCTGTTAGTTTGAGATTGGGAAGCCTGCTCCTGAAACTTATTTAAAAAGTTTTAAAATTGGAAATGAAGTGGGATCAAAGTGGCAGTTTCAAACATCAGAGTTCAACTGCTAGTTCACTGTCAGTGACTTCTCCTCTTCCCTCACACACTTATAAATGCAACAGTTTGTAGGATAAGTATAGAAGAAAGAAAATAGACAAATGTCTATAAATGGTAGGAAAACTACAGGAGTGGCAAAACCCCTTTCGTTTTAAAGAGCATTGTTTAATATTGGTTAAAAAAAGCATCAAAACAGGAGTTCAGATGTGATGGAAAAAGGTTCATACGGTTTCATCTCGGAGTGTTTGTCGAGAGCAAATCCGCATGTACATCCTAGTGTCCATTAGCTGCACAGCTCAGAGTGTTACTCTGTGGTAGTTGCCTCAAAGGAAGTAATGTATTTATAGTAAGCCATATAAAAATGTAAACTAAAATAATCTAAAAAAAAAAAATACCAGAAACAAGAACCACATTAGTGAAGACACTTCCTTCGCTCAAAGAAGCTGCCAGTTGGAATAAGTCTCTCTACGGCTCTTTATAGTGGTGTACTTTTCAAAATGATTCAATATTTACTGGGAGAAAAATAACAGACACACCAACTGTACTGAAACTATCCTATTATATGTAAAATTGAGCACTTCAGTGGCAGTCCAGGATGCTGGGCATCTAACAAGATCAGAAGAAAAATGGTACACTATATCGCTTTCCATGGTGTTTTTCTAGTTGGGGGGGGGGGGGAACAATGAAAATGAATCGTTGGATGTTAAAAAAAATGGTATAAAGTCCTTATTGTCCCCTCTAAACCTTGTCTTCACATTATTACATTGATATTCTGTTTCAAGTTTTAGCAGTACAGGCCACAAGGCTAAAAAATAAATCAGGTTGGAGAAATTCTCTAAATAGCTTTCACTTGTATATTTGTATTTCCATTGTTAGTAACAAAAGTGAGATCCCATCATTGCTTATAATTTTTTTAAGCCATAACTAGCTTAAATTTTCTACAACTACACAAAACTGCTTATTTAACTGTAGCAGCCAAAGGTTAAAAAAGCAAAACAGGCAATTCAGTCATTTAAATAAAAGAAAAAAAATCTCATCCCAGAAATATGAGGTACTATTTTTATCTTCAAAAACTTTATTGGTAAAAATATGTTTGCTCTTAAGATGCAGGGAGAAAGCAATAGTCACAGTGCACTCTGTTATAAAAACATGCCATGCCACTCAAAAAATCCTAAGGGCAGCTCTGACTAGCGACAACTCAGGACAACAATTTTCTGAGGACAGAGTAAGAACAGAGAAAATGGAGAACCCTGGTGTCTCACCCAAAGTGACAAGAATTCAATTTAAACATTTATATAGCATATTACATTAAAGAAATACCATAACCAGTAGCATTTCCCATATTTAGTCTGTATCACTGTGGGGTATTTATATTTCAGAGTTTACTTTGTAACATGCCCCGGTATCCTCCTGTAAGCTTACAGCTTCATTTTTATTATAGAAAAAAATTAGCAAAAATACTTCACTTGTGGGGAACTGCTTCATTATATTGCAATTTAAGACATTTTGAAATTTCCTTACAAGCCAGAGCAAAAGTTCCACCTACAATGGAACACCTATTCATTAGTTTACAAGTTCCAGCAAAGCAACTCTATATTCTGTGTTTCATTAAAAAACCCCAAACCTTTCCCATCAGACCTTTGGAGTAGCAATATAGAACTTACTTGGCACATCCAAATGCCATTAATCTGTATTTGTTATTTACTGCCACACAAGTTCCATCAAAAACATCTTGTGCCCAAACACCACGGAGCTGCTGCAAGGGGAATGGGGAAAAAAAAAAAAGAAGGCTTCAAGATGTTATTTAGGCAGCACATTAATTCATCTAAGTGGGCCCAACCTGCATCCCTCCATACACAGAATTCACAGATGTGACCAATGTGACCAGGGGTGCTCAGAGTGAAGGAGGGACTGCTGTACTGGGCCAAGAGGAATTAAAACCTACATTTTAAAAAATTTTAAGATGTCCCCTCTTTTTCAAGATAAAAATTATGTTCAGATAAATTTCTTTTCAAGTGTATGCTATATCTTGATAGCCTGAAGCAAAGCATATCTGTCTTTCTTTTAAATATAGCAAAAGAACAGTACATACTGAGCCATCACTCTTGTTAGTTTCTGAGTTTCACCACTTGAGACACAGAATGTTTTGTAACATTTTTTAAAATGTTGGTCTCCATATTTTAATGGAGGCATTCAGACACTTCAGAAAATGAGGATGTTGACACAGAAATCCCAAGTCAGATCTCTATTATTTTACCACAGCTGTTAGTAAAATAGAATCACACTTCTATAATGGAAGAGTCCAGATTATTTTTGAAGGCACTGATGGTACGTTCTAAAAGTTTTTATTTTAAATTACAGGAATCACAAATTATAAAACCACGTTGTGTCATTGCACTCTATATGATTTTATAAAAAATGTTAATGAGTGTGAATATAATGTAACTGGAATATGCTTCATGCAAAAGGTCTCTTGTAAGGTATCATTACAAAGCTTATAATTTACTGAATGTGTTCATCCTATTTGTATGAATGTATCGTTCTTGTATCTAAAACTAGAAATATAAAATATAACTTTGAGGGCCTACTGTAATTATGCAAAGTGTGGGCCACTAATGGTGGTTTGGAATCTTAATGGCTCCCATAAACCAGGACAATTACCTGTAGATGTGATCATGTCACCTAAACTGGAATCCATCTTTAACCTGGTGCTTTTTCACTGAGAAGGAGGGTGGGAACCCAGAGGGACAAAGGATTTCCGCCTTATGCAAAAGATATATAAGTGGGTGGAACAGAACAAAGGGATGGCCATCATGAAAAATCCCCTAGCTACCACCTGAGCAAGGAACAAGGACTGTACTAGGGGAAAGGATTGTGCCCAGACCAGGAAGGCATTCAGTCTGTGAAAGAAACTTATTGAAACATCTCTGAGGGTGAGATTTTATCTGTATTCAGTTTTATTACTGTACTAGACTTAGACTTGTGTGTTTTATTTTATTTTGCTTGGTAATTCACTTTGTTCCGTCTGTTACTCCCTGGAACAACATAAATCCTACTTTCTGTATTTAATATAATCACTTTTTACTTATTAACCCAGAGTATGTATTAATGGGGGAGGAGGGGGGGAGGATGGACAGCTGTGCATCTCTATCAGTGTTATAGAGGGCGAACAATTTATAAGTTTACCATGTTTAAGCTTTATAGAGGGTAAAACTGATTTATTTAGGGTTTGGACCCCATTGGGAGTTAAGCATCTGAGTGTTAAAGGCAGGAACACTTCTTAAGTTGCTTTCAGCTAAGTCTACAGCTTTGGGGCATGTGGTTCAGACCTTGAGTCTGTGTTGGAGCAGACTGGCGTGTCTGGCTCAGCAAGACAGGGAGCTGGAGTCTCAAGTTGGCAGGGAAAGCAGGGGCAGAAGTCGTCTTGGCACATCAGTTGGCAGTTCAAGGGGGTTTCTGTGATCCAACCCATCACACATGTAACAAGTGCAGTTTGCCTCAAAAACAGACGACATTCTCCATTTTTGTAGGTGTCATAAATATAAAGGGAAGGCTAACCACTTTTAAATCCCTCCTGGCCAGAGGAAAAAACCTGTTCACCTGTAAAGGGTTAAGAAGCTAAAGATAACTTCACTGGCACCTGACCAAAATGACCAATGAGGAGACAAGATACTTTCAAAGCTGGAGGGGAGGGCGGGGGAGCAAAGGGTTCTCTCTGTCTGTGTGTTGTTTTTGCCCGGACCAGAGCAGGAATGCAGGTCAGAACTCCTGTAAAGGGTTAATAAGCAATCTAGTTAGATATGCGTAAGATTCTGTTTTGTTTAAATGGCTGATAAAATAAGTTGTGCTGAATGGAATGTATATTCCGGTTTTTGTGTCTTTTCGTAACTTAAGGTTTTGCCTAGAGGGATTCTCTATGTTTTGAATCTATTATCCTGTAAGGTATTTACCATCCTGATTTTACGGAGGTGATTCTTTTACTTTTTCTTTAATTAAAATTCTTCTTTTAAGAACCTGATTGCTTTTTCATTCTTCTTAAGATCCAAGGGTTTGGGTCTGTGTTCACCTATGCAAATTGGTGAGGACTTTTATCAAGCCTTCCCCAGGAAAGGGGGTGTAGGGTTTGGGAGGATTTTCGGGGGGAAAGATGTTTCCAAGCGGGCTCTTTCCCTGTTATATATTTATTAGACGCTCAGTGGCAAAAGGTAAAATAGTGTGTACCTTGGGGAAGTTTTAACCTAAGCTGGTAAAAATAAGCTTAGGGAGTTTCTCATGCAGGTCCCCACATCGGTACCCTAGAGTTCAGAGTGGGGAAGGAACTTTGACAGTAGGGTTGGTGTAAAATTTAGTTAGGGCCACGAAATGTAAAAATGCCTGTGAAATTTTTGGGTTATGGGCTTTAATTTAATGAGAGTTCTGGTTAAGCAAAGTAAAACAGGTTTGTAACATTTATCGTAAATCATGTGCTTTTATGGCACTACAGAAAAATAAGTAGAATGTACCAAAAAAGGACTCAAGCAAATAAAAAGCATTACCAAATCCAAGCTGAAACTGATGGATCTAGGTAATACTAAAAATGTAAGCTATATAAAATCCAGGAAGCTGAAAAAGCCTTTTGTAGAGAATAAAAAAGTCAAGTAAAGAAATCTAACAATAAAAAAGTTGAATATATTATTGAATATAGGTAAAAAGCCCCTAAATACCTGAATGTAAAGGAAAATAATTATTTTCCCCTGTATTGGTAGTTTATAGGTTAAATTAAAAGTGAAGAAGACATCTCAGAAGAGACCATAATTCTCTAATAGAAACATTAGAAATCATATCTATAAAAAAGTGATAGGCACCTCTCAAAGCACTTAAATCAATGATTAGGCACAATACCACCTCTGAGGTATTGCACAGCTGGGAAAATCACCCCTTTTATTATTCTCTGTTTATAGCTGGTAACAGGAAACCAGTGGCAGAAACAGGAATAAAACCCCAGAACTGGGAACATAAACAAAGGGACCGATCTTGAGCTGTTATAAATTGTAACAGTTCCATCGACTTAAAGAGAAATATGACAATTTTCACCTGTTCTCTATCTGCCCCCAGATCTCTTAGCATCCTGTCCTGTGCTTTTCCACAAGGCCACACTTCCTGCCCTAAAAATAATTATTAATTCAAGTGATTTTTATGGACTACAGTAGTTTTATTTGTCCATATTACTAGCTATGTTAGTGGAAGTGGCTCTACAACTAATATTGAAGAATTCAGAGGAACGTAAAGAACTCATTTAAAAATGAAAAATGAACGTCAAGAGACAGGGGAAAAATGAATAGTCACAAAGACTGAAACTGTTACAAAGAAAAAATATGTGTCATAAAAGCAGTAAGTAAACCGTACCTCAGCAGTGAATCTACTTGATACTGGTGTAATGAAACCAACTCTGCCATCATTAAAAACAGCAGCAAACCCATCAAGTGTGGCACAATATTCCATATCTTTAATGTGTATATCTTCAAAACCCAAGAATGAACCTACTGATGAAACAAGAGCAATTGTTAAGAATCGTCATCACAATCATATTGCTAGCCAGAGTTTACAATCTTTGAAGTATTCTCTCTGTGCATAATAGGATCTCAGTACAATAGGCTAGATTGTCTATATTTAGCAAAGGGGAAAAAAAAACAAAAAACTTCTCTCCTCTTCAGTTGTTAGAGCAGAAAAAGATATCAGACTTAGATTTTTGGCGTAGAAGGTATTTTTTCCATATTATCTAACCAATAAACAGGGGATGGGGACGGGGATGGTAAAGTACCTCGAGAAGACTGCAGGTCTACAGAAAATGGTACTGTAGATAGGTTGATGGCCTTCCTTCCATTTGTCATGCCATCCCAGTGAATAAGATGGAGCAATCCATCAGCAGTAGCAACCAGTAGATCCTCCAGCATGGACTGCAAACTGAGGAAAAGCAATGGTTACTCTCCAGAGATGTGTTGTCTAAACCAAACTCTGAGGACTATTCATGTAACAAAAACACTATTTTATAACACTGTAGATAACAGATGTCTGGAAGCAGTTACTCAAGTAAGTTACTCTGTGGAAGATGTAGTATGCAGTTAAAAAGTTTATCAAGATATTGAACTAATAAAATATCAGCAGTGTTTCCACTTCTCCAAGAATTCAGAGTTGTTCATGAACACTGAATGGATAAATTAACAGTGCTACTGATATCTGAACCCCTGATGAAGACTTTTCTTTTTGCGAAAGTGAAAAATGTGTAAAATTATTTGCAAAAAGAAAAAGGAGTACTTGTGGCACCTTAGAGACTAACCAATTTATCTGAGCATAAGCTTTCGGGAGCTACACCTCACTTCATCGGATGCATACGTGGAAAGTACAGAAGACGTTTTTATACGCACAAACCATGAAAAAATGGGTGATCATCACTACAAAAGGTTTTCTCTCCCCCCACCCCACTCTCCTGCTGGTAATAGCTTATGTAAAGTGATCACTCTCCTTACAATGTGTATGATAACCTGGAAATGGCCCACCTTGATTATCATATGCATTGTAAGGAGAGTGATCACTTTACATAAGCTATTACCAGCAGGAGAGTGGGGTGTGGGGAGAGAAAACCTTTTGTAGTGATAATCACCCATTTTTTCATGGTTTGTGCGTATAAAAACGTCTTCTTTACTTTCCACGGTATGCATCCGATGAAGTGAGCTGTAGCTCACGAAAGCTTATGCTCAAATAAATTGGTTAGTCTCTAAGGTGCCACAAGTACTCCTTTTCTTTTTGCAAATACAGACTAACACGGCTGTTACTCTGAAACCCGTAAAATTATTGAAAGTAACAATTACTTAATACCAGATTAGTGATATTCATAATTATAAAACCAGAAGGGACCACTGTGATCATCTTGTCTGAGCTCCTGTATAACAAAGGCCCTAGGACTTCCCTGAATTAATTTCTGTTTGAAGAGGTGTTTATCTTATTAAGGCTTTATGTGACAGCTGCTAATCTGAGACCTATACCTAGTGGCCAGAGTGAAAAATATCTGTTGTTGCTAAACCATTCCCAAAAGCCAGGCTCCCTACAATTTAAAATGGCTAAGACCTGTATGCTGTATTACACACGGTACTGAATTTTCACTTCATTTAAAAAGAAAAGGTAACTTCTGTTACACTTTCTTTGCTTGTCTGGCTTCAGTTCAGTTTCTTTCCTATAGCAGAACATGGTCTCTTTCTACCCCTCCCCAAGTTATTTTCAGTGTTTTTTTCTTCTCCTTTTCTCACTCCCTATCACTCTAGGAGTGGTGGGTGAAATTCTGTGGCCTGCGTTGTGCAGGAGGCCAGACTACATGATCATAACGGTCCCTTTTGACCTAAATATCTATGAATCTACCTCCCAAAATCATGTATCCTATCTCCTACCTATATTCTCTCCCCATCTCCCTCAATCTTGTATTTCCTCTACAACCTTCTCATTCTTCTACCAATGTAAACCCCTTAATTTTCATCCCCCTTCCACAAGGATTTAGGAATTTTACCAGACACCTAAATAGCAAGAGGCTACGATGCAAAAGATCACAAAAATCTGGAGGGGTGCTCTTACCCACATCGAACACCCATTCAATGAGAAATCTCCTGCTGGGAAAAGAGATAATACCAGGATTCTGACCCAAGATGCTGCCCATGGACTATTTAGGCACTTGTAGGTGTTTGACAAAGCTGAGTGCCCATCCCTCCCTGCATCCAGAACCTCCTGGCTTTCTACAAAGGTGGGCAAAAGGGTATGTGCTACCCTACATCTCTCAGCCTCCATTCCTAGCCTCCCATACACTGAATGGTTCTCTTTTCTGCTACTGCTCTGTTTTCTTACACTCCAGCCAAGTGAAGGTGACTTGATTCTTTTCAAATTCACTGCTGCTCACAGGATATCGAATGGCAGCAGCTAAAACTAACAAAACTCTGACCAGTTTGCACTCTGCTTCAGAGTTGCAAAGCTCTGAGGCAGATGTAACAGAACTGTTTGCATGCAGACATAGGAAGACATTTTATCAGCGTATACTCTGATTATGTGTGTTTCACTATCAACAGCCTAGAAACTTAATTTTCTCAAATGAAGTCCTAAAATCTGCAGAAGGTGAGGGTGCCTGGAAAGATTCCTTCTCATTGTGGAATTAACATATCATTCCACCTTATAAAGGCAAAGAATCACTCCGAAGATGTTTATTTTCTCCCAAACAAAATATTTTATATGCCCTCTGAACCCAGTGCCAAATTCTACATAGAAGCACACAAGCCAATACACAATTTATACTGGAGACACTGAAATAATCTTTTGCTAAATGTATTCTGACTTCTAAGGCTATTTTTGAGTTCATAATCATTTGTATCAAAATTACTGTAGGTTTTATATTCAAATGTGTAATACATATACAAAGTTCAAAATTAATTTTTACACCTACTGTAAATATTTTTTAAAATTTCCCACAGAATTTTAAGTGGTAAGGGTAAAAACCATTCATGCTACAATGTGAGAAAATCTGTCCATTGCTTGCTATAACTAAAAAAAGCATCTGAAGCTACCTATTTAATTCCACAACACACGATTCATAACTTAGTAAAAATTAACACTGATTTGTGTTCCTTAAATATTTGCAGAATGAGTCAGAAATAGAGGTTTCCTACAAAACTATGCATATAGCATACATTATGTATACAGTTAAGTACACACAAGCACCCCCGAAAAGGGGAAGCTAAATGGAAGTTAAAACTCAGCTGTGATTTGTGTTTATATTTCCTCTCTCCATCTTTTCACTTATCATTTTTGTGCCTTCTTCCATGCCATCCCTACACTTGGAACTTCCTTTTGCACATCTGTGAATCATGTAACCATTCTCTTTTCTTTCAAGTCCCATCTGAAAAAAATCACTTCCATAAAACCCACAGACACTACCCCACAGTACTACAGCTTTAGAAAAGTCACACCTATTATAAACAATCCAGACTGAATTTCTTTCTAAGTAACCCAATGCGCTTAAATTTATGATGTTTGTTTAGACTGTGAGCCTCTCAGGGCAGGAAATAGGTTTTTCATCTTGTATTAATGCTGAGCACAGCGTGGACACTTCAATCTAGTACCTTTCAGCGTTTGGGGGGGGCAGGGAGGGAAGTGTGCTCACCAATGGAAGAAGGAAGCTTTCCCTGCACATCACAGGTCAAGTTCTCCACTCAGCCTTTGTCTCTGCTCTAGCAGGTTTAGTAGGTATGAGGAGTGGTACCACCGTTTACATATACCATACTACTCTGTATTTTACATGAGCCAGATAGAATACAGAAAAGCTATTTTGAAAAATAGCTAAGAGTTTCTAAAGGGTGTGCAGATGTGCAGCAGCAGTGTGAGTAATTTTTTTACACCTGTGCAGGATGCCTATATTAGATGTTTGTACTGATGCTGCTACACCAGGGCAAAAAATCCACACCATAGACAAGACCTGTAGACAAGCACCAAGGCAAAATATTCATGCAAATAAGCTTCTACCCTCCAACTACCAATTAGCAACTTAGATTTTGCTTTCTTTGATCTATTTTTTTTTTTTTTTTAATCTATTTTCTGGTTCCACTCTCCCCAACCTCCCCCCCTCAAATAGACACATGTATGATTATATACCACACCTGGTGATAGATGCTTGCAAATCCAGCACTTTCTTCATCTCTAGAGTTAACGAAGGAGCACATTGCTCTTCCTTATAACGTGGTGTCCCTTTCACATGTGGGCTTCCTCTACAAGAAAAATCAAACATTAAATTGAAATAAGCTGCTTGTGTCTCAAGTGGTAATGATTATACAGATCCACATTTCTCACTCAGTTTTTTCTCCTGAGGTATAACTACAGATGCTTACTTAAGAATAACTGACACCGGCAAAGATAAATGTTTTGAATGCAGTTTTGATACATTCACACTAGATTTATTCTTAGTCATATGATCCTAGCCCAACCTGAATATTAGAGATACTTGAGCTTTGATAATTTTCATTAATAACCTGAGTACCTGTCTGAATGCTGTTTATTAGTATGTGACCATACACTTTGTTCATACGTCAATTCTGATTCATCTCACACACAATGTGGTATATTTTAAAAAAATTAATGGTATCTTTCATACGAAACTTCTCTATAAAGTTTACTACTAAATCTTTTCTGAGAGGTGAAGAGATTCCAATTCTCATGGTGATTCTGAAGAATGCAGTTTTGCAAACAATGACTTAGCAGGTCTCAATGTGTTAACCTCTGTAATACAACAAACAAGATACAAGCATTTCAACAATGCTTTTCAGAGCATTTATCCCAACATTAATTCTGCATCACACCTCATGAGAAGCAGGAAAGCATTTATTCCTTCACACATGGGAAAACGTGAAGCATGCAGGTCCCACAATGAGTCAGTGCCAGAGCTAGGAGAACAAAGCAGTCCAACTACCAGTCCCCGGCTTTAAACAGCAGGCCATCAGGTCTAGCACCCTCCAGACGTGAAATACTTCAACATTTTTTTCAAGTTTCACATCCCCACTTCTTCCCTGCTAGCCATAAACTTGCAGTTATTTTAAACCTCAGCTCAATCCTGATGAAATGCAACACAAAATGCTATAAATTTTCATATTGATCTACTACGTTGCAGGAGCACTTCTGCAAACCATCCAAAATCCAGAGTTTTGTGACGCTATCACAACAGAAACTAATTCAAGTACGGCTAAGTGTTAAGTAAATATATAGTTATGATTCATAAACACAAAATTCTACGCAAAAAATAACCTCAGGTTTGTTTGAAAAAAGTCACAAGAGGAAGAAAATTTGTCAGACAAGGTTAACATTACCACAACAGCCTAAACTTTACTCCACTGCTTGAGCTTTGCAGAAAACGTTGTCCTTTGGGTGCGATACTCTCTCGATTACCACATTCTCGATTACCAGATTCACCTCACAGCTTTTGTTTATAAATATTATGCTGTGTTTTAACAAATGAAGGTAGTAAATACAGCATAGACCACCTCATAATTCACTGTTGTCTACCATTCCATTGGTTGTTCTTGTAATGTCAACTCACAGGAGTGCAGCTCTACATTAGTCTTCCAATGGCAAAGCTACATCTATAGCACAGCACTGGTTCTCAGCCAGGGTTAGCGTACCCCTGGGGTATGCAGAGCTCTTCCTGGGGGTACAACAACTCATCTAGATATCTGCCTAGTTTTACAACAGGCTACAGAAAAAGCAGTAGTGAAGTCGGTACAAGCTAAAGTTTTATACAGAGAATGACTTGCTTATACTGCTCTGTATACTATACACTGGAATGCAAGTTCAATATTTATATTCCAATTGATTTATTTTATAATTATATGGTGTCAAATATAAAGGAAAGGGTAAACACCTTTAAATCCCTCCTGGCCAGAGGAAAAACCCTTTCACCTGTAAAGGGTTAAGAAGCTAAGACAACCTCACTGGCACCTGACCAAAATGACCAATAAGGAGACAAGATATTTTCAAAGCGGGGGGGGGGGGGGGGGGAACAAAGGGTTCTCTGTTTTGTTTTTTTTTGGCCAGGACCAGAGCAGGAATGCAGGTTAGAACTCCTGTAAAGGGTTAATAAGCAATCTAGTTAGATATGCATTAGATTCTGTTTTGTTTAAATGGCTGATAAAATAAGTTGTGCTGAATGGAATGTATATTTCTGTTTGTGTCTTTTTGTAACTTGAGGTTTTGCCTAGAGGGATTTTCTATGTTTTGAATCTGATTACCCTGTAAGGTATTTACCATCCTGATTTTACAGAAAAAATTTTTACTTTTTCTTCAATTAAAATTCTTCTTTTAAGAACCTGATTGCTTTTTCATTGCTCTTAAGATCCAAGGGTTTGGGTCTGTGTTCACCTATGCAACTTGGTGAGGATTTTTTTTTAAATCAAGTCTTCCCCAGGAAAGGGGGTGTAGAGCTTGGGGGGATTTTGGGGGAAAAGACGTTTCCAAGTGCGCTCTTTCCCTGTTATATTTGTTAGATGCTTGGTGGTGGCAGCAATAAGGTTCAGGGACAAAAGGTAAAATAGTTTGTACCTTGAGGAAGTTTTAACCTAAGCTGGTAAAAATAAGCTTGGGGGTTTTTCATGCAGGTCCCCACATCTGTACCCTAGAGTTCAGAGTGGGGAAGGAACCTTGACATATGGTAAAAATGAGGAAGTGAGTGATTTTTCAGTAATAGTGTGCTGTGATTCTTTTGTATTTTTATGTCTGATTTTGTAATGGGTATTCAAGACAAATCAGAAAGGGGTACAATAGTCTGAAAGGTTGAGAGCCACTGAACTATAGTAAAGAGGAAATTTCAAGAAAAAGCTAGTGTACACACAGTTTCTACCTATATAATGTTAACTCTGCTTAGCGAGGAAGTCTTTTGCAGCCCCCATAGAAGTATACAATACAAACACTGACATCTGGAGCCAGTTAATATGAATGCATTGTTTCTGCAGAACAGCAGATCTCTTAGAGGAGAATACAAATGATACAGATTAAAAGAAAAAACTCTGACGACATCATGGCTTGCTGGAAAAGGAACACGAGATCTCAGGTGGTGTTTGCAGACATAGCTCCTTTGAAAAACAAACAAATCTCATAAGCCACAAAGCACCTTTTTCAAAAAGATACGTGATCATTGGTAAGTGATAATTTTGAACTGTATTTACCACTAATTCCGCTATTCTATTCACCACTAATTACTTCATTAATTGACTGCTGATTATAATTTTGCAAATAGAATGCATCTCCTATTATCCAAATACAAAGGGACACACAGATCGCAGTTTGATGAATTCAACAACAATATTTTATAATGTTTTAAATTAACATTGTAATCTCTTCTTTCTGTGTTCATTGAAGACATTTTTCTAATTCTTACATGTCAGATTCTCTGTCTTAAAAGATAAATACTCTTTCTTGTGTAATACAAATGCAGTTTAAGGTGGTGTATTAAAATCCAGAAGTATACTGTGTTCATGACGGACATTTTCATGAGTCGGTTTTACTATTTAAATTACTTTGACCTTTAAACCATGAATGCATGTTGCTGACAGAAGCAGGAAGGAATGTTTCTGTGTTGCCACATCAGCAGCTACTGCACTTCTATTCAAATTCTAAGTAACTGCAATGATTTCATACAAGCACTGAAGAGGGATGAAAACATTTTCCAAAAGCCAAAGAACTTGATGTCTAAGCGCTTATGAACACATTTTCTGCAGAACTCTACTTGCATTAAAATGTACAGGGAAAAAACCCTTGCTGAAGAAATAGGTTAATGGGGTTTTTTTTTGTTTTTTGCTTCTTTATAGGGTAAGCAGAAGGCCCAAAAGGTTTCTCCATTTGTTCCTCTCCACTGGGAATTCACATCTTGACTAGTGCCCTGGACGACTGAAGGCCTGGCAGAATTATGTCAGATGTCATGAAAGAAACCTAAGAGATAAAAATTGGGTTTTATTCACTATTTAAAACTCTGATTTTGGTTTTGTTAGTTAATTAATATAAGTACAGAATCACAGAAATGTAAGAGCAGAAGGGACCTCCAGAGGTCATCTAGTGAGTCCACCCCCGAGCTGAGCCAGGAACAAGTATATCTAGACCAACCCAGACAACCCATTCTTAAAAACCTCCAAAGCTGGGGATTCCACAACCTCCCCTGGTAATATATTCAAGTACCTAAGTATACTTATAGTTAGATAGTTTTTCCTAATATCTAATCTAAAACTCCTTTGCAGCAAATAAGATTACTTCTTGCCCTACCTTCAGTGGACATGAAGAACAATTGATCACCATCCTCTTTATAACTGCTCTTAACATATTTGAAGACTTATCAGGTCTCTCCCCCATCCCAGTCTTTTCCCAAGACTGGACATTCCCAAATTTCGTTTTTTGTTTTTTTTAAATCTTTCCTCATAGGTCAGATTTTCTAAACCTTTAAATCATTTTTGTTGGTCTCCTCTGGGCTCTTTCTAATTTATCCATATCTGTCTTAAAATGTACTGCCTGAAACTGGACACAATACTCCAGCTAAGGACTCACCAACATCAGACAGAATGGGTCAGTTACTTCTCATGTCTTACATATGACCCTTATGTTAATACATACCATAATGATATTGGGCCTTTTTTGCCACTGCATTACACTATTGGCTCATATTCAATTTGTGATTCATTATAACCTCTTGATCCTTTTCTGCAGTACTACCCAACCATTTATTCCCCATTTCATATTTGTGCACTCAATTTTTCCTTCCTAAGTATAATACTTTGCACTTGTCTTTACTGAATTTCATCCTGTTGATTACTGGCCAATTCTCCAATGTACCAAGGTTATACTGAATTCTAAGCCTGTCCTCCAAAGTGCTTGCAAACCTTCCCAGTTTGGTGTCCTCTTCAAATTTTATTAGCATTCTCTCCACTCCATTAATGAAAATACTGATCAGTATTGGACCCAGGACAGACTCCTCAGGGACCCCACTAGATTCACCCTCCCAGTCTCACAAGTCATTGATAACTACTCTAAGTATGATTTTTCAACCAGCTGTGCACCCACCTTATTGTAATTCCATTTAGATCACATTTCCCTTGTTTTATTATGAGAATTTAATGTGGGATCGTGTCAAAAACCTCACTAAAAATAAAGATATAGCATGTCTACCACTTCCCCCATCCCTGTCAAAGAAGGAAATTAGGTGGTATTGCCTGATTTATTCTTGACAAATTTATGTTGCAATTATGTGTCACTTAGTATCCTTTAGGAGCTTTTACAAACTGATTGTTTAATAATTTGTTTCAGTATCTTTCCAGGTATCAAAGTTAGGCTGACTAGTTTATAATTCCCTGGGTCCTCATTGTTCCTCCTTCTAAAGGTAAGGATTGTGTTTGCCCTTCTCTAGTACTCCATGAGCTCTTGAAGATAATTGTCACTGGTTCTGAGACTGCTCCAACTAGTTCCTTAAGTACTCTAGGCTGAATTTTGTCAAGCCCTGTCAACTTGAATAAATATAACTCATCTAAATATTCTTTAGCCTTTTCTTTCCCTATTCTGGCTTGTGTTCCTTTCCTCTTCTTATTAATGCTAAGCTTGTTAAACATCCGCTCACAATTTATCCTCTTATTGAAGACTGAAGGAAAATAGGCATTAACACCTCTGCCTGTCTGTTAAAGATTTAACATGGCTGATCATTAAAAGTGAAGACCTGAGAATACTCCCATTACATCTGTGTGATTCAAGGAAGGCCCTCAGAAAGACAAAATTTTATGTCCCTCATATTTCTGTGGTAAAATATAAGAATGGGGGAAGGGAACTGCAACTTTCAGGCCTTCTTTAATGCATCATAAAGAATCAAAGAGAGGCACAAATTCTTATCCTGGTAAGATTTCAGACTACAGAATAATTCCTTAAAGATATTTTACTTATAACTCAATCTCATGTCACCTATGATGCACCTATTTCACTGCACAGCTAAGATCATGAGTACTACATGGTTATTATAGAGCTAACAGAAGCACCTTCCAAATTATGACATTCATATTTTAAGTGAAGACTTTAACTTGGTGTAAAATGACTAAATTGTTTAAAGATCATTCCCATTTAATTGCTGCACCTCTTCTCTCCAAAATCTCACACTTGTCTTCATCTTTTCCCATCTCCAACCCCATTCTTTCTTGCAGGTCAGCATCACTGTCCTCCCCAGACCAATACCTTGGTTTCCATTTTGTTTCTGAACGGTGCAGGTATATCCTGTAAACAAGGGCAGGAAATCTAAACAACACACACACAAATTTGTTATAGGACTTGCAAAATTAAGAGGTTTACTTGTATATAAGCAGGGAAAAAGGTATGAGAGGAAGCATGAGATACCACTCCCACTGAAGTCAATGGCTTCCATCAAAAAACTGATGCAGGGATGAAGGGAATAGGTTTTCTTATTTCAACAAAGAATGCTCAGCTTTAGTCAAAGGCAGCAGCAGCACTGGGCAAATATACTGAGTTCCACTTCACTGGAAATGTTTTCACTCTGTTCCTAAAAAATATGCTGAGCAGACTAATGGTATAGTTCAGTGACAAACGTGTACAATTTGGACTGGGAGGTGAAGGAGCATGAAGACCTCCATGTCGAAAAAACCTGAATACCTGCCATTTGATACACGCTGCTCCATTCCAAAGGCAAAGTAATTCACCCTTCAGAATAATTTTTTAAAATGAGCCTTGTGATAAGTCAATGCTAGCAGAAATGATTAAGCAGTATCCAGAAAAGAGGTAAATTCCAACAGAGTCAGAGAAAGCATACTAACCTTTCTTTCAATTTGGTGTTGCTAAAATATTAGCAAGGAGTTCCCAGGAATCCCCATCAGTCCAGTACATAAAAGATATTTTATCTTTAAATGAAGATGCAAACACGAATCCAGGGATTCCTTTTCTACTGAAGAGATATGGGTAATGTGTAACAAATATCCAAAAGTCTGTTGAACAAATCTTCCACTACTTCTTTAGTCCACCTTACTACAGAAATATACCTCCTTTCCAGCCTTAATCAGGCTGGCACCTGCACCCTGCCAGGACTTTTGTGGTTTACCTTATATTTACAAATTATTGAACATTAAATAGTGCCATTATTAACTAACCAACATCAAGTATTGTGCCACGGGAAAGCATTATATAGAGGTCACACTGCCTGCTTCAGAAGCTACCCAAGGATCCATAAAGGTGAGCTACAAAGTTTTTTTTTTAAAATTAGATGTATTTTTTGCTTCTTTGTAATCTGTGAGACAGGCCTGAAATGGTCCCCTTTCGCTCAATTATTTTCAGCTTACAAATATTAAGAAAAAATAAGGGTGGTCTTCTGTGGTGTTTCTGGAGGACTTCATTTTGGGATTGGTCTCAAATGTTTATTGTGAATTTACACCTTAGTTGAAGAATATTTGAACAACATAAGCAGTACTACACAGCATTTTAAAAATATCATGGTGTTTGTATCAGAAAGGATGAACACAGAGTGGTGTCCAAGAGGGAGCTTATTGTCCAAGTATCATTTATAATTTAAGGGCATGTAGTCAAGTAAAGGGAACGATTAGAAGCTGTATGGAATTCATTATTTTAAAACTAGCTCACTGTGGCGGGACGAGGACTCACCAGCACGGCGCCTCCTGCTGGTCGTCTAGGGAATCAGCTCTTTCAGCACAGAGTGCCCTCTGCAGGCCGGTGTCTCGCCCACCGCTGGCCCGTGTCCCTCCTGGACCCTGATGCCTGCTCTACCTCTGGGTTCTGCCCCCCGAAACAACCCACAATGGGGGTCTCCCCACCCAGGGGAATCCCCAACCCTCTATCCCCACCCTACCTCAGTGGCTACTGCCAGTCACCATCTAGCCCCCACTCCCTGGGGGAGACTGCACTGTATAAACCACTCATTATCGGCAAGGGGGGTTGGACCAGCTGCCTCTGGGCTGCCCGTTTGCAGACCCAGTACCTTTTGTAGGCCTTTAATTAGGCCTGCAGCCTGTGGTTTTGCTAGGCTGGAGCTCCTCAGTTCCCTCTGCCCTTCCCCAGCACTGCTCCACCCTAGGTACCCTTCTCAGCTCCCAGGCAGCCAAGTCCTTCTCCCGCAAGGAAGCTAGAGAGTGCAAGCCAGCTTCTGACCCACTGCCCTCTTATAAGGGCCAGCTGGGCCCTGATTAAGCTGACCACAGCTGTAGCTGCTTTCCTAGTCAGCTTAGCCTTCCCCACTGCAGCCCTCTCCAGGGCTGCTTTATCCCATTCAGGCAGGAGCAGGGTGACCACCCCACTACACTCACACATAATGGACAGACTCCTTTTTAGGAAAACTGGGAGAGGTGTTATCATAACCAGAAAATGCACAGAGTGCAAGCATTGCATATAGGCAGATCCAGAGGTCAGTGAAACTAGTGAAAGATGCAAGTTTTAACAATTTAAATTCCATAATTGTCAAATCACTCTTGGTCCACAGATGCTGGAGCCAATTTACACAAGAACATGCATAGAATTGCCCTCAGAAGGCTAACCAGCAAATACCTGCAGAAAAACAAATTTATCTCCAACATGAAAGACTAGATCTTTGTGATCTTGCCATTCATGGAATGTAAAATGATGCTTGCCAAAACATGTCCTTTCCACAATACCTTTGCAAGGTAGCTTGATGCCTCAGACATTAAAAAATATATCATGCTTGTCTCTGACTACACAGAGATTGCATCACATAATTTGCTTATGCAATAGGTAAAGACAAATCTCCACCAAACCGCCTCTGCTACTGACAAAAAATTCCAAAAGGCAACTCGTGAGAGACTGATCCTGGCTGCACTGACAAATTAAACCATTTTAGACGAAATGTTTAAACATGGTTCATGCCTACAGTTTAGCCAGTGTTTGGTCAGCATAGACCAGGCATAAGTCTTTTATAAGCCACATTTTAAATCAGTTTTCATTGGCGTGTCTACATGAGAAAAGTCGTCACTGACACTTCATTGTGTAGCATGCTTCTATGAAGGGTTCTGAAAACTGTTTGGCCTCAATGGGTATAAAAGCAATAAAACAGGTTAAATCCAATTGAAACAATTCCAGATTAGGTCACTGTCTAGACTTAATTTTCACAAAAGCCATTTTAACACAATGGTACCTAGTCCACAATACAGGCAAAACTATGGCTGAAAGCTTTTAAAGTGAATTCTTAGCAGCATCTTTTCTAGACTAGGTGGCTGCCACAGGATGCCACCTGTAACATTGAATCACTATGAACTGGATTTTACTGTAGATTGAGGGAAATGTACAAGCAAGCATATTTCAGCATCAAATACTGACACAACAACTAGTTTGTTTACTTTGTAGCTTCCATAGGGCCAAGCTCACTGCACACACCAAGGGTTCCCTGTATTCTCCATTCCACTCCACAAGCTCCCTAGAAGCCACACTCCCATTCCCCTTTATTTCAGGGCCTCCCTGAAACTCCCCCACCCGCTCCTTCATGCCTGGAGCTCTGTGCGCGCCTCATTCCTGGGTTTCTGTGCCCCACCCATACCAGGGCTCTGTGGGTAACCCCATTTCCATGCCCTCCCCTCCCCCACCCATGGCAAGGGCTCTATGAGCCCCCACTTTCCCTTCCAGAATTCTCCTACCCCCCACATGAGGGGCTTTGCGTGCTCCCATTTCAGGGGTTTGTGTGTGTCCCCATTTACTCCTCATGGAAGGGGTCTGCCTGCCACCCGCTACCTTTACCCCATGAAATGGGGTCTGTCTTACATTCGCTCCCTATACCAGGGGCTAACAATCTCTCCTTGCCAGGGGTTCTGTGTGTCTCCTTACTAGGGTCCCCCATTCCCACACCCATGTCAGGACTGTGGGCAGACCCCTACTCCCCTCCCACCTTACCTGAATTCAGAGTGTGGACATGTTAAACTCTGTTGGGAGGATGAGTAGAGATGAGATGGGGGCAGTATTATGCTGGAAGGTGTTAAAGGGTATTATCAGTCAGTTGTTTGATGTACAGCCAATTGAGAAGTTGCTTGACACTCCAGCTGTGCTAAACAGATGGCAGGAGCTCCATATGTTCCCCATTTTCAATCTTTTGAAAATCTGATTTCCAAATCAGTGGAGTGCTAACCACAGATGCCAAGAACATTCCCTGAAAGTTTGGGATTGATTATATGTCATGTTCAAAAGATCCCACATGGCATACAAACAAATGCCATCAAGTTGAGTATATGGCCTCACAAGCTCAGGCAACTAGAGTTTCATAGACTAACATGCATGGTATAAAACTTTTTGAACTGTTATGTGCTAGCAAATACTGCCCTAATATAACTCCTTTGTTGTCAACAAAACAAGGTGTAACTGACCTAGATTTAGTTTTGTACATAGTATAAAACTGGCTAATGGAGAACTACCACCTATCTGAACCATATAGCTAAAGCAAAGTCTAGTACCAAAAACTTATTTCCCTCCAAAGACACTTTGACAAGTTATGTAGTATTCAAGTAACTATATACCACTTCATTCCTTTTATGTAAATGCTGACATTCCAGTTTAATAATCAAACCTCTGACCATATTAACCTTATCCTACTGAAACACAGAAAAAAAACCCTCAATGATAAAGGTAACAATCTCTATACATTTAATCTTGCTAAAAAACAGATAGTGGCAGTGGGTAAAATTTTCCAGGAATACAGGTGACAGGCTCAAGTCCCAATTTTAAAGAGTGATTTTAGGCATATATGTGTGACTTAATGGGTGGGCAAGGGGCCATTAGGAAAAAACAGTAGGCCTTAGGGGAAGCTTATCTCCCACCTGGTGATGAGCCTGCCAGAGAACACTCCAAGCAGCCTGTGAGTAATGTCTGCTATTACTCTACAAGGACATGTGATCAGACCACATGATGCTGGACTCCATCTTGGGATGTCAGTATTTTTCCACAGACTGGTCTGGGAGCCAAGCTTTGAAACAAAGGGTTCCCACCATACGCAAAAGCTATACAAGGCAGGGAGTGACATCATCTCGTGTTCTTCACTCCCTATACAAGACAACTCCTGGAAACATCTGAGGAACAAAGACTGAACTGGGGGAAGTGCTGGACCCAGGAGCGTGTCTGCAGCTTATCACAGTAGCACAGTGTGAAAGGGAGCCCAGGCTGGTGGGTCAGAGGGCTCAGTGGTACCCCAGTTCCAGGTGGCACCCCGGAGGGAACCCATCACAGAGACAATAGGAAATTCAGAAGGACATAGCCCTGAGTAGTTGGAGAAAATGGGAAGGAAAGTTAAACAGCAATGGCTCTGGTTACTCCTTGGGTGGTGCCTAGGTATTAATGCAACAAATGGTGTTACAAGCGCCTCCCCCGACTACTGCCACATACACACACCCATCAACAAAAAGTTCAGAATTTCTCTTTCAGTGACAGAAATCAGTTCAGCAGCTGTACTTCCTGGGTATGAGATCTTTAATGCCCTGACTCGGCAAGCAGCTCCTGACACACGCTCGTCTAAGGAGGACGACATCTACATGGTTAATGCACTAGCCTAGGATTCAGGAGATGTGGGTTCAATTCCCAGTTCTGCCACAGAATTCCTAAACAAGTTATTCCAATGGAGGCATTTAAGAACAGGTTGAATGAACACACGTTAGCGATGGTCTAGGTTTACTTGGTCCTGCCTCAGCACAGGGGCTGGGCTTGATGACCTCTGAAGTTCCCTTCCAGCCCTACATTTCTATGATTCTACAGAGGAAGAGTAGGGTTCTTTCTTCACTACCAGGTTCCAGTACAACCTCAGGCCAGACATACCTTCCATCACCCGACAACAAATGGCTCTGATTATATCTAAGTTAAGTTTATACAAGAGCTGTTTAAACTTTAATTCGTCTAAGATGCACAATAATGCTCATTTTCCTTAAAAATGCTGAAATATCCAACAGTGATCTGCAACAGAGTGAAATACAGGAAACAGCTGGTATCCCATAATCCTCGATCCTTTTTACATTGATCTGCTTTACACTATAGAGTTGAAAGTAGCCACTGTACACTTTAATGTTATAAGTAGTATTGTTAGAGAGGATCAGAGTTCTGTACCCAACCTGGTAAAACTCTGTTCTAACTACAACTAAACATGCTTAATCTCAACATACCCATGTACAAGACTATCACTATCACTGTCAGGGTAGAAAGTTCTTTGAATCTTAATACCATCTTGACAATATTTGACAAATATAGAATCAATAATCCAGAATGTCATCTTTCAACTAGTTATCTGGGTCCCACTTTGTATCTTAAAAGTCTGCTGGAAAGCACCTGGGAGTTGGATTTGTCAATATCAATGTAAACATTTATTTGAAGGACAAAGCCCCTCAAAGGACTGCCAAATCTTTCCAATCTGCCACTGCTCAAGACAAGCTTATCTGACAGTCAGCTGAAGATTTTAGACCTTCTTACTTATACAAGAGGTAAGGACAATCTGCTTCCATAGATCAGAGTCACTTAGCTCTGTGCGCCAAAGTAGCTAAAGAAATTTCCTGGCCTAAATCTACACAAGAAACTTGCAGACATAAACGAGTGCATAACACATGGATCACTGGCAGCATGTAGCCACTAATGAATTGGGCTACGGTCCAAATACACTTTTAAAAACAAGGATCCTCTTGTGCAGGAGAAAGATTAGAACCTTCAGATTCTCTTATGAGGTAAAATTATCTCCTTTCAAAAGCAATTCAATAAATCCTGCTTTTGGTTATTAAAATAAACTACAAGTCCTAGATATTGCAAGTGGCAACTGTGACCAAAAAAAGAACAAAAGCCAATAGTAGCCCACAGATGAAGTTCAGGAATTACAGGGAAAAAATCTTCAGTGGCCAGAGTCGAAGCTGAGACCAACCAATTCTTTCTCCCTAAAATTCCATCCAATCACAGCCAGGAACACTTAGCCTCTTCAGAGATTCACAGACTGCAGAGAGTGAGTGTCTCTGCCCAAGTTCTTCTCATGCTCCATGTGGGTGGGTGAGAAAGAGCCTTCTACCCCCATTCATGGGAACTCTGTTCTCAAGATACAGAGACAGCAAGAATCCCAATTTCTTGCTTCAAACTGAGCCCCCTGAGAACTGTCTTCCCCTCCACCCCGCCTCCCCACCCAGAAATGTCTCTTACATTTAACCCTACAGTTTCCATGCTATACTCCATAAAATAGTTTCCCTTCAAAACTCACATGAAGAGAAACTTTCAGTAAGTACCACACTGATCAGGTTTCAGAGTAGCAGCCGTGTTAGTCTGTATCCGCAAAAAGAAAAGGAGTACTTGTGGCACCTTAGAGACTAACAAATGTATTTGAGCATAAGCTTTCCTGAGCTACAACTCACTTCATCGGATGCATGCAGTGGAAAATACAGTGGGGAGATTTTATATACACAGAGAACATGAAACAATGGGTATTACCATACACACTAACGAGAAATCAGGTAAGCTGAGCTATTACCAGCAGGAGAGAAAAAAACCTTTTGTAGTGATAATCAAGGTGGGCCATTTCCAGCAATTGACAAGAACATGTGAGGAACAGGGAGGAGGGGAGAGTGAGAGAATAAACATGGAGAAATAGTTTTACTTTGTGTAATGACCCATCCACTCCCAGTCTCTATTCAAGCCTAATGTAATGGTGTCCAGTTTGCAAATTAATTCCAATTCAGCAGTCTCTCGTTGGAGTCCGTTTTTGAAGTTTTTTTGTTGAAGAATTGCCACTTTTAGGTCTGTAATCGAGTGACCAGGGAGACTGAAGTGTTCTCCGACTGGTTTTTGAATGTTATAATTCTTGACGGCTGATTTGTGTCCATTTATTCTTTTACATAGAGACTGTCCGGTTTGGCCAATGTACATGGCAGAGGGGCATTGATGGCACATGATGGCATATATCATATTGGTAGATGTCCAGGTGAACGAGCCTCTGATAGAATGGCTGATGTGATTAGGCCCTATGATGGTGTCCCCTGAATAGATATGTGGACACAGTTGGCAATGGGCTTTGTTGCAAGGATAGGTTCCTGGGTTAGTGGTTCTGTTGTGTGGTGAGTATTTGCTTCAGGTTGGGGGGCTGTCTGTAAGCAAGGACTGGCCTGTCTCCCAAGATCTGTGAGAGCAATGGGTCATCCTTCAGGATAGATTGTAGATCCTTGATGATGCATTGGAGAGGTTTTAGTTGGGGGCTGAAGGTGATAGCTAGTGGCGTTCTGTTACTTTCTTTGTTGGGCCCGTCCTGTAGTAGGTAATTTCTGGGTACTCTTCTGGCTCTGTCAATCCGTTTCTTCACTTCAACAGATGGGTACTGTAGTTGTAAGAATGCTTGATAGAGATCTTGTAGGTGTTTGTCTCTGTCTGAGGGGTTGGAGCAAATGCGGTTGTATCGTAGAGCTTGGCTGTAGACAATGGATTGTGTGGTGTGGTCTGGATGAAAGCTGGAGGCATGTAAGTATAGTGGTCAGTAGGTTTCTGGTATAGGGTGGTGTTTATGTGACATCACTTATTAGCACTGTAGCGTCCAGGAAGTGGATCTCTTGTGTGGACTGGTCAAGCTGAGGCTGATGGTGGGATGGAAATTGTTGAAATCATGGTGGAATTCCTCAAGGGCTTCTTTTCCATGGGTCCAGATAATGAAGATGTCATCAATGTAGTGCAAGTAGAGTAGGGGCATTAGGGGACGAGAGCTGAGGAAGTGTTGTTCTAAGTCAGCCATAAAAATGTTGGCATACTGTGGGGCCATGCGGGTACCCATAGCAGTGCCGCTGATTTGAAGATATACATTGTCCCCAAATATGAAATAGTTATGGGTGAGGACAAAGTCAAAGTTCAGCCACCAGGTTTGCCGTGACATTATCGGGGATACTGTTCCTGATGGCTTGAAGTGCATCTTTGTGTGGAATGTTGGTGCAGAGGGCTTCTACATCCATAGTGGCTAGGACAGTGTTTTCAGGAAGATCACCAATGGATTGTAGTTTCCTCAGGAAGTCAGTGGTGTCTCAAAGACAGCTGGAAGTGCTGGTAGCGTAGGGCCTGAGGAGGGAGTCTACATAGCCAGACAATCCCGCTGTCAGGGTGCCAATGCCTGAGATGATAGGGGGTCCAGGATTTCCAGGTTTATGGATCTTGGTTAGCAGGTAGAATACCCCTGCTCAGGGTTCTAGGGGTGTGTCTGTGCGGATTTGTTCTTGAGCTTTTTCAGGGAGTTTCTTGAGCAGACTGTGTAGTTCTTTTGGTAACCCTCAGTGGGATCAGAGAGTAATGGCTTGTAGAAAGTGGTGTTGGAGAGCTGCCAAGCATCCTCTTGGTCATATTCCGACCTATTCATGATGACAACAGCACCTCCTTTATCAGCCTTTTTGATTATGATGTCAGAGTTGTTTCTGAGGCTGTGGATGGCATTGTGTTCTGCACGGCTGAGGTTATGGGGCAAGTGATGCTGCTTTTCTACAATTTCAGCCCATGCATATCGGCGGAAGCACTCTATATAGAAGTCCAATCTGTTGTTTCAACCTTCAGGAGGAGTCCACACAGAATCCTTCTTTTTGTAGTGTTGGTTGGAAGGTCTCTGTGGGTTAGTATGCTGTTCAGAGGTGTGTTGGAAATATTCCTTGAGTCAGAGATGTCGAAAATATAATTCTAGGTCACCACCGAACTTTATCATGTTCGTGGGGGTGGAGGGGCAGAAGGAGAGGCCCCGAGATAGCCCAGAAGAAGAATCTGTCCTAAGAGTATAGCTGGATAGATTAACAATATTGCTGGGTGGGTTAAGGGAACCACAGTTGTGGCCCCTTGTGGCATGTAGTAGTTTAGATAGTTTAGCGTCCTTTCTCTTTTGTAGAGAAGCAAAGTGTGTGTTGTAAATGGCTTGTCTAGTTTTTGTAAAGTCCAGCCATGAGGAAGTTTGTGTGGAGAGTTGTTTTTTTTTTTATGAGAGTATCCAGTTTTGAGAGCTCAGTCTTAATCTTTCCTTGTTTGCTGTATAGGATGTTGATCAGTAGTTAGCAATTTCAGACGGACTTCTTTGGTGTTAATCTACTTGTACACTGGAATGGCTGGAAAACCAAGTACCATCTGATGACACCAGCATTTTCTTTCATTTAATTTAGCTAATCTAAGAGACCAACATGAATTCAGTTCCCAGAAAATAGGATCTTTAAAGCGTCCCATGCTCATTTAATAAGCAGACTTTTTCCTGTAACTGCTTGCAATGCCTGAGAGAATGATTATAATTAGTCTACAAAACTGGGTGTTCCTCTCCATGTTTGTAATTCAACACCATTCCAACTATGACTAAATATTCACACCTCCAAAGTAGGAGAAGGCTGAAAAATTAAAAGGAAACAGGGGATTAAGCAATTATGCCCAAACTCCTTCCAGCAGAGACTGTATTCTCAAGAAAAGTCTGCCTTGGAAAATCTGGGGGTAAAAAACCCATAATGAGAAAAAAGTGAGTGGAGAAGTAAGAGCACCTTAATAGCAAAATTTGATAGATTAAACTCATTCTTCAGTCTGGGCAAAGATACCAAGATTAATACTTCAATGAGAACAATATGCTTTAGCAGATATGCTGTCATCTGTCTGGACCCAGTTTTCTGTAAAGCTTGGCTACCATGTAGCAGTTAATATCAATTTATAAAAATTGTATCTACTCAACTGAGAGTTTTTTTAAAAAGGTTAGATTTTGTGGAATAAGTAACAAAGTAACAGAATCCATAATTTTATGCACCTATTACTTTCTATTTAGCTATCTAATTCTCCAAGTGTATTCAATTGCATTTTGAAAGATATGGGATGCGCTTATCCAGGCACTTGGCTTCTCCAATTCAAGGCTTTAACAGGGGGCTTCAAATGAGCTATGGTCAGCCTGGTTTTCTATTAAGACACTTCCACAAAAACTATCGGCTTTGGATAAAATCAGAAACCAGTACTTTAGGGCCCATTGCATAAGGGTCAAATAGGGATGTCATATCTTTATGATGAAGTTTATGAAATTCCACTTTTAAATGCAAGTTAGAAATATAATAAGGCAAGATTCTCTAAACTACTGTAAACTCTCAATTATCGCTCCAAAGACTGAAATTAAAGAAACTTTATTAAAGTTGAATCAACTGCTCTGGTCTTTGATGGCCATTAGCAAGTGTTTGTTTCCCAAATGGAGGCAGAAATACATTTTGCAACACTGTCCAAATCCTCTGTAGTTGCTGACAATTTAGCAGGAGCGGGCACAGACCACGAAGTAGGAGGATGTAAGGACTTACCTGATGCAAATGAAGACCTGATACAAACATTCTAACTTATTACTGAAAGTGTTCGTATAATTTTTCCTTTAATGCAGCTATAAGAGGCTTTTGAAGATGTAAGTTGTTTAGACAGCTTTTCTGATATTTCAAGAAATTTACAGATTAGTAAATTTTTTTTATAACAGAGGTTTCCCCAGAGAACTGAGATTGGGTGGGAATCTGGTCTGAATCCATAGATCTAGGTGGCTTCAGGGCTAAAACAGGGTTATCTGCATTGCTCAGACTACTGAAAATAAAATCCAAGTAATTTGGTGAAGTCATATTTAACTAGAATCTATTTAAACACATGCTAATTAAATCTCAACAGGAAAAAGAAAACTGATCTTGGAAATAAACTCATTTTAAAGATCAAAAATACAGCGCAAACCTGCAGAATAGCACTATGAGCCAACCCACCAGCAAGCTGTTATTAGCAGGTATCCAAGCTGCTGCACATAAAAGATTGTGTTCCAAGGAAGCACCACATTGTTTCTAGTCCCAGAGAGCTAATTTGTGGATAGTTGATTCATGTGAGGGAAAAGGGGAGATGGAAAAGGCGCTCCTCTTATGACAACCCTACAATATAATTAGGTGTTTCCACCAAGCTGTTTCTTGTTATAAACCCAAAAGATCTAGGTGTGGGCATCCTATAAAATTATTCCTCCTAGGAAAATAAGCACATCACAGAGAGGAATTCAAGTTTTGATCTCTATCTCCATATCTCTATCTCCATCCTTCAAGGAACAGAATCCTGACCAACTATACAGGAGAACCAGAAAGCGACTCTAGATAAGGCACTGCCAAGCAGAACCAAAAAAATAATAAGAAAACAGAAAAATGTTGATCACATTCATGATAATTAAGTTCTAGAAGTAGTTTAAGTGCTTCTCATAAATCAAAGATTCTCAGAAATATATTAAGCTGATGGACTTTTAATAACCTAATACAAAAACTTCAGTACACTACTATTTAATTATAAATGAAATATTGGCACGTGTTCGCAAAAATCGAGGGTTGAGTTTAAACACACAAATGGTCTCACTGAACTCAAACTACTCATCTGATTAAAAGTTAAGCATGTGCTAAATCTTAGCAGGATTGGGAAATAGGTTGCAGGCCCCAAGTCAGACAGCATCTCTTGTATTTGACTACAGACGTATCATGCACACGCTATGGGGCCACATAAATAAATATTTAAAATCTCATTTCCTCAGCATAACGCCCTCCTGTTGATCAAAGAAACAAAAAAAAGTCTTTCACCAATTTACCTTCTGAATGTCTATTAGAAGAACTAAGTCAAACAATCACTAAAATTTTGTATAAAATTACTCAGGGCAGCTCTCTACACCTTAAAACGCTGTATTGTTGCAGCGATGCCGCTGTAGTAGTTAAGCGAAGGCGCTCCTATGCCGACAGGAGAGCTCTCCCGTCAGTGTAGTTAATCCACCTCCCCGAGAGGCCATAGATATGTCAGCAGGAGAAGCCCTCCTGTTGACATAGCACTATCTACACAGGGGATTTATGCTGATATAACTGCGTTGCAGAGGGGTATGGATTTTTCTCACCACCCAAGCAAAGTAGTTATACCAATACTGTATAGGTCTGCAATGTAGACCAGACCTAAAATTATTATATGGTCACTAACAACTTGACTAGAACAGTTGATTTTACAGAGTCTACCACGTACTGTACCTTTAAACATAAATTGTCCCTCTGGTTTTAGCTTTACTAGTACAGACATATTTAAAAATAAAATTCTTACAAGATAAAACAGAACACACAGTCTCAATTCCTGATTAGTCTCATGTACTGTATACAAGATACAATGCCCCGTCAGTATATTTATATATTTCAAAAAGTATGTGCCCTCAGCATTTTGGGCTGTTTCATTCCATTTTTCTGGCAATAAAATAGGTGTACAATAAATTTCCTGAGATCTTGCTAGCGTGGAGCTTTTTGTTCTGTTTTATAAAAAGGGAAGTCATGTAACTACATAAACCTGACATTTATTTATGGTGTATAAATAGCTCTAACAAACTGTAGAAAAATATACAATTAGTCATGAAAGTAAAAGTAAATTCAGTTTTATTCTTTATATCTGATAAAGGGCTGTCTGAAGGGCTGATAATTGCACCACATGGTAAACTTTCCACTCAACCAAGCAAAAATTCATTTGGAAATCATTTAACATACTTGCAGCTCTGCTCCTTTTCCTACTGGCACTGATCATACTGCACATCAGTCCAAAATGTTGGGTGCTTGAAAAAAGGCAAACCCTGGCCTCCATGTTGCATTCAAAACTCAAAAGGCCATGGAATTTTAACAATACTTTCAGAACAGCTTCCAAAAACATTCTACCACCAAAGAATCATCATTATAGAGTGCATCTCCATTTAATCCCCACCCACAACACTTTCTAAAATCTTACAAGTGAATTGCAATAAACTATTAGACTAGTCAAATGTCAATTTCATTCGACATAGAACAGACCCTGCATCTTCTTTCACGGGTGAGACTTCTGTAGACTCCTTCCCACAGGTAGGGTATAATGGGGCAGAGAAACCTCTTGGTGCTACTGAGGAAGAAGTCAGATGTTTACATCACTCCCTTTATATGCTGGCACTGCAGCTTTTAGTAGTGGCTGAGCTCCCACAACCCCATGCCATCTCTGCCACTTCCACACCCAGCAACCACAAAGTTTAGGAGTACTCCTCAACACCCTTATAACAATTCCCTCCCCTCTGCCAGTCATGACAAATCTTCAATGGAATAAGAAGCAGAGGATACTTCCTATCAATGCTTAAAATGCTGTTAGCTGCTCTAGTCTGCGACATATCAAAGCAGCATTCAAGTAGACCAGGCATCCAGGAAGAAGCAGAAGAAAACATCTCAAAACAGAATTTGAATCTAAAACTTGTCTCTCTCTTGACTGTCTTATGACTTAAAGGGTTTGGGGGTTTTTTTGGTTTTTTTTTTGTTTTTTTTAAGACGTTCTTATGCTTGTGTCACACAAGGAATATCAGGTCCCTAAATCATTTTGGGTAAGGACCTAAGCAAGATCTTTTCCAGGCCCACAGGGTGGTATAACAGAAGGCTTTATCCAAGAGGCAGTCTGATTCAAAATCTCCCTTCCCCGCCTTAACTGGAGGTTAAGAGAGCTGCAGCTCAGTCTTCAGATTGGATGTTGTGAAGATCTTCTAATATTTACAAAGCTAAATTTGTAAAGATATCCATGATTTAAAACTTCATGGCTAACCTCACATCTGGTTAAAGCACAGACAGAGGTCCAAACAAGGACAACATTTCTCATTTGCTTTTGCTATTACAGACAAGATTCTAGATACCGAATTTATGCAATTATATGGGTACATATATAATCACCACACCATCAGCTTTGCTTCTTATAAAGAGCTACTATTAGTAAAGCGAGGATGACAGAAGTGGGCAAAATGAGACAGACGGTTACTTGAAATGGAATCAATCCAAAACAAATCCATGCCACCTTTGGCAGAAGGTTGAACCAGGCAGGAACAAGTGACCAGGCTTTCATCAAATGAGGCTAGGAAATGGGATATACCATTAGAGGGACAGAAAATTACAGAAGGAGAATCGAAAAATGGAAACTCCAAATCCAGGTCTAAAATTAACCCAAAAGAGAAAACATATAAAAAAAAATACAGTATCTATCCTGTTTTCTAACCTGGGTTATTTGAAAGAGAAAACACTCCTGAAATGAAACATGCTACCACAACACAAGATGCACAACACAAAAAAAGCAGCTGCTGTCTATAGAACCGAAGCTGGAATAACAAAGGGGAGGAAAACTCTTTCCTGGGTATCTGGCTGGTGAGTCTTGCCCACATACTCAGGGTTCAGCTAATCGCCATATTTGGGGTCGGGAAGGAATTTTCCTTCAGGGCAGACTGGAAGAGGCCCTGGGGGGGTTTCGCCTTCCTCTGTAGCATGGGTCACTTGCTGGAGGATTCTCTGCACCTTGAAGTGTTTAAACTATGATTTGAGGACTTCAATAGCTCAGACATAGGTGAGGGGTTTATTGCAGGAGTGGGTGGGTGAGATTCTGTGGCCTGCATTGTGCAGGAGGTCAGACTAGATTATCATAATGGTCCCTTCTGACCTTAATATCTAAGGATCTATGAAAAAAGAACAGCACTTGCTGAGGTTCAAAATGAAGAGCTGGGAAATGTTTCATACATATCTTTGGTATAACAAATACGTTACCGTATAATTATTTTGTACATTTTAAACAAATCTTCATTATTGCCTCTATTTATACAGTCTTTTAAGGGAAACAGCCCTGGCTCGACAGCTGTACAAGTAGCAGTGCCACTAGGGCAGACATCCCCAAACTGTAGGGCATGAAGGAACATACAGAGGGACATGGCTGGGGGGCGGGCAGGCAGGTAGCACCATCCAGCTCTACTCCTGGCCATGGCCCCCACCCCCAAGCTGTGGCCCCAGCCTCAGCTCCCTGACCCCTGTCCACATCCTCCCATCCTGGAGCCATGATCCTGACCCCGGCTCAGAGGGACGGGGGGCAGACAGGGGTGAGGGAGGGCGTGAGATAAAAAGTTTGGGGGACCACTGCACTAGGGGACAGTGCAGCAGTAGGCATCTTAGGGCTGGTCTACACTACCACTTAAGTGGATGTAACTATCGTTGCTCAGGGGTGTGAAAAAGACCTCTCCGATTGACGTAAGTCACATCGACTTAAGCTCTCTCCACACCATGCTATGACGGCGGAAGATGCTCTTCCGCAGACATAGCTTCTGCCTCTCGCAGAGATGGAGTAATTAAGCCGATGGGAAAGCGCTCTCCCGTCAGCATTGTGTGTCTTCACGAGATGTGCTACAGTGGCACGGCTGCACTGGTGCAGCTATGCCGACACAGCGCAGTAGTGCAGACTTGCCCTCAGATTCACATCTCAGGAGCTGCTCAAGACAGAGTCATCAAAATAGTACTTTCAGCAGGTTCCCTCTCCTTATTTGGTCTGGCCAGAACACCACAGGATCAAGAGAAATGAAGCCAAGTAGTGTGGATGGTCTCAGCAGACAGTAGTGGTGGTTATGATGGCAATGCTGGTCAATGATGCTCCAAAGCACCCTCCCACACTTTCTACTGTCATACTGAACTATTTAGTTTGCCCAGAGCACCTGAGAAGCGTTCAGAGGTGAACACTGTCTCATCAAAACTATTAATTCACATTAGTTTTATTTATATATTGCCACTTCATTTTATGGTAGAAATGGTCTGCTGATATAAAAATTCTGTGATATCATCAGAAGCCTTGAAACTATGTATTCACATCTTTTTATACAATCTCAGTTTACATCAGAATATTTTTTTAACTATTCTGCAATTTCTTTTAAGGATTTTATCTAATGAGATTATAGGTTAAGATGACACATCCTGCCACATTTCACCAGCTTTTGAACAAAAAAATTTAACCAAGGTTTGAGCAAAACCGTGAAGGCTACATGTTTTAAAATGGAAGCTTAGATTCTAGAGTGGGGGGAAGAAGGGGTAACCCATGGCAAATTTTGTGACTATGGAGTCAAGAGGCCCCAAATATATATGTTTTCTTTCTTCAGAATCAATAGGGAACCAAAGCTCATCATAGTTTTAAGGAAGTGCCATTTTTCTCACATGTAAAAAGGAGCCTCTGACCACTCAAGCATAGTTATTACTCTGTTGTCTTAGACAGTTTATGATTTAAAAGACTGCAGATTCTGCCTCCATAAAATTTATCCCTACAGTTTTAAATGTAATCTTTAGCTTCTGTACCAAACCTTTTAGTAACATTGCAGTGCACAGTTAAAATTTCAGTATATTTCATTGGCAGCATTTCAAAAGAGTGAAGTATATTCTGTAGTCTGTAACAATTTGGAAATAAGAGGCATTACATAAATACCAGACATTAAAAATAAATTATGTACAGTAACATATGAATTTTACTTTCAAACCTGTTTAAAGATAGTATAGAAATGTTTTTAAACAGTTTTAATTTTTTGGCACAAATGTACAAAATTACATACTGGGGTTTCTTTCAGGCATGGTTTGTTCCACTGATCTGGACCAAACTAAGAACTGAGGCTTATATCATTAGGTTTCATGAAACTGAACAGGTTTTTTTAAATGAGTTTTAAAATTAGAACATTTTATTGCTGTAAGTTACAGAACTCTTCTGGTGGCAAAACTTGAAGGTTCCATCAAGTAT
Organism: Eretmochelys imbricata; assembly: GCF_965152235.1. Taxonomy (NCBI): domain Eukaryota; kingdom Metazoa; phylum Chordata; order Testudines; family Cheloniidae; genus Eretmochelys; species Eretmochelys imbricata. The sequence goes on along the minus strand of NC_135576.1, from coordinate 103,155,042 downwards.
ATATCACTTTTCCACAAAACAGCCCTTCAAAAGTTTTAGGAATTGTTTTCAGTGATCATTAAAATATCTCTGAAGACATTTTTGCATTATATGAATCTAGTTTTATAACATTTTTTAAAGAAGAAGTTCTTTGCAAAGAAGTACATTCAACTAAGTAAAACTATGTACTGTAGTGTACATTGCAAAGAATAAAGTTTAGACTACTTACTTGGGATACACGGGCTCATAAAGATACTTGTCCCTTGAAGATGGAATATCAAAAAATAAGATGTATCCATTTGCAGTCTGAAAGAGATAGATGATGTAGCTTTCACAAATGTTGTATTTGTGTGCGTATATGTAAAACTTACAGGAAGTCCAATAAAAACCATTATAGAAATCTCAAACATTTTACAAATTAAATAGACTATCCAGTAAAAAAATCCTTAATTTCATATACCAGCTTCATTAGCGCAGATACCACACCATGCATACTTAAGACAAAATATGGTTGATCATAAACCAGATGTTTCAATTAAACCTTACATCAGCCAATGATATGAAAATGTTACACAAGAAAGCTATAATGAACAATCTGGAAATCAAGATGCATTTCTGGCAAAAAAAAAAAACATACTACCCCTTAAAATCCACCATAGGGATCACTTTGTACAGTAAAAGACAATATGAAAAGCATACCACTGGTAGGCATTTTCCTCCTTAAATAGGGAGATCAGAGTTCAAACTGTAGGAGTATGGGCCTGATTTTTAAAAAGCTATTTAGGCACCTAGTGGAATTTTCATTTAAATAAATGGGAGTTAGAGACCTACGCACTTTTGAAAATCCCACTAGGTGCCTATGTGAATCTTTAGCATCTAAATACCTTTAAAAATTTGGCCTGAAGTGCCCAAAAAATTGTGCAGTAAAGCCAAGCTGCTGCAGTAAACACTAGTGTAGCATATCCTCAGCACCTCCGAGATGGGAAAGAGGTGGCAATGGGCTTAGGCATACCATAGCACCATAACTGAAACAAATCTGCCTTTCAAAATAACAGAAGTAGTTTCAAACTTTTAAAATATTTTATTAATCTAGCAGACATATTTATTCAGTCATTAACAAGTACAGTTAAGACTAAGAATTCATCCAATGCCTGCACAAATACAGCAGAGGCAAATGACCAAGAAGGTCCCAAGTCAGCCAGCCAGTAGTTTCTTACCAAATGTTTAGCAATATCATCTAGACAATTGGGCAAATGCATTTACACTAAACTATGTCTCACTCGTTTTAAAACTGGATGGGCATGCACTCAAAGCAAAAAAGACTGAAGGCAAGAAGCAAAGAAATATGAAAGGTTTCAAATTTCTTTCCAGAGCTGGTTTCCTGTTTTTCAGCTAAGGAACCAAAAGGGAAACATGCTCATTTGCTTATTTCATCAGCTTGAATAGAGTTTTTGCATCAAAAACTTAGTGCTTTTTAATATATTCAATTTGAGTTTCAGCTTCAAACTAAAAAAAACCAAGAATATAAAAAATAAATGGGATTCTTCAAGGCAAATATCTTTCTTCCTTCGAGATGACAAAAAAAGTGCCACTCTGACCTTGAGAGTTAAGTTTCCATTTATTTCCACCCACTGTGCAACAAAATTAACTTAAATGCATAATACGTAGTACAGAAACTTAACATGCACCTATTTCTAACATCTGTATAAGTTCTTTCAATTGCTTAGCACCTGTTCAAATATTTAAACTCATAAGAATCCTATCCAGATAGGAAAAGTAAAACAATACTGTAAAGTATCTTCCTACTGACATTAACATACAAAAGGCCTTCTTGAATTCCATCCTCAGTACAAGCGGCTATCCTTAGAAGATTTACTTCTGAACAGGACATCAAATGCCATCAATGAAGCTACTTGAACAGTAAAGGAACTGAACATTTTATTACAAGTTTGTTTCAAGATCACTATAATCATTCAACTGCACAATTACTTTACACTAGGTAGGACTGCATTTCAGTGTAAAACTATTATTTCAATGTCACATTCTACAGCTCCCCAATGCCCTGGTGACTCTGTGTCAATAGACTGCCCGGACAGCCACCCTCCTTGCTTTGAGAGATCTGAGATACATATGCTTATAAATCAAGGAGTGTATTCGCTTCATTGCAAAGGATTCATCCATATGATTTCCCTTTGACAGTGCATGACTAATTAACTCTGTTCCTACAGCTTTTTATTAACAGCAGAATCCCACTGCATACGCTGGGAATTAAGTCCTGAACAGAAAAACATATTAGAAGACTTGTGGAGGACAGGCAGCAGGAGGGGAAATATAGGAAAAAGGGAGGGACTGGAAATACATTTGAGACACTGGTTTAATCTAAACCAGCGGTTCTCAAACTGTGGGTCAGGACCCCAAAGTGGGTCGTGACCCCATTTTAATGGGGTCACCAGGGCAGGTATTAGACTTGCTGGGGCCCGAGGCCAAAGCCCAAGCCCCACTGCCTGGGGTCGAAGCCCAAGGGCTTAATCCCGGGATGGTGGGGCTCAGGTTACAGGCCACTTGTCTGGGGTGGAAGTCCTTGGGCTTTGGCCCCCTCGTCCAGGGCAGTAGGGCTCGGGCTCTGGCTTTGTCCCCGCCTGCCCGGGGCAGTAGGACTCAGATGGGCTCAGGCTTCGGTCCCCCTCCTGGGGTCGTGTAGTAATTTTTGTCCAAAGGGGTCGCAGTGCAATGAAGTTTGAGAACCCCTGATCTAGACTAAATCTTTTTGGTCCTATTGTAATAATATAATTGACTGGCAATTGAACAGAATTAACATGATTATAAATGTTAATCTAGACACCATACAAACATTCGTTCCTAGTCCTGATTCAGCCTAGAGCACAGCCTGAGGCAGGGTCAAAAAAGGAAGAGGAAAATAACTCTTCCACTTGCTGTTTTGTGCCCATTATAGATGTAAGTAACAATAATGTCCCTAGAGAAGTAGCTTTTGCTACCTACTGTAATTTCAATTTATTTCTGCATTTGACATCCCTGTGGTCATCTGGGGAACAGTAAAACTCAGTACATGCAGTCAATTTCTCTCTTGCTGAAAAGACAAACAAGGGTACACAGCTTTCTTTTCCCCCCCCCCACAAGCAATTTTATATATTATTAGGGCAACAAATTTATCTTCCAATTCAAGAATGTATATAGCTCTGGCTGTCTAATTGAGAGCTAGTGCTATCACTTTTCTAGAGCAGGAAGTAATTAAGCCTCTGAAGCTGCACCCTGAATTCACACATCTGCTAACACTTCTAAGATTCACTAATGCCAGTTATCTGACTGAAGTTTAATTTCAGGCACAAGGCACAGGTTATCCAAAGGCTGATCACCCCACTTTTTTTTTTTAAACTACAGTATGTTCATTTGTGCCTTGCAAATTTGCCTGTCTTTATAACATGAAACATATTAGAAACCTCATAACTAGCTACGTTTCAACAACAGTTTGACCTTCATTATGAATGTAGGTTATTTTAGTTTATGAAACTGAAACTCGCATGAACTCAGTCTTGAAGACATGGGAGTTTAGAATTTCCACCACCTTGCATCAGCAATATATTAAGCACTGTCCTATAAAAACATTCTAAAGTACTGTAACTTATCCAGAAGATTACTAAAAAATCAACTCTGAGTCACAATACAGCATATCTATCTCACATCAGAAGTGTCCTAACACTTTTCAACACCCCAAAAATATATTTGTTAATATTATGCAGCATATTTAAGCAGTTTAGCTTAATTTAAACATTCATGAAGCTAGCTTTTTCAATCCTAATTGCAGCAACACATTTGGCAGTTTGAAACTGAAATGATTTTGGAAGACCATGGTTTGTGTAAGAAAAACCACTTCAGGTATTAATACATGACCTGTAGCATATGCATATGTACTTCATCTTAATACCCGATATCCCTTTTAGGTACAAAAATGAGCATGTACATCATTTGATGAACACAGACTCTTCCCTGTTACATTGCTTAGACTCTCCCTGGGAGTGTCATTGGACCAAATTCTGCTGTTACACTTCGGCAAGATCACTAGCTAATGTGCTGCCTTGGAATAGAGGTGGCCAGTAGAGTAAAGCCCTTAGGCTCAAACTCTGCCATAATATACACAGGGGGAAAAAATGAAGAGATAAATGTTTACTGTGTATATTTTATTGAACCATTTTGTATTTTTACTCACAAGAGTTCAGTAGGTTAAAATAGTGGTTTTTAAGGAGTTTGAGCACCATGATAGCAATTTATCAGATACTTTAGTTAAGTCCAGGAAAGACTCCAGCAGAGAAAGAAGCACAAAAGACTGATTTAGTCAAATGATGCCTGGCCATTCACCTGATTTCCAGAAGTGTAATGCTAGAATATGGATGAACTAAAGATCCTTCTTTCTCTAGCAGTGAAGCTAGAAGAATGCTACATAGCATTATTGCAAAGTTATACTTGGCCAGTCAATCTGGGAGAATAATGGTTTTGATAAGTAAATAATTATTAGCCTTCCATATTAGCCTTCAGAGAGTAGATTTTCTTGACAGTTTTGTAAGGCTACTATAATACATAGACAAAAACAGTACTTACTAAAGAAAGCAAAAATGACTACATAGTAAACAATCAGATTTGTACAATATTTGATGAGTTTCTACTAAAAAAATCTTACACAGAATTATATTTTTAATATGGTAGGTCAACCACTAATGAAAATGCTAAAGACAATTTATATTTTAAGAATTTATACCTAACATATTTGTGTATGTGGTTCAGATGCAGTATACCTGATGAACAGCTAAGCTTTCAGTACTTAAAGCCTTCCAACCATCTGAAAATTAACGTACTGGTCTCTCACTGCAGCTGAGACATACAAGCAACACCACTGCTGAGAACAGCAAAACCAGAACTCACTGTCCTTATACAAAAATTGGAGAGGAAGACAGAATCTCTTTCCATATGGGACTGGTGACTCTGCAGTTCTCTTCCAGTTTCCTTTCTATCCCACTCCATACCTCAAATATTTATCTTCTTGAAATCTTGTCCTCCCTTGGCTTTTGTGACTTCAACGTTTCCCTCTCCAATCACTCTTCAGTGGGTCCTCCTCATCTCCAAATTTTGGTGGGGGTCCTACATGACTAAACCTGGGCTCCTTCTTTTGTGCCCCTCTTTATCATCACTGGATAACCTCACACACGTACAACTTCAGGCAACTTTATGCTGATGACCCAAAAACCTACCTCTACATACCATTTGAACCTACTTCTTCGCTGGTCTTTAACATCTCATGGATGTCAAGTGATTAAACTCAACATAGCCAAAACTGAACTCATGATAACCATCCTTCTTAAACCTTCCTCTAGAATATTTAGTCCTGCCTTGAGTGCAGGGGACTGGACTAGATGACCTCTTGAGATCCCTTCCAGTTCTATAATTCCCACCCACCCACACACCATCTTCGTCAGCCTCCCAGTCACTCAGGCCCATGATCTAGATGTCATCTTCAATTTGGCCTTCTCTCTAGACCCATACATCCAGGCCATATCCAAAACTTGATGTTTCTTCCTTTACAATTAAGATACAGCCTTCCTCCTCTTCACACTACCAAACTCATCTTACATCTTGACCTCTGAAATCTACTGTCTAGCCTTTGTTGCTGCAACCTTGCCTCTCAAATCCACGCAATATGCTGCTGCTAAGATAGTTTTCCTAGCAATTTGCTTGATCACATTGCCAGCTTCTTTCTACTGGCCTTTTCCATTCATAAGATACAAGCTTCTTGTCTTTAAAGTTCTTCACAAATGAATCTGATTTAGTAGCTATGCAGCATGAAGCCATAATGTTGAAAGCTGCCCTTGCTCCAGTGTTCCCAGCGTTTATTACCTACCGCTCAGCTTCTCTCTCAAAGCACTCCATTGCTCAGTCTCATGCCATTACCTATGCACAGGAAAAACCTCCCTCAAAATATCCATAAAGCCATTACTTTACCCTCTAAGATTCACTCCTACTGTGATGTCTATACAGCTGAAAAGCTATGGCTACTACTTACCAAGCAAGATGTTCTTTTTTTAAACACTGTTACTTATCCTTCCTTTTCCCTCTCCACACCTGTTTGTTTTATCATCTATTAAGTCTTGTCTGTAGACTCTGGGACAAGGACTGTCTTTGTACTTCATGTCTGTAAAACGCCTAGGACCAAGAGGCATTGATTCCTAACTGGAGCCCCTAAGCACTACTGTAATACAAATAATGAACATCCACAATATTCCTCTGTGCAAAATTCAAAACTAGCTTTCCTTTAAGTTTTTATTATGCATATCATGCATGAGAGAACTGGGTGCTATACCAATGATCAATACTGATTACGGTTTGTATAGCTGGTCTTTATATGGGACTTGTTACCTATGGCACAGAAGGCCTTTTGGCATTAGTTAAGATTGATATATACACTCACTCTCTCACACACAAACATCACAATTTCAAAGAAAACAATTCTCTACTTACTGAAACAGCTATCATGGTGCTGTCAGGCCTCCATTCTGCTTGCTTATAGGTTCCAAACTGAGAAGCTGGTTTTGATAGTTCCTTGTAGCTTACAATTAATACACTGGGCTGAGGAAAGAGTAAAAAAACTGTAGTTACATTTCATGTCCGAATGGTAAAGGAATATGGCTTTTTTGTTGTTTTTTTTTTACTGCAGTATCATTGTGCCACAAAATAAAATCAAATTATTCTGATGCTAAGAAACAGAATTTCAGGGACATCATTACTGTACAGTTGATAAAGAATAGCATACTGCTTTTGAAAGGGATTACATACATTGCAACAGATGTTCAATATACTTACTAAACCTACTTCACAACTTTTAAAACTAGACCAGTTCCTATATAAATGAGCTTCAGACTCCAGATCAAGTGCTATTATATAATACACAGGCAACGAATATTATAGGTGGGGCGGGTATTACCACTTATTAAGAGTGCCTGACACTGCTCACTGTAAGACTACAGTATCTTTGGTTCTTATAATTTTGCCAAAAAACATTTGGGCTGAATTTTTTCTATACCAGGTGTCTGTCTCAGGCTAAATTTTATGGAGAAAAATTCAGCCAAAATTTCTGAGAATAAGGCTTAGGAAAAATGTTTTGCTCCTATGCTTTGGTCAGAAACTTGGAATTTAGCAAGGGGTAACTTCTGTAGCAAGGATGTATTTCTTGCCTTCCGCGTGAAAATCCACACAAATCTGGCCAAGTTATTAAAAAAAAACAACCTTTCAAAAATTGAAGTTTGCACATCACAGTAGACATGCTAAAACTTTGCTGCTTGATTCCACGAAGTTTGAGCAGAACTTTCCCTGTTGCAGGACAAGCTGGGGCTAAGCACTGAAACAGAGCAAGACGACTGTCTCTTCTGTAACTAAGAGCCAGAGGGTGAGACTAGAACTTGCTGGGCAAATAGACTGGAATGATTAGGTGAGGAGAACAGGACTGGAATAAAGAGGCAAAGGCTGGGAAGAGACAGGACAGAGACAGTTTGGACAGCATGGGGCAGAAGTGGTGAAACTTGGGGTAATGAAAACAAAAAGTCTGTGCCCACTAGAGCCCTCCAGTGTCTGAAATGCAACCCAAGACTCCTGTGAAATCCAGTGACAAAGTGTCCCACTGCCCTCTACTGGTGGTCCATATAGAGGATGACAACCTACCACCATCAGTTACTCTATGAGCTCAAATGACAGAGGTCTGTGCAGTAGATCTAAAAGTCCAAACTCTCATGAAGAATCATGTAGGCATCAATACGATGCCCCATGATGGAATTTGTATATTCAGTTTTATTTAAAAAATACCTAGGAAGCTAAAAACAAGATAACTATATGTTAAAGAAAAAATAGTATGTGCTCATGCAGGATGGAATTGATTTAAATCAGGATTTAAATCACTAGTCAGGAAGACTATTTAATCATGGATTTCTACATAAAAGTGTATTCTTGTTGGTTGTTATAACCTTAATACATATTCTTCACAACTCAGAGACAGATGTAGGTTTCATTTTTAGAAGGTACACACAATACATTTTTAAAGTGATTTATTTTGAAAACTTTTCAGATTAGTTTTACAGCTATATCAGAAAATGAATGATTGTTTGATTATTTTATTTACCAAAGGTAAATGAAGCAGATATTTATGAAGCCACTGGGAAGTGAACTCTCTCCAATTCAACATGTTAATTAATATTTGGAGGATTTTCTTGCCATGCTAGGAGGAGATCACCACCAGACAGACATTTAAATTGTTTTATTTAACTATTTCTCACCTCTATGTATTATTAATTTTAAAACATTTTTTTGCCATTATCAAGCATGTTATCTCTGGAGACAAATCCACAGTTTAAGAACTGCAAAACTAAGCATCTCTAATGGTATCTTCTAGACTGAGCACTGAGTCCCACTGGGTAGATGGGAAGATTAATCTGAACAATCTATACAGAAGCTCCTAGAACCCCATAAAATTCGGTCCCTATTGGAACTCATTTACAAAACATTTCTTAAACATTACATGAATATATTGTCTCATACTATAGAATTAGAATTTATAATCCCTATTCCATGATGAGATATCTTTGAGCTATAATGTATCTTAATTAAAACTCTCTTTAGATTGTTTTTTGAGGAAAAAAACCTATAAAAGAATCCGATATAAAGTTTGAAAATCCAATTTTTGATTTTTTTAAAAAGATCATTGCTTTTTATCCACCCTGTGCTCATGTAATTAAAGACAGTATCATAATGCATACACACAAGGTATCAAGATTCAACACATGAGATCAGGAATGCTTCTGAATTCAAGTTACCCATACACTAGTCTACTTAAAAGCAACCATTTTGACCAAACTTATGAAATGTCACATTAGTTGTAAGCCAAGATCAAATGAATTTAAAATGGCTTTATTTCCTTAATTTGTACCTTACCAACATGCTTTTTGTGTTTTCTGTATCTTTATTAGAATCTCAGTAATTTCCACTAGTGACTAGACCAATTACCAGCTACTTGATTTTGAGCATTTCAGTAGCAAGTGGAAAAAAATCTCATTAATATGTTCTAGCTTAGCTTTAATTATTTGTTCATATGTGATTACTTTTACACTATTTATTAATACTATGAAGTCTTTGTAATATTGTACATTTCTTTATGAGAACACTATGAAAACTTGAAATAAACTATTTTATGCATGTAAGTCACAGGATGCATAAATTAATAAAGTTTGACTATACCGATTTACAAAATAATTTTACTCCATAGCATTGCTGCAATTCAAAGGCATGTCTAAAAAGATTCATAGCCAGCAGCGTACATTTTATTTGGGCAAAATTTGTGGTGTTTCTAGAAGTGAAGATACTGTTTTCCTTACTAGAATATTCAGTTCCAAATTAATGGGTGATCAAGTTAGCCTACCTAGACACAGAATTTAGCAGTGCAATGGCTACTGTTACAACCTGGTTTCATGTGCTGAAATCAATAGCGTGCCTCCACTGATGATGAAAAGAGGTGAAAGTTATAGGAAGGGTTCACACTAGTGAATAGACTTGCAAAGATGAAACTAAACTAGATTGTTTTCTATTGACATCTGAACCAAGCAAGGTGAAGTAGCTGGCAAGGCTACCACAACAGAAACTTGAATGGACACTTTGGGATGTAATACAAACCCTGATATATAAATATTTACACCAATTAGTTTTACAGGTTGCTCAGAAAAACAACATCTCTGAACATACCACAGAAGACAAACAACTGGCTTCCCTATTCTGCTCTCGGAACAAACAGAACAGTCCATTTGATCTCCAAAGCAATCTGTTACAACCTAAGACCCCAATACAGCTTTTAGGAACTGTGTGAGTATCCTTGCAAAGTCCCACTGATGTCAACAGAAGTACATGTGTGGTTACCAATGCAGAACTGGGCCTTATCTACAAACTGTGGAACATACCGTTGCTAAAAAGCATTTGCCTAGAATGATGCATAGTAACAGAAAAGTTGGCTTGTTTACCATAAGAGTAACCCAATAGTCCTTTTTGTCAGATGCCCCCTCCCTTTTATTACAATTTGTACTTGTGCTTATTTAAAACTACGTCCTAGAGCCTATAGAGAAAGAGCCTAAAAATCCTACTTGTAACTCACAGAACTTGCTCCTTCAACACCAAGCAGCACAAATTTTACACACAAACCTTTAAACCTTTCATTTCTGCTTGTGAAAAGACAACACTAAAGCTCCAGACTAGCATGTCTCCAGAAGCTGGCTTGATGATGTTTTCTTTTTCTAAAATGCAGGAAATTCTAAAGGAAGTTGCATCAACTTCACAAAGGCTACTTTATGCATGCAGCATAACTTGGAGTGACAATACTATAGGAAAAATACTACAAGATATTTTTTCCCTTCACACTTTTGTAGGCATAGTGATGAATGCCCACAAAAACAAATCTAGTCATGTGCAAACTGCAATGAGACATACGGGTTGCAGTTCTCTCAGAATCAGATGTGTTGATTCACCTTACTCTTAATTTTGTAGTACAGAAAAACAGCTCACACTTTCTATGCAAGCTGTGATTCTACCATTGAGACTCTGCTGCTGCTAACAGAAAGCTTTTTATAAAGTGATCTAAACTAGTGCATAATATTTCAGACCATGATTAGATTATGCAATAAAAGTTGAACATCCACAAATCATGAGCAAAAATCCAAAACTTTCTCAAAGGTTGGCAAGCAAATTGCATACCCCTCACACAGGCTTCGGTCCCCCATCCTGGGGTCATGTAGTAATTTTTGTTCTCAGAAGGGGGTCTCAGCGCAATGAGGTTTGAGAACTCCTGCAATAAACTATTCCTGGGGAGATTCTGCTCCAAAAAAATAAAAATTCTGCACACAACATTTAACAAATAAATTTTGCAGAATTTTAAAAAAACAACACTATTTAATCAGGCCAGTTTCAATTATTTTGGTAATTTATTTCAAAATATCTGTCAGCAAGTATGTCTTCCTTAATATGAGCTTTATAAGCACACACTAGCAAACAGTATCACTTTGCCTGAAAGTGACACATGACTGAGTGTATGTTTACAAAGCTGAACTCGGAATTTAAAATGTTAATGTGCTGGAAATAAACATAATGCAGCATAGAACTTAGCCAGATTCATCACCTTTCTGATTACCACATGCAACTTCAGGATATTCCGCTCCAGAAAGTTAGATATTACTGATACTTGACACTGTTTTGAACAAGCTACTATTGACAAGGAAAAACATTTTAGAGAAAACAAAGTCTAATTTCCTCCACAGGAACCCAATATGTAGTTTTGATTTAAATCTTCAAAGAGGAAAAAAGGGAACTCAAAGTATGATTTTGATTTAAATGATCTCACCTACAAAGAGGGAGAACGGAGGTATACTTTATTTTTATGCAGAAAACAGGAAACCCAAGAGCTTCTTTCCAAAAATGTTTCTATTTTGTTTTACTTTAGTAAGAAGCCTTGTCTAACCATGGTTTTGTTAAAAGTCTTGTTAATATCTCAGGAGAGTTCTCTTACCCTTTAACTTAAAAGACAGCAATTGAACAACCCTAAGAAAGGTTTCACAGTAACAGCCGTGTTAGTCTGTATCCACAAAAAGAAAACGAGTACTTGTGGCATCTTAGAGACTCAAATAAATTTGTTAGTCTCTAAGGTGCCACAAGTAACTTTAAGAAAGTGACTCTTTTTCTCCAAAACGTTTTATTTGGCATTAAACAGGTGTTAACAAAAGTTTTAAACAGTCAAAGTATCTTTCCCTCAGTTGCTCAGCTTTCATTATCTTGTGAAATCCACAAGTTCTCTGTAATGAGATTATAACTACAGTTAATATTTCAAAACAAATTTAGAATTACCAATTAAAAATATGTATTTGTGACTGCTCATAGTAATACCTGCCAACAAAACTACCAACAATAGCTTCACTACCTTCAGCCCACCTCTTCCCAAATGTGCATGGGGTAAAGTGATTACAGTTATACCACATCCATAATGTTAACAAAACTGGGCTTTGATGGGCCAGAGAGAAACATTCTAAAGATATGGACATTTCAAATAAAGCACCCTACAAGCAGCCTTTTCCCATTAAACTGGGAAAGTGAGACTTTAGACTCAGTAACCCAGTAGCAGAGATGCAGCCCCAAGTACAGCTATGTAAGGCTTTACAGGTTAAAAACCAACACTTGCACTCCACCCAGAAGCTAATGCACAGACAATGCAGATCACCCAGTACCAGTATGACCTGATGAAATTTCATTGGCATCATTTGATGAAGATATTAAGGACTTTACTACTTTTTAAAACTAAGGCTCCTTAGAATGCCAGTCTAGTATAATTGCTTAAATTCGGCTTTTAAAGAATAGCATTCCCCTGCAGTGTTTCCAATCCCAACACTGCAGTTGTGTGTAAGAGAAATGACAACCAGATGGTGAAGTTAACAGTAAGGGCTTGTCTGTATGGGGAAGAGCCTGGAATAACTATTCCACACTAGCTTCCTATGTGGACACTCCTAATCTGCACTAAAAGCGCTTTTTTTAGTTTAATCTACTTTGGAAATGGATGAACCTAAACTGAAAAAAGGCACTCTCCATGCAGAATAAGCTTCCACAAGGGGAACTAGTGCAGAACAGCTGTTACAATTTAAATTCAGAACCAATTATTTCACACTAACTTCCCCATTCATTCTGCATAGATAAATCTTATGTGACACTGATTATACAATTTTCATTGCCCAAACTGAGTGAAGTACAGAAAGTAAACAACAGAACTGCATGATTTTAGTTTTCAGTTTCAATATAAGGTGTTAAGTAGCAAACGTTTCAAAAGTTAATTTTTATGAGGCTTGTTACTCTTGAATAAAAGTCTGCATAAAATCCCCCATCACAGAAGTGATTGCAAGTGGACAACAGCATTCAGTCCACTGTATGATTGGGACCTAATTTATTTTCATTTGATGTGCATTGCATGATTCCCTCAGATTTCCAATTCTGAGTTCAAAGAAGCTCAAGAAAGAGACTTGAAGTAGGTTCGGCCTAACCTGCTACTTTTGGGAGGGAATTATGAACAGCCATTACAAAGTGCTAAGAGTAAAGGAGTACTTGTGGCACCTTAGAGACTAACCAATTTATTTGAGCATGAGCTTTCGTGAGCCAAATTGGTTAGTCTCTAAGGTGCCACAAGTACTCCTTTACTTTTTGCAAATACAGACTAACACGGCTGTTACTCTGAAAAGTGCTAAGAGGCATCGTTGGAAGTTTCAGTAAACAACTGCTTGGAAACATTCCCATACAGGGTATCCACAACTCAACATTGCAACACTGTACTGGTGAGCAAAGAAAGTAGACTTCCCAATATTTCTTGCCCAAGACACGTGAAGAACAAGAAGCTTAATGGGGGATTTTTCGCCTTTAAGTAACTGAAGCTGTTAAACCAATGGGCCTGGTTTCAAAACGTTGCATGGTAGCGACTCGTTACAAATAACTAGGGAAGCATTGTGCAACTGGTCTGACTTACAAGACTGCTTTGCAAACACAGAAGTACATGCACAGGAGCTAGTCCTGCAGCTCCACAGCGCTGAGTGGGCAGGAAGGGGAGGAACACATGCTCCCTGCAGGTGAGGCTGCACACGGAGCGGGGGCTGGGCTGGCAGGGCGATACTCACCCTGCTATACCAGATGCTGAGCTGGGACGGGGCCAGCACTGCGAAGAAAGCCCTCTGGGGGTCGGTCTGGATGTGCAGCGGCTGCTCCAGGGTCTCCAGAGGCCACCGCAGCCTCTTGGGCCAGCCGCTCAGGAAATACATGGCCGGAGACTCCCCTCTTTCCGCGGGGCGACGAGGGGGCTCAGTACGCACTGGGCCGGGCCGGCACCAGCCCGGGCGACGCCGCTCAGACTCCCGGCCCGGTCCCGTCTCGCGAGCCGCGTGGGGAAGGCACCCGGGGGGCAGCGGGGAAGGCGGGCATACTAACGGCGCCAGCCGCCGGGATCGGGGAGCCGAGGACTCCGGAGCGCCTCCGGCCGCCGCCCCGGGCAGCTCAAGGGGGCACTAGGGAGGAAGGGGCTCGGGCCAGGCCCGCGGGGCTCAGGAGGGTCCCGGAAGCTGGCGGCGGGCAGGGGTCGGGTCCGGGAGCTCGGTCCGGGCCAGCGTCGCCGGGACACGGCGGTGGTTACTGCTCCGAGCGGCGGGATAGCGGGGTCTGCTGCGGCGGCGGCGGCGCCTGCTCCGACCTCCGACTTCCGCGCGCGCCAGTCGCCCCTGCGGCCGCCTCCATGGCTCTCTCCGGCGCCACGGCCTCGGGACCGGAGCCACGGCGCGTCGGCAGCTCCACCCACTGCCAGGCCGGGGGGGGACGAGCTCGCGGATTGGCCGGACTGCAGAACACTCCGGAAGTGACGCTGCGCGGCAGCCGTAACGCCCTCAATCTCCTCGCGTCGGCGATCCGGGGGGGGGAGAGGGGGGAAGCGCGCAGGCGCACGAGAAAGGAGGGTGCTGTAGATCCATCCCCCGCCCTGCCCCGGAGCTCGGGAAACCACCCACTGGGATTACTCAGGGGCGAGTTCGTGCGCTCGCGCCGTCCCTGCCGTTAACCGTAGCCGCTCTGGGACTAGCCTGACCCTGTCCCCATAGCAGATGCCACTGACTGTGGACCTTGGAGCGACACGTAGGCTTCCAATAGGAACGTCTCCTGCACGCGGCTTAAGGTTCCGGGGGGGGGGGGATGCACCTGGGGGCCCCTAGCACCAAGTGCCCAAACCATCGTAGCTGTAAGGTGAGAGAGCCCTATGCATACCAACCCTAAATCAGTTCGACTGCCCTACACTTTGAAACCATAATCTTATGTCCAAATACCCCTATAGATATCCTAACCTTAGGTCCAAGTGCATTACCCATAGGAACCCTAATGCTAGCTGCAAGTACCCTACCAATAGAAACCCTAACCCTAGTGCCAGTCATGCTACCCATATGATCCCTAACCGTAGGGCAAGAAACCTACCCATAGGAACCATAAACCTAACTCCATGTGCCCTACCCACATGAACCCTAACCTTGGCTCCAGGTCTGCTACCCAAAAGAACCCTAACGCTAGAGCAGGGAGCCGTACTGATAGGAACCCTAAGGCAGGAAGCCCTACCCATAGGAACCCTTACCCTAGTTCCAACTACCCTAGACCTAGGAACATGAACCCTAGCTCCCAGTGCCTTACTCATAGGAAACCTAAACCGACGGTGGGGCGCTCTACTCAGAGGAACCCTCACCCTAGCTCCAAGTGCACTACCAATACAAACCCTCACCTTAGGGCGGTGAGCTGTACCTACAGGAACCCTAACCCTAGCTCCATGCGCCCTTCCCAGAAGAACCATAACCCTAGGCGGGGAGCCCTACCCGTAGGAACCTTAACCCTACCTCCAAGTGCCCTTCTTATAGGAACCCGAACCCTAATCCTGGCTCCATGCGCCCTTCCCAGAGGAACCATAACCCTAGACGGGGAGCCCTATCCACAGGAACCCTAACCCTAGCTCCACGCGCCCTTCCCATAGGAACCCTAACCCTAAGGTGTGGAGCCCTACCCACAGGAACCCTAACACTAGGGTAGGGAGCCCTACCCAGGGGAACCCTAACCCTAGCTCCACGCGCCCTTCCCATAGGAACCCTGTCCCTAGGACAGGAAGCCCTACCCACAGGAACCATAACCCTAGGTCAGGGAGCCCTACCCACAGGAACCCTAACCCTAGCTCCATGTACCCTTTCCACAGGAACCCTAACCCTAAAGTGTGGCGCGCTACCCACAGGAACCCTAACCCCAGCTCTGTGTGCCCTACCCCCACGAACCTAACCCTAGGGCAGGGAGCCTTACCCATATGAACCCTAACCCTAGCTCCAAGTGCCCTAGCCATACAAACCCTAACCCTAGTTCTAAGTGCCCTACCCATAGGAACCCTAAACCTAACTCCAACTGCGCTAAACGTAGGAACCCAATTCCTAGCACCAAGCACCTTACACATAGTAACTCTGACCTTATAGCGGAAAGCCCTACCCATGGGAATCCTAACCCTACCACAAAGTGCCCTACCCATAGCAACCCTAACCCTAACTTCCCATGCCCTACTTAGATGAATCCTAATCCTAGGGTGGGGAGCCCTACCCAAGGCTCCAAGTGCCCTAGCCATACAAACCCTAAACCTAGCTCCAAGTGCCTTTGCCACAGAAACCTTTACCCTAGGGTGGGGAGCCTTACCCATAGGAACCCTAATCCTAGCTCCAAGTGCCCTACGCAAAAGAATCCTAAGCCTAGCTCCAAGTTTCCTACTCATAGGGTCTGTAACCCTAGGGCAGGGTGCTCTACCTATATGAACCATAACCCTAGCTGACCATGCCAAACCCATAGGAACCCTAACCTTAGGGGTGGGAGCCCTATTCATGGTAATCCTAACCCTAGGCTGTGAAGCCTTACCCATAGGAACCCTAACCCTAGGTCCAAGTGCCCTAGCAATAGAAACCATAACCCCTAGTCCAAGAAAGCATTGCCAACCATCCAGGATTGTCCTGGAGTCTCCAGAAATTAAAAATTAATCTTTAATTAAAGGTTATGTCATGTGATGAACTCTTCAGGAATGCATCCAATCTAAATGCACAACACTACTGTAGCGTCCTGATCCTGCATTTCAGCCCAGGGCCAGTTCTGTAATATAAGCCCCTTTTCTTGGAGCATCTAGGCTATCCCAGTGCTTTCTATGACCAGGGTTGGGCAGAGAGCAAAAGACTTTATGGAGCCCTCCCCAGGGAAATCTGATTTAGCTAGGCAATGCACAGTGTGATGGGTGCTGAGCAAAACCCTGCCAGATAAAGCAGCACTAAACAAGGAAGTTAAAAAAGGGAAGAAAGCAGAGAATGGACGAAAGAAATCAGGGAGTAGCACAACTGAAGTGATGGTGTACAGTGAAAATCCTTACACACTTTTCACAAATTTCTCAGTTATTGATATGGGAAGCACAAGTATTCGCATCTCACAGGGGAAAGGATTATTTTTGGAGGGAAGCTACAAGTATTATGTTAATTACAATAAGTCTTCCCAATAGGTCCTCCAGTTGCAATAAATACAGGCTTAGTTTAAATTTGACTATTTCAAAATTAACAAATCATGTTCCCTTGTTCATGCTAACCTTTATTTATTTGGAAAATTTCATCTGAGTGAATTACTGTTTGTTTTTCTTTGTCATTGAAAAAAAAAAGTGAAAAGATCAAGACTATAGAGAAGCAGAGTAATAATTCCCTTAAGCTATCAGGGCAATACCCACGCTAGCAAGATACAGCCAACATGGCACCCAGACACATCAGACAAGTTTCCTAAACTATTTTCCCTCTGCTGCCTGTCTGCCACAAGAATCTTATTAGCCTACAGCAACACAAAACATATCCTATAGTACATTAACTATAGCACAACAGAGCCCTTCTAAGCATGTGGTGCATCACCACATCTAAGAAAGCAGAGCTGGATATTTGGGTCTTCATAAGACAATACTTTGACGTATTATACAAGGATCTCAAGGCACTTTACCAACACATGGTGCAATGCTGGTAAACTAAGAGCAGTAAGTAGCTGATAGTAAAATTGTATTTGATAGTAAAATTGCATTTTGTTTACAGCAAACATTTTTAAACTGACCAGCAGATGCCTGTTGGTCCACAAAGCATTAGCTGGTCTTATCATACTGATTTTTCCTCTGTATTTCCACATGTTAAATTGCAATAAATGACAAGTAAAATACATATAAAATACTTTCCTATTACCTTTCCTTGTAAGAAATTTCTATAGTTACCCACAGGGACATTGTGATGGACTGGGAGGGGAGGGGATCTGTTGAACACAAAGGAGTTTTTAAAGTTTTTTTAAGAATCTCTGTGTTAGAACATAGTTGAAACTATGATAAAGTTTGAAACCACCTATATTATAGAAACAAAATATCAAGGAGGAGACAGCTATTTCCTACACTAGGTACTCCTGGAGGAATTCTGCATTACTGTGTGTGTGTGTGTGCATAATTAATGAGCCATGCATATTTTTAATTTTTTGCACAGAAAAAAGTTTCTGCTGAAATGTTGCTTCAGTTCCTCCTTTTGCCCACCAAAGGGCGCTGTGGCAATAAAACAAAGCAGCAGCTCCGGGCCAGCTAGGGAAGAGAAAGAGCCTGCCATCTTTGCAGTACCTGTCAGGCCAGGTTGGAAGACAGACAATATGGAGTGCTGGGGGGGGGGCGGTCAGACAGGGGCTCATAAGGGCTAGTGGGGAGGACAGATGGGCTCATAAGGGCTAGTGGGGGAGGACAGACTAGGGCAGAGCTGAATGGGAGTGGAGGCACAGGGCCACAGGTGGGAGAGAGGTGCAGGGACAGAGGGTGGCTGGGTGGGGGCACAGAGCCACATAGGGACAGGGGGGTGCAGGGACACATGGGGATGGGGGGAGCGGGTGTCTGAGTGGGGGTGGAGGAATACATGGGGATGGGGCAGATGTGCCTGACTGAATGGGAGAAGCGAGGGGTCAGCCTTCCCTGCATGGGGGAAGCTCCCTAACAATCCCTCCCCTCCCCGCAAAAAAACCTGTTCCATATTTTTGCCACCCATATCCAAAAACCCTCCAAGTTCATATCCAGGCTCCTTCCCAGCAATTTACTTCCCTCTTCGTCAGTTCCTCCATTACTCCTGACTCCCCCAAGCCTTTACACTGCTTCTGAGAGGTGTGGAAAATATGGTTCTGTATTGTACTTTTAATTAATTACTCCTCAGAGTGCTGTATTAATATACCTAGTAAGGAATCTATTTGTCAAAAAACATTTCCTGAATCTTTGTTGTTGTCTGTATTGTTACAGACATACTTGCTAGCAGGTATTCTGAAATAAATGACTAAAAATAATTTAAACTGGTATGATTATATTGTGTTATTTTGACAAATAAAATATACAGAATTTTGCAAAATTTTAAAATATGGTGCGCAGAATTTAAAATTTTTTTGTGCAGATTTCCTCCAAGAGTAACTAGGTTCCAGCAGAGTAAACCTGAGAATGTCTTCCTGCCAGATTCCTTGCCCTCAAAATGCGGAAGTTCAATCCCACCCGTACAAAGATCTTTCCTTACAACTACCCGGCCATGACTTCCTTCTCTTTATAGGTACAACCCTAAAGTAGTCGGGCGGCTACTGCTTGAGGTACCTCCCTTCCCCCTTATCATGCAATAGATAGTACACCTACTCAAAATTAGTGAATTTTAGACTAATACCCTGTGTCTGAGGTAGGTAGGTGTTCACCTTGTTTTTCAGAGGAGGAAAATAAATTAGATTTTGTTAGAAGAAGGAGCAGGTTGACCCAGAGGCAGATTTGAGTATAGGCTTCTTTATTGCGATACTTGTTTCCCTCGACCCACTTGTCGAGTAAGCACTGAATTAGTTACAGCACACTCTTTTTATCTGAGTTAGTATGTAAAGGCCTACATCCGCTACAATACCCCAAAAACCCTTATTAATAAAAACTCCCATACTATGATCATACCCACCCCTCTTGACTGATTACAACATTATGCATATTATACACACATTCAATACACATTGAAAATACATTTCTTTACAGTAATTTGTCCCTCAATCAGCAGTTCTCAGTGGAGGGAGGGAGGGAGAGGCCATGAACAGTTCTCAGGGGAGGAGGAAGGGGCCCTGACCCAGGGCTCTGTTATGTAGCTGGGAGAAAAGGGAGGAGGAGATAACACTTCTTTTACACAAAGGGTATTCTTTAGACAACTAAATTTTTCACGCAGCTGCAATGCTTATCAATTCTCAACAAGCAACAGGGAAGGGAAAAAGATGGCAACTTATTTATCAAACAAACAAACACTGCTTGCCTGTGCCTCATTCCCTAATGCCATGTCAGCACACCAGCAACTTCCCAGGTCTTTACTTAACTTTAACATCTCCCAACACTCCCCCACTCTCTTCAAAGAAGGATCCAGGTACCCTTCCTTCTCATTCACTGAATGGCAGGGCATTCAGGCTGGAAGCCCTGGCTCCAGTTAGCCCAATACCTTGATCCACTGATCATGCTACCAGGAGAGAGAGAAGGCAGGTCATAAAAAGGGGTAAGCCGCTGAATTTACAAACATGGCCTTTGGGGAGAGCCTAAGGCAGCTCATAATTTCAAACACCCCATGAATATAATTAATAATACAATTAATAGGAATAACATCCCTACAACATGAGTAATATGACCAAGAAGCAAATGAGTGTCCATTAGGCCTGTTCGAAGGGCACAGGCTACATCAGTCCAAGTACAATCAGCAGGCAGTTCAGTAGCCAGTTGGAACACATTCATTCCTCGAAGGGCCTGGGCTTCTAAGACTTGAGTCCAATATCCCAGCCACCACCAGAAACACTGCTGCTTCTTCTTCTGTGAAATCCTGTAACACCATTCTGGAGTGTATATTTTAAATGTGTGCAGTTGTTGGCAGTTGCAGCAAACTGCCCTTAAAGTGTTTATGTGCTCTTGTCCATATCATGAGTTCATTGAATATTTACAGAGAAACGGGGTATTGTCCAAACCAGCTCGACCATTTGGTATGGAATCGGGTAATGCACTGGTTTGATTGTCCACAGCACTGAGTTCCACAGATCCATTTATGCACCAAAGTCCCAATGGCAGCATGTAGATGTGTGTAATTGTGTCAGATACTGATACACTTGTACTCCCAAGTGTTATATTACAGAATTGTACACACTCCCCGCAGAACACTTTATACCCCATATACATTGCACCTAATTGTCCACCCCTGGCACAGGCCATTGAGTCTGCTCCTTTATAGCCATCAGGGAGGCGCATATTTAAGTAATTAATTGTCCAAAAAATATTTAACTGAATTATAGTTTATTTTACTTTTCCTGTTTATTTCTCCAGTGGTTCCCAGTGAGCTTCTTTCTTTTTTTATTATTCCGATAGGGCTCATGGGGACCACTTTAGTTGACGTCTCATTTCAAGGTACCTCTGCAATTACCACCCAGGTGCTAGCCCTCCTAGTGAGCATTTTGCATTCCCATACACACTTTTTCTCTCACAGATTCTATATGATTCTATATGGTTCCTACTGCCCACAGATTTGTTTTGCAGCGACAATTTCATGTGTGTTCCCTCACTCACCAATTAAATTGTTGCTTCAACCCTCCTGTGTATGTGCTGCAGTTGGGGTGTACCCAGGCCATCCCCCATTCTCTGGGGTGTACCACCCATTCATGTAATGGACTGAAAGGACACACTAACAAGCTCTGGTTGCACCTGCTCCCACACGTTCGCCCATAAGGAAGTATTTCCAGCTCCAGGCTGCGGCCAGCTCATATCAGGATCCTTCCAGCTTGGCATCCATATTACCTGTAGGGTTACATTTTGCAAAGCGGTTAAATTGTCATATTCCCAGCATCCTAGGGGAGATTTCATGCCCAGTCTGGTACGTACATAGCTACAAGCCTAAGGATTGTCCTCTATGGAGGTACCATTATGATTACACCATTATGATTACTAGTTGTGGTACCCCATAACCCAAACACCCCAGGAGGCCAGAGAGTTATATTTTTGGGCCCTTTGTTATAAACCCCATGTCTGGATGACTGTTTTTCCCACTGTCATTGATCATGACATGTCCTAAGGAATACCATGCAATATTTCCTGATAAATTTGATATTCTCCACTGGGTTAGGACCCCTCCCCCTTCTAATCAGTATACCACATACTGAAATTGCCAAATTCCCATGGGGGGATTAGTAGTACAGTTTTCCACAGGTAAATCCTTAAAGTTCTCATCTACTTCGTTTCCACCACTTGGGGGTGTAATAGTCCACGTGTTTCCTCCCTTTGCCACTTCACCTTGCAGGATTTGGGCAGGTTATGCTCTAATAAATTTGTTAGTCTTTAAGGTGCCACAAGTACTCCTGTTCTTTTTGCGGATACAGGCTAACACGGCTGCTACTCTGAAACCAATAGTAACAATTGTGATTAGCAACAACTGTTGTTCCATTCCAGGCCAGGGAATCCTTGGTTTCCCCTTTGTAGGTTCACCTGAAATATGCATGTATCAATTTATACGTTTTCCTTTTTAACCCCTGTTTTGTGCCTTTTTATTTGCACTTGATTTTCCAACTTGGATAGTCTGCCCTACCTAGGTGAGTCACACCATGCATTGATCTTTGCTTTTATATGTGTTAACCTCCTTGTACAATATTCACTAAAATAATGGTAATAAGACAAACAACAACACACAACACAATCTTCATCATGACAGTAGACCCACAGTGTTCTGGGTTGTTCTTCCACTGGTGCCAGCTTGCCCACTGTATCTGAAAAACAAAATAAACATTTCACAGACCCTTGGTGGGGACAGATAATTGCTTAAAAATACCTTTTCCTTTTACAAAAAAAAAATATTTCTTTTTGCTGACTGCAGGAAAAAACAGAAGAATTACCTTAATTCTTTTCTTGTTTTATAGGCAGGCTAGGGAATTATTTTACTGTTCATTTATGAAGTGGTGTATCTCAGTTTCCCCTCTTATTTTTAGGCTTGACTTGTTTCCCTTTCCTGCAGGGCCATAATCTGAGTCCTCTTGCTTACAAGTAGCTTGTTTGCTGACCAGGTAAATTTATTATTTGCAGCTCCTTTGTGCTGCCATTTATGGGCAATTCTCTTCTTCCCCTATTAGCTAGGTAATTTGCATTTACACAGACGTTTTCTGGCTTGCTTTTGGATTCAAAACTATTAGCAGCTCAAAGACACTGTTTTAAAAGGGACACAATTAACTTCCATCAGAGTTCTGATTACTTTTAACTTTTGCTTTTAAAACACAACCATTTGAAAGAGAAAACACAACCTATTGGGGCTCCTTTTGGAGCTCTAATAGGATTTTAATTATGTAGCATGTTTTGTTTGCATATTTTTTTACCCCTTCTACAATATACACTGCACATGCTTTGGGAAAATGCACACCCCCTTCATAGTTCAACTCTACAACATTATATTAGCCACATTAACTTTCACACAAGGTGTAACTGCCTCCCTCATGCCCAGTTCTCATGCACCTGCACCAAAGTGACAGTGCGATTCCCCAGAGCCACTCCAAGGCTCAGTGTTTGTGACATTCTTTGTTCATTTTACCCCTGCCTCTCCTTCACAGGTACACTGTTTTTTTAATTTTTTGTTCCCCTTCTGCAGTTTTTAACTGCTATTTTTTTTTTTCGTAATAAAAAGGATTCAGAATCTCTTCCCATTCTCCCAGTTCTGGCTGTCGTTATTTAAAAAGATATTAAACTTTATAAAAAACATGGAAGTACCCAAAGGCTTAATGCTAAATACCAAAGCCACATCACACTAGCTGCCTGTGTCTAGCACAAGGGTCTGTCACTGTTGCAACTCTGAATGACAGAATCAAATGGAATTTTAGTGGAATTGGTTTCTTTTTATTTAAAAAATAAAACCAAACCAATTTATTTTAAACCTACAAACAGGATTTTACAAACCATGAGTGCTGGTTTAGGGCCTTAAAACATTACATAATTACTCAAAAAAAAATTTACAAAAAATTGACACAAAAATTCTTTCCCTCCCCGTAAGACAGTATTTCTATGTCTTATCCCATCTGGAAAGCGTGAAGTGCCTATTAACAGCAGATTGGCTAACTCACATTCCCATTCAGTAATACATAGGGAAGATTGATATGCTTAGTCCATTAGCACAGCTGTACTGTTCACATCGCGCTCTGCTGGCCCATATACTGATCAGCACAGGCAGCTGTGTTAACACATTCATTAATTCTTTGATTACATATTTATACTGGGGTTTTTTTGAGTTATTTCTTTCAAAATGTTTTGTCAGGAAAACCTCACTTCTTTCCAATGCTGCCTTGGGACAAAACAAAGAATGTAATAGCAGTACAAATCCACTTTATTACAAAGAGCCATACAAGCAAATTAAAAAAAATATAAAATCATACATAGTTCAAACAGTTTCTAGCTACTTATATGATACAAGTTGGAGTCTTGAATGGCTAGAGAAGAACTTTTTACACAGCGAGAGAAAGAGCTTCAAGAAAATAAAGTACAGTTTTTATGACACCGTTCGCATGCAAAGCATAAAGGGACAAACTTAATAAGGTAAAGAAAATAGCCTACGTTGTGAGGTAAGATTTAAAAAGGTGATGTGACTCAAGATAGCTTGTAGCTCAGCTATATAGATAAAATACTGTTATGTAACTGCTAACATGGGAGGCATCAATGGATTGAATGAGATACGGAATGGGAGACTTCCACCTCCAGGGGTGAAATCCAGACCCTATTAGAGTCACTGGCAAAACTCCCATTGTTTACAAGGGGCCAGAATTTTACCCCATGTCTTCAGTCCATGAGCAAAAATCACTACTGACTTGATGGCTGAGCAGGTGTCTGTGAAATTGGGGCGGGGAGTCTCATTTCAGTTCCTTGGGGGTAGGTGGCCACATCACTAAAAGAACTCACTATCATTATGGATACTTTGTGGTAGCCTTAGCCAAGAAATCCAGGAATCAGTGAGGACAGTGAATGAACTGTCCTAGCATGCACATATAGGAGAGGGTTTGAAGCATACTGATGGGACAGGTATGCAGGTTTACATTGTTGTTCTGTAGATAACTGAAGACAGTAATTTTCTAAGGCAGTGTCAAGCCAGCATTTTTCCTCAGCACTAAATCCACGAAAAAGTAGAATAAAGCACCCAGGCTGCCTTTGTCTATTTGTAAATGATCTATTTAAGGCTTTAGGTATTTCCCAATTGCTGGAACAATTGCTGGAATGCAGAAGTCATTTCCTATGTGGCCAGTTATAAAAATTCATTCTCATCCCCCAGCCACCATTGATTAAAATGTTACTTGTCCCTGAAGATGACATCAGAAGATGACAAGTTATCTGTACAGATGTTCTTCAGTAAAAAGCAAAGCTTTTTATTTGCCATGTTCATCTGTGGGTTACTCTTCTTCTAGTGTACTCACTGATGAAGCAAAATGTGTTTGATAATGAGGCTGAGAGGCAATAGCACAAGGTTAGGGGCCAAAAACTCCCTAGTTCTGATTCTAGATTGTAAAATGACTTGTGTGGCCTTTGGCAAACACTTAACTATCTGCTTCACAGGGGGCAACACAGATAAATTAGTTAATGAGCCTGACCTTACATTCCTGAAAACACCTGTTTATTTCAATTGAAGTTTTGAGCAAATAAAAGATACAGGATCAGGTGAAACTTTTTACAGAGTGCTGTAAATGTATGTAGTATTATATACATATAACAGTTATATTGTCACGTGTATCAGCATAATCACTATTTTCTAATCAGAGAGGAAGTTATCATTGTAATTTATGTAATCAGTTATCATTGTGTGTGTAGACACACATATACACAATAAGCAGAGGACTAGGCAAGTGGTCTAGGTTGTGCAAAGTCCAGTCAAAAGACAGCAGATACAACATTAGTCTGTCCTTTTGGAAAGAGGTTTGAAGTTCAAATGTAAACACTGGGTGGAGCCATAGAACTTGATTTTCTGGAGACAGAAAATAAAAATAGAACTCGCTGATACTGTGATACTAAAGAGAAGAGCTATCTGAACTTCTGTTTTGAGATACCCGCTACACTTCAATAGTCACAATTTGTGTTAATCACTAAACCATGCCAAGTTTCTGACAGTTCCTTGACAGAGTTAAACAAATATTGTCCTGCACATAATCAGGGCAGTTTGCCGTCTGGAATATGATTTTAATATAAGAGAGAAAAAAACATTTCAAATCTTGCTTGTACCAAACCGAGAAATCTGTTTATTGGGAAGGACTCTGGATAAAGATATAGAAAAACAGAAAAAAAATATATATATACACACATACACACACACTTCTTGTATTTTTGCTAAGAAATGTGTTATGTATCAATAGACTACAGAGCACAGATTTTACTTTAGGACTTGTTTACTCCAATTATAAAACTAACAGGCCAACTGATGTAAGATAAGGACTTGCTCAAACAGAAATGGTTCTCACAGTTGATCTTTTTTTGGTAACATACAAATGTTTCACATCTGTTTCATGTGGTCCTAAAAAATACAGCAATGGGACCATTAAAAGTTCCTAAGAAATTAGATTTTGAAATTAATCTTATTTCAAAATTATTTCTATGTATTGCTCCCATTCCTTCTATATGTCAACTTTATATGTCAAAAAAAAGATGATTAAAAGATTCAGTATGAGAGAAAATTTAGGTGTCTAACATAAGGTATCTTCAGCAAAGGTTTAACTCATATAGGCCCAAGTTAAAAAAAAAGTGCTTTAATTTTAAGTGCCTCCTTAAGTTTTGTTGACTTCATTATTTTGAAGTGTTTAGCTGAATAGGAATAGGATTATTATGAACATGCTTAAAATTAAGCATATGTGTAAATGCTTTGTTGAATTAGGGTTACCATACAGACTCTTCAAGCACTTATTTAGGGTTAATCACTGATTATTTTTTCTAATAAATGGCAACTCAATACTTCCTTAATGATTAGAGATTAGCCTCCTTTGTTGATTATTAAACCTTGAGGTTCAAATTCTGTTCTTGATTATGTCCAGACAACCACATTAAAGCAAGAGGAGTCTCACCTGTGAACAACAGAATCTCGCCCTTATTTGCCATAGATTTTAGGATTAGGTTGTGTTTTGATCGTTTTGCGCATTTGTTTCTGAATCTGTCATCATGGTGTTTATCATCTTGAAAGAGCCTGTAGCCAAGTTTAAGAGAACCTCCATCAAGTCTCCATCTTGCATTTGAAGTAAATATCAGACACGTCACACAAGGCTCTCAAACTCTGCAGCATAGAGACAAGCTTACAGGCAACCATGTGTCGAGGTTGCTCTCAGCTCCAGACAAGTTTGCTAGAATGAGAAGCAACAAACTCAGAAGTGTAACTGAGGTTTGGTCTGACATGAGTAATTAACATATGAAGGGAGGCCTCATTTCTTAGAGGACAGAATTAGGGAGATAGATTAGATTATAGTAAATAGATCAGTAGGCTAAAAGACAGACTGACTACCTGAGTCAGCTAAGATAGAGGGAGAACACCCAGGGAATGAGGAGTACTTGGGGCACCTTAGAGACTAACAAATTTATTTGAGCATAAGCTTTCGTGGGCTAAAGCCCACTTCATCAGATGCATGCAGTGGAAAATATCCACTGCATGCATCTGATGAAGTGGGCTTTAGCCCACAAAAGCTTATGCTCAAATAAATTTGTTAGTCTCTAAGGTGCCACAAGTACTCCTTGTTCTTTTTGCTGATAGAGACTAACACAACTACCACTCTGAAACCCAGAGAACTGTTCGCTAACAGTGAACAAGATAAGTTAGGAATGTAAAGAGGAGGTGGAGTATGGGCAATGCTTGGGCAGAGCATACTGCACAGGGATTGGTTCCTGCAAAGTAACCACGCCAATCGAAAAATGTGTGATGTAGTGTATAGTAAATGCAACAAGATGTGTAAATGTATATGAATGGAGAGGGTTTCTATGTAACTTTGGATGCATGGTATGCCCTATACCCATCCCCAGGGCAGTCCTTATCCATATGCAAAGTATGCAGCTGTGTAGGGCACCAGGAAATTTGGGGCACATTTCCTGGTGCCCTGCACAGCTGTGTGCTGCTCCAGCCCCTACTCTGCCTCTTCCCCATGGCCCCTGCCCCTGCTCTGCCCCTGCCCCAGCCCCAGCCCCACCCCTTCCTCAAGCCCCTACCCCACCTCAGCCCTGCCTCTTCCCACCCCTGCTCTGCCACAGCCCTGCCCCTACTCCACCCCTTCCCCAATTCCCCATCCCTGATCTGCCCCACCTCTTCCTGCCCCTGCCCCGCCCCCACTCCCTTGAGGATTGCTGCAGGAGTTGGGCCTGCACTCACCCCATGGTAAGTGGAGTCACCTGACCCCAGTCTGCTCCACTCCCCTGACTCCCAGCCGTGCTGCCAGTGAGTGCTGGGGGGTGGTTCCCCTCTGCCTCCCAAGACTGGGAGCCAGGGGAGCAGAGCAGAGCAGGCTGGGGCAGGGTTACCCCCCTGCTTCCCCCCTGGAGGCCTGGGGCCAGCCTCTCCCCACAGAGGCCTGGGGGGCTGCGTAAGGCACCAAAATGGCTAGGGACAGTCCTGCCCATCCCCTACACTTAAATATGATCAACTCAGTGTATCTTTACTGTATGCCAAGTAAAAGAACCTGAGTGACAAAATCTGGAGTCCAATTGAGTTTTTTGGATCTCAGAAACCTGGATGAAGTGTTCTCCCAGAACTGAACAAGTTGTTCCGGATAAGCCAAGTGGAAAAGGACTCAGAAGAAATCCCAACAAGAGGTCTTTTCAACCCATTTAGAAGTCTCAATGTATCAGTTAGAAAACCTAGAAAAGGATTACAGCAATTGTCCTAGAACTACTGAACAAATAGTAAATACTTTGCATTTAGATGGCTCGTTTCATCTGAGGATCTCTGAACATTTTACATATACATCAAGGTACTGCAATTCAAACCTCTTCTCATACATACAGTTTCATATAAGTTACAGGACCCTAGTCCCCCACTCAGGGTGAATAAACATCAATTTAAATAAAAAAATAGCTGATATTTATTTAAATTGGATTTTGAGGAAAAAACCCTATCTAAAGAGTTTTAATTAAGATACATTATAGCTCAAAGATATCTCATAATGGAATAGGGATTATAAGTTCTAATTCTATAGTATGAGACATTAGTGATGTAATGTTTAAGAAAAGTTTTGTAAATGAGTTCCAATAGTTCATGGATTAGGGACCCAATCTTATGGGGTTCCAGGGGCTTCTGTATAGATTTTGGTTAGTCTTTCTATCTACCCAATGGGACTCAGTTATCAGTCTAGAAGATACCATCAAAGCTGCTTAGTTTTGCAGTTCTCCAACTGTGGATTTGTGTTTCTAGAGAGAACATGCTTGTTAACAGCAAAAAATGTTTTTAAATAAACAAACATAGAGGTGAGAAATAACAACCCTCAACCCTATTGTCCCTCTGCAAATTTGTGTACACAGAGTCAATCCCTTACCTCTTTCTAAAAGTGCAAAGTTTCAAAAAATTCAGTGACTAGAAGATTGTCGGGGGTGGAATAGATCCAGACAAGGAGAAGAAGTCTGGAGATAAATGTGAGAAGGGAGGGGGACAGGCAGTAGAAACAAAAGTGGAACTGTTTGAGCAGCATATTCCAGAAGTCTTCAGGTCTTCGAGTGTAGCATTCATTGATTTGAGATCTACCATACCATTCTCTCACTAGGAGGGAAAACCTATAATGGCAGCAGGCCATAAAAGAGACCCAGTCTGGGAATATTTTAATGAAATTCCTCTACCTGTGGGTAAGACAGGCACGTGTGCAAAATGCAAACAGTGCAAAAAAAAAAATGCAAGGCCTGGGTGCCCAAATGAAACATGAGACGTGTTCCCTCTCAGGAGCAAGCTGTGTCGAATATGATGAAAGGAATGCATCTGAACATGCAGGATCTTCAGGTCGGTAAACTTTATTTCATACTTTCTTAAGGACTGCCTGTCTTTCTGGAATATTCTTGAATTCTCATGTTTGAGCAAAAAAAATATATATATTTTAGATGCAGTTGTGATAAAAAATAGCGGAAATAGGCCTTTTACAATTTCACCTTTAAAGTAGTACTGAGTGTCAGTGAATGCAATGAGTAATACTAAATGAGCAGTATGGTAACAATAATTAAATAACTGCATTGACTTATTTTGTTTAGGAGAATCCATCCTCAACATACAGGATTCGGAAGACTATCCACCTTCAAGATCACCATAATTTTCTATAGTTTCAGAGTTATCTGCCAATGATAGTGTTTCAGTCACATCATGTATGTCACATATACTGTGGTTATCACCTGTAGAAAAAAGAAAAAATAATCATCCAGAAACAACCATAGATAAGTTGGTTATAAGAACCAGCAGATTACAAAACTAGGTAATTGATGAAAGAATTGCCCTGTTTGTGCAACAAACTCTCTTTTCGGTATGATTGAGAACCCACACTTCATTAACATGGTTCAGTCGTTAAGACCAGGATACAGTTCACCCAACAGAGCAGATGTCGCAGACAAATTGCTGGATAAAGTGTATGAAAGAAATTGAGCAGTGTGCAAAAGGTCTAGAGGGTAAAATTGTTAACCCGAGTCTTGATGGGGAGAGCAATGTCCACAATGATCGTGTTGTATGTGCTTGTGTGACAACAGAAGAAGGGAATGTCTTCCTTACAGAAACAATTGATACATCAGGAAAATGCACAGACAGCAGAATACTTACAAGAAATAGCAGTAAAAGCCATAACAAACTGAAAAAAAGATTCAAATGTTTAGTATGCAGCTTGGTCACAGACAATGCTGCAAATGTATTCAAGACTAGAAGAAATTAAGAAGAAAGTGAAGAGTCACAAGCTAACATACAGTTGCAGTGCTCATTTGATGCACCTCCTAACCAAAGACTTCAGTGTTCCAGAAATAAAGGCTAATGTTGCTGAAATTTCAA
The DNA here is from genome assembly GCF_965152235.1 of Eretmochelys imbricata. Classification (NCBI taxonomy): domain Eukaryota; kingdom Metazoa; phylum Chordata; order Testudines; family Cheloniidae; genus Eretmochelys; species Eretmochelys imbricata. The sequence continues at coordinate 103,124,395 of NC_135576.1, read as the reverse complement.
AATACTTCCATAACAACCACTTTGCAACAGCTGCTCTGAAAAAAAGGGAACCAAGCTAACACTCCCACAAGATGTACGATGGAACTCAGTAGTGGACGGTTTTGAGCACGATATCAAGAACTGGCCTAATCTGATGACAGGTTGTGAACAAAACCATGAAAAAAATAGATGCCCCTGTCACAGCCAAAGTTCTCAACATTGGGCTTAAGAGAAATGTTGAACACATGCTGAGTACCCTGAAGCCTAGTTCTGCAGCCTTGAACAAAATGCAGGGAAATAGCTGTTTTATTGCTGACACTGTTGAAATTTGGAAGGAACTCAGTGAGATCTTAAAAAGAGAAATATGCAATGACAGAGTTAAATTACAAGCATAAAAAAACTGAATGGGACAAGCACTATCACCAGCTCACTTTCTTACAATGATTCTCAATACTCGGTACCTGGGTCAAACCTTAACTGCTGAAGAAGAGGAGTGGACTATGACATGGACATCCAGCAATCATCCCTCCATAATGCCAACTATAAACTTCAGAGCTAAGGGTGAACCATTCAAGAAATATATGTTTGCGGATGATGTTTTAAAGAAAGTCACAATGAACTGGTGGAAGTCACTTAAGCACTTTGATTCGGAGACTGTTGAAGTGACAATCTCACTTTTAACAGCAGTAGCTTCCTGTGCTGGTGTAGAAAGAATATTTTCTTCCTTGGGCTAATTCATTGCCAACTGAGAAATCATTTGGGACCTGAAAAAGCAGGAAAGCTTGTTTCTCTTTTCCAGATTATGAAAAACAGGAAAATGAAGGTGAAGACGACTGAGTTAGCTGCAGAAGCCAATATTTTAAGTTTCTCATGTTGACCTGGCTGACATAGTTGATTTCTGTTGTTTTTTTTTAAATATTTCATTTAACTATTTTAGTTAAAATTCACATTTTGTAAAATTGTTAAATTCAAAAATTCATGTTTGTTTTGTTAAAATATATGTTTGCTGTTTAAGAAAAAGGTCAGAATACATAACGTTGTTTTAGTTAAATAAAACAATTTAATGTTTGTCTGTTGATGTTCTCCTCCTAATACAGCATGGCAAGAAAGTCCACCAAATATTAATGATTAACCTGTTGAATTGGAGATAGTTCACCTCCCAATGACTTAATAAATATCTGCTTCAATTACCTTTGGTAAATGAAATAACCAAACAAGCATTCATTTTCTGACATAAAACTGTAAAACTAATCTGAAAAGTTTTCAAAAAAACCAATCACTTTAAAAATGTATAATGTTTACCTTCTAAAAATGAAACCTACATCTCTGATTTGTGAAGAATATGTATTAAGGTTATAACAACCGATAACACACTTTTATATAGAAATCCATGATTAAATAGTCTTCCTGAGTAGTGATTTAAAATCAATTTGATTTAAATCAAATCCACCCTACCCCCACTTAAGTCCCCTGCTGCTCTCACACAATTGAGATCACAGGGCAAAATTTTGCTTGTCTGAATGTGAAATATCAGATATTTAGATGAAGTTACAGTGGTGTAATCTAGAGCAAATAAGAGGAAAATGTGTCCCATTGTTGGTTTTTGTTTTGTTATTTATCGTATCATATTGCAATGCATCCACTCCTATAGTGGGTCAGGAGGCACATCAGAAAACCTTGTAAGAGTCCCATATAATCTCAAGTCTAATGGGTAGCCAGCAAGGCTGCCAGTTAGTGCCAATCATGGTAATGTTTATGATGCAGGCACTTGTTCACTAGGAACTTATTTCAGTCCAAACATCAGATGGACAGCTTGTATCAGAGGTTCCCTGAGAGGAGCAGAGAGGGTACTTCAGAAGAGGAAAAAAGTAAACACACCAAGAGTAAAAGGCAGCCATTTCAGGAACTCCTCCAATTGGTAAGGACAGCACACATCACATAAAACCAGCCCACAGCATTAAACTAAGTAGGAAAAGCCAACAATTTTCCTACAGTTTGTTGCTCAAACTCCAGATTTCAAGGGCAAATAATTTCTCTTCCTTGTTTGAGCATCCTTTTATCCCATCACCTATGTCCAAACACTAGACAGAACAGTAACTTCCTCAGAGGCAGGTTTGATGGGTTGGACCCCTTGGGAAGTCATCTGTTCTGCCAGCATCGGCCCCCTTTAACCTGTCTTGCTGAGCCAGGCTCTTAAAACCTCCTAACACACACACACATATATATATATACAGGCAGGGCCACACCCAGCTGCAGATCAGTTTTGGGAAGACTCAGCTAAAGGGACTTGCTCCAGAACTCAGATGTCCACCTCCCTTGGAGTGCAGACCCAAAGATATATTATATTCGCCTCTTCCCTCAATGTGGAAGAGGGTATGCACAATTTTCCCCCCCCCCATTAGAAATCACACAAAATGGCTTGTACTGTAAACCAGAAATATAAATCTATAACAGGTGTATTTTAAGTAGTTAAGGAGGTAGCAGACAGAACAAGGCAGATTACTAAGGGGTTGGTTACACTTGCGAGTTAAGAGTGCATTAAAGCAGCCCCGGGCACCCTCCCTCATGACGCGTCAACACTGGCAAGGCACGTAGAGCGCACTGACTCCACGGCTACAGCCCTACTGGTCCTCCACCGCGGCAAGTGGAATAACGTTTGATGCGACCCTGCTGGAGTGCTGCAGTGCTAGTGCGGACACCCTGGCCTGTTAATGCGCTCGGATCAGCCTCCAGAAGTGTCCCACAATGCCTTTTCTAGCTACTCTGGTCATCACTTTGAACTCTACTGCCCTGCCCTCAGATGACCAACCATCAGACCTGCCCTTTAAATTCTCTGGGAATTTTAAAAATCCCCTTCCTGTTTGCTAAGCCAGGCGTGGAGTGCTCTCAGCGAATCTTTCCAGGTGACCATGCCTCCATGCGCCAGGTGATCCTCAGTATGGAGCAATGGTGAGGTGCTGGAGCTCAGTGTTTGGGGGGAGGAAGCTGTCCAGTCCCAGCTGCGCTCCAGCCGTAGGAATTATGATACCTACGGGCAGATATCAAGGGACATGATGGAAAGGGGCCATGACTGGGACGCACTGCAGTGCAGGGTTAAAGTGAAGGAGCTGCAGAATGCCTACCGCAAAGCCTGTGAGGCAAACAGCCGCTCCGGTGCTGCTCCTGCAACCTACCATTTCTACAAAGAGCTGGACGCAATACTGGGCAGTGACCCCACCACCATTCCAAGTACCACCGTGGACACGTCAGAGCCCAGTTCAACAAGACAGGAGGAGGAAAGTGGGAGCAAGGGTGCTGAGGAGGAGGGAGACACCCTGGCATCCCTAGATGCATGCAGCCAGGAGCTGTTCTCAAGCCAGGAGGAAGGTAACCTCTCAGAACAGCCGGTGCTTGGGGGAAGGACAAAACGCCAGAGGAGGTTCCCAGTAAGTGGCTTTTATTTTGGGAATGAAGTTTTTGGTGCGAGCTCTTGGGTCGAGGAGGGTTAGGGCTGTATGCATGCTTAGATGCAGAATAGGGTGTTGATGTGCTCTCACATCGCAGTAATCGGCCTCAGTGATCTCTTCAAAGGTCTCATCCAGAAGTTGGGCAATGAGCTTGCACAGGTTTCTTGGGAGAGCCACTGTGGTCCTTGTCCCAGTCAGGCTAACTTGTCCACGCCACTGTGCTGTCAGGGGCGGGGGAACCATTGCTGCACACAGGCAGGCTGCATATGGGCCAGGGCAGAAGCTGCATTGTATTAGAAGACACTCCCTTGCTTCCCAGGTCACCCTCAGCAGCGAGATATCTTCCAGGACGAACTCCTGTGAAAAATGTGGGGACAGTGTTCAGTAGAGGGGCCCCCTGCAGCTGTTGGCTCTCCTCAAGGCACAAATCTAGAGGATAGTATGGCTGTGAAACAATCAGTCCCCCTTGACCCAGTGCTTACTCACCATTTTGGGGCTCCTGTGGGTTATGTGTGCTCATTTTGGGATGGGGAAATTATGCTATTGTGTAGACTGTGCTTGCCTTAAGTATGGGGGAATCATTGCTCTGCCTGGTGTGAACAAAGCCACCTCTGTTAAGTGTTGCATTTTGCCTTTACAGATGCAACCTTGAGATCTCAGCCATCTTTGTTATCATCAACCGAAAAAATTCAATGAATTAGGAAGAGGCCACGTAAAAGCAAAAAAAAACATGCTACATGAAGTCATGCAGCAGTCCCTTAATGAGAATCAAAAATTGCAGGAGTGGAGGGAGAGTGAAAGAAGGATCCGCCAGCAGAATGGGGAGTGCTGACACAAAAGCGCAGAGCTCCAGCAGCAAAGCATGGAGCGGCTGACAAGCATCACGGAGCACCAAGCGGACTTGATCCAGGTGCTTGTAGCCATGCAGGTGGAGCACAGCTGTGCCTGCCCCGCCCACCTGCAGCCCTTGTCCCAAAACTCTTTCCCTTGTGCCCCCATGTCACTTCCAACCTCCTTTCTCCAATATCCAGGTTCTTATCTCCACCAGCTGCCACCTGTAGCTTCACCACCCAACCCTGAAAACTACGACCCTTACCCACTGCACTCAACCCCCATCACCATGCATTTTAGCCAGCCTGAAGTGCAGCACTCATTGCTCAGCACTCCAGACAGGAAGGCTGAGTATGATAACAGGACATACACAAATCTGTGATTGTACTGTTCCCCACCCCACCCCCTTGCCCTTTCTGTTTCCCAAGCAGCTGTGTTTCTTTTCAATAAATGGATTTTTTGGCTTTGAAAACATTCGTTATTGCATAAAGTAAAAGCTCTTAGCCCAGGAATGCAACAGGCACTGCAAGTCAGCATAGCTAACAGATTCCTGCTAACATTGGAACCAGTGCACTTTACTCCTGTGCAGGGCACCAAACATTATTGGTGGCTTTCAGTCTCAAATTGCTTCCTCAAGGCATCCCTAATCCTTGCAGCCCTGCGCTGGGCCCCTCAAATAGCCCTGCTTTCTGGCTGTTCAAATTCAGCCTCCAGGTGTTGAACCTCTGAGTTCCATGCCTGAGTGAATGGTTCATCCTTCCCTTCACAAATGTTATGGAGGGTACAGCACACGGCTATAACCACAGGGATGCTGTCATTGGCCAGGTCCAGCTTCCCTTACAGAGAGGGCCAGCAGCCCTTTAAAAGGTCAAAAGCACACTCCACAGTCATTCTGCACTGGTCCAGCCATTGTTGAACCGCTCCTTGCTGCTGTCAAGGCTCCCTGTGTAGGGTTTCATGAGCCACAGCATTAAAGGGTAAGCAGGGTCTCCAAGGATCACAATGGGCATTTCGACTTTCCCTATGGTGATCTTCTGGTCTGGGAAGAAAGTCCCAGTTTGCAGCTTTCTGAACAGGCCAGCGTTCCAAAAGATGCTTGCATCATGCACCTTTCCAGGCCAGCCTGGTTAATGTCAATGAAACGCCCATGGTGATCCACAAGCACCTGGAGAACCATAGAGAAATACCCCTTCCAATTAATGTACTCTGAGGCTAGGTGGGCTGGTGCCAGAATTGGCATGTGTGTGCCATCTATTGCCCCTCGGCAGTTAGGGAAACTCATTTGTGCAAAGCCATCTACAATGTCATGAAAGTTACCCAGAGTCATGGTTCTTCTGAGCAGGATGCAATTAATAGCCCTGCAAACTTGCATCAACAAGATTCCAATGGTCGATTTTCCCCACTCCAAGCTGGTTAGTGACTGATTGGTAGCTGTCTGGAGTTGCCAGCTTCCAGACTGGCATCTGTAGCCTGCAAGGTCTTGGAAAAAATTTTGAAGGAGAAAGTTAAGGACATTGAGGTCAATGGCAAATGGGACAAAATACAACATGGTTTTACAAAAGGTAGATCGTGCCAAACCAACCTGATCTCATTCTTTGAGAAAGTAACAGATTTTTTAGACAAAGGAAATTCAGTGGATCTAATTTACCTAGATTTCAGTAAGGTGTTTGATATGGTGCCACATGGGGAATTAAATTGGAAAAGATGGGGATAATATGAAAATAAAAAGGTGGATAAGGAATTGGTTAAAAGGGAGACTACAGCAGGTCATACTGAAAGGTGACCTGTCAGGCTGGAGGGAGGTTATCAGTGGAGTTCCTCAGGGATCGGTTTGGGGACCAATCTTTTTATTACTGACCTCGGCACAAAAAGTGGAAATGTGCTAATAAAGTTCGCAGATGATACAAAGCTGGAAGGTATTGCCAATTTAGAGAAGGACTGGGATATCATACAGGAGGATCTGGATGACCTTGTAAACTGGAGTAATAGTAATAGGATGAAATTTAATAGTGAGAAGTGTAAGGTCATGCATTTAGGGATTAACAACAAGAATTTTAGTTATAAACTGGGCGCATCAATTAGAAGTAACGGAGGAGGAGAAGGACCTTGGAGTATTGGTTGACCACAGGATGACTATGAGCCGCCAATGTGATATGGCCGAGAAAAAAGCTAATGCAATCTTGGGATGCATCTGGTGAGGTATTTTCAGTAGAGATAAGGAGGTGTTAGTATCGTTATACAAGGCACTGGTGAGACCTCACCTGGAATACTGTGTGCAGTTCTGGTCTCCCATGCTTAAGAAAGATGAATTCAAACTGGAATAGGTACAGAGAAGGGCTACTAGGATGATCTGAGGAATGGAAATTTTGTCTTATGAAAGGACTCAAGGAGCTTGGCTTGTTTAGCCTAAGCTAAAGAAGGTTGAGGGGAGATACGATTGCTCTCTATAAATATATCAGAGGGATAAATACCAGAGAGGGAGAGGAATTATTTAAGCTCAGTACCACTGTGGACACAAGAACAAATGGATATAAATTGGCCATTGGGAAGTTTAGACTTGAAATTAGATGAAGGTTTCTAACCATCAGAGAAGTGAAGTTCTGGAATAGCCTTCCAAGGGAAGCAGTGGGGACAAGACACTTATCTGGTTTCAAGATTAAACTCGATAAGTTTATGGAGGAGATGGTATGATGGGATAACATGATTTTGGCAGTTAATTGATCTTTAACTATTCATGGTAAATAGGCCCAATGAATCTATGACTGCAATAGCCACCTGCTTCTCCACTGTCAGGGCAGCTGTCAATCTCGTGTCCTTGCGCCGCAAGGTGGGGGCGAGCTCAGCACAAAGTCCCATGAAAGTGTTTTCTCATCCGAAAGTTCTGCAGCCACTGCTCATCATCCCAGACTTGCATGACTATGTGATCCCCCCACTTGCTGCTTGTTTTCTGAGCCCAAAAGCAGCGTTCCACAGTGGTGAGCATGTCCGTGAATGCGAGAAGCAATCTCGTGTCGTAGGCGTTACTCGAGTCGATATCATCGTCGGAGTTCTCACTGTCAGTTTGGATCTCAAAGAGTAACTCGACTGCCAAACGTGACGTGCTGGTGAGACTCGTCAGCATATTCCTCAACAGTTCAGGCTCCATTCCCGCAGACCGAAAGGGAAGACAGAGCGCACAATACAAAAGACGTTGAAAGATGGCGCCAAGTGTGGACAGAAGCACAGGGATTGCTGGGATGCGAACTGATGCATCACAGGGTATTGGGACAGGACCCAGAATGCCCCACACCACCCATCCCCTTCCCACAAGCCACAGTGCCAGAATGGGAAGAGGTACTCTGTGGGATAGCTGACCAAAATGCACCGCTCCCAATACCATTGTAAGTGCCGCAAATGTGGCCATGTCAGTGCACTTGTTGCTGTCAGTGTGGACAGACTGCAGTGCTTTCCCTACTGCGCTCTCCGAGGACTGGTTTAGCTCAAAGCACTCTACATCTGCAAGTGTAGCCATGCCTCCAAGAAAATAAAACAAAGCATGCAAACTAAGCTTAATACACTAAAGAAACTGGTTACATGTGTGTTCTCACCCTAAATGTGGTTCCAATCTTCTTCACAGGCCAGACAACTTTCCAGCCTGGGCCGAGTTTTTCCTCCTGTCCAGTCTTAGTTGTTTTCAGCAGTCATCCTGAGTGAGGTAGCAGGGGAGAACTGACGACCAGGATTACGTCACTCCCCACCCTTAAATAGGATTTGCATAAGGCAGGAGTCCTTTGTTTCCTCATTTGACTCCCCCTCCCTTACAGTGGAAAGTTACAAGAAGTCCCAGGTAATGTTTTAGTACCAAGTGACAAGACCACCTGACTCTGTAGGGCCCCTGTAGCCATTCTTCACCAGCTGACCCACAGGTTCACAGGAAGACTAAGCTTTTTTATAGTCCATTGTCCTTGTTGATGGGCCATTCACCCTGTCTGGCTTTTCCACTGTTGTACCTGAAGTGTTGGCAGTGGGCATCACCCAAAGTAGCATAGTTGAAATACAGATACATAGTCAATATTCCTAATTTCAAATACAGAAATGATACATGCATACAAATAGGATAATCACATTCAGTAAATCATAACCTTTCCAATTATCTCACATGAGCCATCTTGCATAAAGTATCTCAGTTGTCATATTCATATCATAAGCATGTTTTCATAAAGAATATACAATGACATGTCACAACAGGAACCTAAAGACTCACTAAACTAAAAATTCATTCTGAACAGGTGGCATTGCACAGTTCTCTCTTAATCAGCCTGCTAGACTTTTTATCATTAGCTAGAGATGTGAGAGCTTGTGGGGTAGGGGGTCAGAAGAAACCCAGCGGGCATTGGCAAGCTTGCTCTTCCCTCACAGAGAAATGCTGTAAACTGGCAAGCTCAGGGCAAGTATAACAAAAGTTTCTGGAGAAATTAAGTGTATGGGGCCAGTCCCAAGAATTATGCAACACCTGCAGCTTCCATTGCAGGTGCTCAACACCTCTCAGGATTTAGCCTTGTGTATGTGCAGGGAAAATAAGCACATAATGAAAAAACTCAGAAACTACAGAAGAGGAGGAGTGCACGTTCCTGTCCACCAAACTGCCTTCTCCATTTTTAAATCCCCCTTAAAATTCACTTCTTCTATTACAATAACCTGCCAAGGGCCTGACCTGGCATTCCTGGCTCCACCCAAATTCCCATTAAGGGCTGTGATGGGGTTGGCGCTCACCACCGCAGCACCTCCTGCTGTTGACTCCGGGAATTAGCTCAGTTCATGTAGAGCACCCTCTGCCAGTGGTGTCCCATCCATCTCTCACCCTAGATTGGCATCTTGACCCACATTGCTCCCAGCTCGTGGGACCCTCTTCAGGACACTGCCCTTCAGCAGTGCCCACTGCTCCAGTCTCACCCCCTTCCAGGGGTTTGAGGTTATCAGCAGTCCTTGTCTTTGCCCCAGCCACAATGGCCAACCGCACCCCAAAGTCTAACCCCTTTTGGCAGGGGTCTGGTGCAGGGGATGGCCACTCTAACAGCCAGGTGGAAGTGCAAGGGGGGACTCAGGCCCACACTCTACTCTGGGTCCTGACCCAGGGACCCTTTGGCAGCAGCCTTCCTGCCTGCCCTCCTTCTCTCCCTTTGTCCATCTCTCTCCCTGGGCCATTTCCCCTTCAGCCCCTTTGCACCGGCTAGGCCCTTTTTCACAGGCCCAGCCCCTGGTGCTAGTCTCCTCACACAGGAGACAGACCTTCACCCTCTAAAGGCCTGGGAGAAACTACCTGCTCCCTTCCTGGGCAGCCTTTATATAGGGCCTAGCCTAACCCTGATTGGCTGGCTCTAATACTGGCCATGATTGGCTCTCTAACAGGCCCTCCCTGATTGGCTGCCACCTTGCGCAGCCGCTCTGGCCTGTTGTAGCCCAATCTGGCATGGGGGTGGGGCACCGCCCCAACACAGGGCTGATTTTTTAAAGGAAGTCAGCTCCCACTGATGCAACTAAATAAGTGTCCAGATTTTCAAGAGAATTCAGCACAATGGATACTGAGCTTTCTTGAAAATCTGCCCAGGTGTATCCTGGTGGGAGCTGCTGGGGGAATATTTGAAGCATATTGAGTTGGTGCCTAAATAGGAGCTGAGCTCTTTTGAAAACTTGCCCCAAGGCAATGGGTGTAGAGGAAAGCACAAAGAATACAGGATTGGGCTCCAAGGATAAAAATACTAGTAATATTATAAAAGAAAAACAAACTAGAATCACCTGACATTGAGTTTTTTAACCTATGAATCATGGGTGACATTCTGGCCCCACTGAAGTCAACAGCAAAACTCTCATTGACTTCAATAAGGTCAAGATTTCACCTTTCAGGAACAGGTTTGTAGGTCTAAATTAGACTGTAAGGCCTGTGGGGTTGGGCCCCATGTCTGACTGTACAACACCATGCATACTATTGACACTCAGTGAATAACAAAACATGGGGAGAAAATCAGCTTTCTCAGCTGTGTTGTGGATTTCCCCCAAGAGAAAAGCAACTCAGATATTACTGTGATGAGTGCAGCCTAAGAACTAGTATAGAATAGAATTGTGTCTACTTGCCCAATTTGGTAGGTGCTGTGGATGCACAGCGGGTTCAAAATCTAAACCTTCAGTGGAGGAGCAGACATCGGTTTAAAAATCACAAGAACGTATGAACTTGGAATCCTCATTTTTCTATTTTATTACGAATATCTGCTTTTCAACAGCATAGAAATACACCATATGGAATATCTTAACATTCAGAAATGTGCATCCCTCAGTTGTGCACTCTGCTAAGCTACCATGTACTTTGTGTTCTAATCCCAGCTCTGACAGTCTCCTTCTGTGAGCCTTACAAACTGCTTAACCCCTCCAAGCTTGTCCAGCTGTAAAATGGGGATAACAGACTTACCAGCCCCACAGGGGTACTTAGGGTTAGTTAATGTTTGCAGAGCAAGTTGAAAATGTAAGTGCTATGTCACAATATTATTTTTTCTTTTTCTGGCACAGTTGGCAGACTCTGCTCAAGAGAAGCCCAGGGCTGGAATAGCAGTTGGTGCTGAAAGTCAGGACTGAGGACCATAGATCAAGCTACGCAGATGAACTTTTGGTGACATTCTGACAATATTTGAACAGCTGGCTCCCAAAAAAATCCTCCTTCGGGAATAAGAGATCCTGTTTAGCGACGGGGGGGGGGGGGAAGCGGGGAGAGGGCACACATTGTTTTTCCTGTGCATCACAAGCAGTTGAACAGTCACGTCATATAGCTACCAGAAGCTGCTCTCAGAGGGCCTGTCAGAAGGGCTTACAAAGTTTTGCTTCTTACCCAAAAGAGACCATATTTGTTCATATAACGGAGGTTACCAAAAGCGTAACCAACCTGCATAAGCCTGAGACATCAAGATGGATAACATGTGGCTATGGGCACTGCAATGGTGTCACAGTGACATTGCTGTCAGGAAGATTGCACCTTTTGGCAACTGCCATGTTTTGAGGGGGAACAGCATATGTGAATGTGTCTGCTCTTCTCCACATCAAAATAAGCCTTTGAAATAGCTCTATATTAGCAACTCCTACTACCATCTTGAGTGTTATTCTCTCCTGAGGCAATGACCATAATACTAGGATTATTATAAATACCTAACACAGAATGGACAGTTAGTCCATTCACACTTAAACTTTTTTAAAAATAATCATATTTAAACACGAGCACAAGAGTTTCTATGTGCTTTTTAGTTTGAAACCCCAAATATTTTAAAATGGCAATTGGCAGGCCTGAAGTCAAAACTCTGCCACCATTTTGAATGCAGGCTTCATATGGTTCCTATAGATGCCTGCGACCTCTGTATTCAACCCAGTGGGAAAGGAAAGGCTGTATGGGCCAAGAGACCATTGCACTCTCCCTCTCTCTCACTGTGTCATCTTGACTAAGGGTATGTCTATATTACAAAATTAGGTTGATTTTATTAGTTGACTTTGAGCCTCTGATTTAAGCAAGTCGATTCTGCATGTCCCCACTATGCACATTGTGTCGGCAGAATGCATCCTCACTAGCAGGGCTTGCATCGACTCATGGAGTGCTGCAATGTGGGTAACTATTCAGAGGTGCGCATTAAGTCATCGAATATGTCCTCCCGTGTCTTCTTTTTCCGCCTTCTAATCTGGGAAAGTCTCTGTCCCGGTGTGGAGGATGCAGTGATGGACAAGGTTTCAGCTGCAAAGAATACAAAGCACAAGGGTAGCACTGACAGTGCCCCCAACTAAAACCTCTCCAGCGCATCATCAAGGATCTACAATCTATCCTGAAGGACGATCCCTCACTCTCACAGACCTTGGGAGATAGGCCAGTCCTCGCTTACAAACAGCCCCCCAACCTGAAACAAATACTGACCAGCAACTACACACCACACAACAGAAACACTAACCCAGGAAATAAACCCTGCAACAAACCCTGGTGCCAACTCTGTCCGCATATCTATTCAAGGGACACCATCATAGGACCTAACCACATCAGCCACACCATCAGGGGCTCGTTGACCTGCACATCTACCAATGTGATATATGCCATCGTGTGCCAGCAATGCCCCTCTGCCATGTACATTGGCCAAACCGGACAGTCTCTACACAAAAGAATAAATGGACACAAATCTGATATCAGGAATTATAACGTTCAAAAACCAGTAGGAGAACACTTCAGTCTCCCTGGCCACTCGATTACAGACCTAAAAGTGGCAATTCTTCAACAAAAAAACTTCAAAAAACAGACTCCAATGAGAAACTGCAGAACTGGAATTAATTTGCAAACTGGACACCATCAAATTAGGCCTGAATAAAGACTGGGAGTGGATGGGTCACTACAAAAACGACATCAATTTGTTAGTCTCTAAGGTGCCACAAGTACTCCTTGTTGTTTTTCAAAAACTAATTTCCCCTTGCTAAATACTCACACCATCTCATCAACTGTTTGAAATGGGCCACCTTGTTTACATTGGCCTCATTAACACTACAAAAGTAATTTCCACTCCTTCTTGTCAACTGTTGAGAATAGCCTACTTCCAACTTAATTGAATTGGCTCATTAGCACTGAACCCGCACTTGGATGAAACTCCCATCTTTTCATATGCTGTGTATTTATAACTCCCTACTGTATGTTCCACTCCATGCATCTGATGAAGTGGATTTTAGCCCATGAAAACTTATGCCCAAATAAATTTGTTAGTCTCTAAAGTGCCACAAGGACTCCTCATTGTTTTTGCTGATACAGACTAACACGGCCACCACTCTGAAACATGTCACAGTGCATACATTGTTTCTGGTGTAAGCTTAATCCTTTTTATAAAAGAAACACCCCACAATGCACTTCCCTGCAAGCCACAACTTAAGCAGAACTGCTGGCTATTGCAAGAGTTGGTTTGCTGCTACAGCCATGGTGAGTAAGGCTACAAGGCATGGGTGAGAGGTCTTGTGCTGCAGCTTTTGTTAAGACATCCTTGGGATTAATTGTTGTAACCTCAAAATAGCACCCTTTCCCCTAGCAACCTGGATGGTGCTTGAGGACAGGCACCAGCATAAAGCCCCACAAATAATTTGATTGTTACAAAAGCAGCACCGTGTTGAGGTGGAAGGGAGACAAACAGGAAGCATCCCCCACCCCCCTTTTAAATGCTGGCTGCAATACGCAGTGATCCCTTCCAACCATAACCAGGGCACACTTGGGAAAGTGTGGTTGTGTGACCCAGAATTCACCAAACGGGGTGGATTACTTATCGACTTGCTTGAGATTTAAGGGCCAGCATTTAAAACTTCTCCCATTTCCCCTAGGTGACCATATGTGATATCGCTCTCCTGAGGGTAACAGAGGCGGAAGGGAGCAGATGCTGCAAGCGTCTGAGTACAGACCTGGTCCTTATGCTGCAGTGTTGAGTGCCACAATGATGCCAGAAGTGTTAATACTGGAGGGGCGTGGGAAAGCGTCTTATCATGGTGGATGAAATAAGGCAGCCCTTCCCAGAAGCCTTCTGCAAAGGATTGCAGAGTACCACCATGAAAGCTTCCTAGGGATCTCAAGGAAGGATTGCTGGACCATCTCCGGGCACATAAACAGTCTTTTTCAGAGAGCACCCACTGCGTAGCTGGAGTGGCCGCTGATAACTTCTATCCCAATTTTTTTATTCAGATTCAACATTAAATATAATAGCTTGTAACCCCTATAGTTTGATTGGAAATGTGTACTTACCAGATGTGTCTTCCCCAGTATCATGCTCCACTGACAATTGGTCCTGTGAGGGGACGGGTTCCAGAGTTTAAAAAAGTTCATGTTTGTCAGGGAGAATGGATCCTCCGCTTGCCTGCTGCACATTCTCCTCCTCCTCCTCCTCCTCTATCTTGGCAACAATGTCCTCCTCGTTGTTGCTCGAGGTCACCTGGGGCTCCTGGAAGGTATCCACGAAGCGTTTTCAGGTAGTGGACCAGTGGTGGGGTTGCCGTCTAGAATCGCATGCAGCTCCTCATAGAAGCGGCACGTCTGTGGCTCAGAACCAGAGCGACTGTTTGCCTCCCTTGTCTTCTGGTACACTTGCCGAAGCTCCTTTATTTTCACATGGCACTGCTGTGTGTCCCTGGTGTAGCCCTTCTCCCCATGCCCTGCATGATTTTGGCACAGATGTTAGCATTTCTTCTGCTGGTTCGGAGCTCTGCCTGCACAGACTCTTCTCCCTACACAGCAATAAGATCTAGTGTCTCCTGTGTGCTCCATGCTGGAGCACATTTGCAGCCTTGAGCATCCATTGTCAGCTGTGTTGACAAGCTCTCCACACCAATCAAACAGGGAATGAAAATTCAGAAGTTCCCCGGGCTTTCACAGGGGGGTGGCTGTTTCCTGTCTAGCTGGCTGAAGTGCAGTGGAGTTGAAAGTATTCTCCAGAGTGGTTATAGCTGAGCACTGTGGGACACCTCCTGGAGGTCAATTCATTTGAATTACACAGCAGAGTGTCTACACTATCCCCATGTCGACACATGGATGTTGACTGAAGCGCTACACCTCTCGTGGAGGTGGAGTACAGAAGTTGACTTTACAAGCCCTTTAGTTCGGCAGAAAGGACTTGGTAGTGTAGTGTGACAAAGCTCTGTCCTTGCCTCTGTGGATCCCACGTTTCCTGGCGGATTTCGCTAGCCTCAGAGGCTCACTGTGACCCTCCACGTAACCCTTCTCTCCCCAGGGGAATCCTCACCACCACCCATGTTCCCTGGTTGTATCATTCTGTCACAATATTATTTGAAAGTGACAGCACTATACATTGAGCACTTGATTCAGGTTGATAGTATATAAAAGCTATTAATAACCATCTATTAAATGTGCATTTGGAAATATTTTTCTGTAACAGTATCAAGGGAGCAAGCACTAAGGCCCCAGTCCTGCAAGATCTCCCCCAAGCTTGCATGCTGACTTCAGTAGGGATCCACCTGGGTGTAGGGCAGCTTGCAGAATTGGGCCCTTAGTTTCAAAATTCTGCAAGGATGTAATTATAATAAACAATCTATGGTCTTGACTCTCCTACAGCCAGAGGGGAAAACTTTCTTTTTCTTGAATAAAAATAGATGATAAAAGACACCACCAAATAAACTAACACAGAGATAAGTTAAAGTAACAACCTAGAGTAGTGTCTAACTTAAATCCACCAAAGTCACAAAATTCAAAGTATTAGACTGAAAAAGTAGCCTGATGCACTGTCTATAACTCATTCCCTTAACATTTCACACCGGGTTGGGTTTTTTATGTTTGTTTGTTGTTGTTTTTTGTGGTTTATTTAACAGCTTAAATTTCAGGGAAGTGTGATTGTTATATAGCTACACACTCAAAGGGGATTTAAGGCTGTATTTACATTTGTCTTTTTTCCTATTATTGCTACAATATGTGGCTGCTGGTGTTTTTAAGAATATATGCCATTATTTTATACTTACCAGAGCAGATCTAAATGGAGTAAGTCTTGCAAACACTTATACACACACCTAACTTTACATTCATCACATAAGGTTTTGTCCCATTGGATTCAAAAAGTGTACTCATGTGCACGAAGGTAAGCACTTGCAAAATTCAGCCGATACTTAATATTACGGTAGCCACAAAAATCTTGTCTACACAAGCGCTCCCAATGTAGGAAAACTGCAGGGAAAAAAGGCTAGTGTAGACCAAGCCTAAAATAACTAACTATATATGCCATACTTCTGTTGTTCCTCATAGCTGCTGAGAGAGTTTTGATTCTTGTAAACAGCCTTCTAGCTGGTTTAGTGCAGCATTTACTGGCATGACACTGCAACAAGTGATCTATTTTTCAAGAAATTTTCCCAATAGGTTTTTCATGTCAACCGGGCACTTCATATGCTTTTGTTTATTTTGGGAAAACCCCAAGCAAGTGAATACCAGCTGATCAAAGCCCCAGGGAAACTTTTGCATGTAAACAACAATCTTCTTCTCATGGGTCTAAAATGTCTGTTTAGCATCTTCAGAATGTAAGTGCAGTCATTCTGTAATGGAGGATAGCTTGTTATTTTGCATGTTTCTTTGGACCAGAGTTTCCTAGGGAGCCCTTCATTTCCCTATCTTTTGCTCTCACATGCTACAGAAATTGGACAAGTCTTCCTCCAGCTATGGAAAGATGAAAGCAACTCCCTCCCTTTAGAGACTCAGGTTTGTTTCAGGTGCTGGCCAGACAGTCACTACACTCACCCCTCTGAATAGGTTGGGAGCCCTGCCTTCATGAACTGAGATTCAAAGAATTTTCTTGTTCCTCTGCATGAATAACAATATGTACTTAATGTATTTAATCCACCCCAAAAGTTTGTGTAATATGTACCATATTCTGGCTTGTTTGCTTCTCTGTGTTAAGAAACTTTTAAGATGCTGTTTGTTGTTATTGTTGTTACTTTTCTGAAGGGAAGACTCTTCAGCTGGCACAACAAGGACATTTCATTTCCCAGTTGGAAAGCCCAGCAGGGAAAGTATATTACTGAGTCTAAGATGCAGAGAAGAGACTAGTAAATATGAAAATAAAAGCAAAGTCCAGTGCAGAACATATAATTACTATAGCATTATTATTATGCTTCAATTATATCACAGTCTAATGAGAGCAAATTCCAAGTGAGGTGGGGTTACCTTCTGAGGGCATAAATACATTATCCTGCACTTTAATTATTTACTTGAGTTGAACTATATGGTTTGCTATGCTTTTTCCCCACACTATTTCAAGAACTAGTGACCTTTTTTGTTTTGTTTTTGTTGGCAAGAAGCAGGTTTCTGACAGTGATGTGAGTCAATTAATATGGGAGAGAGCTGAATCTGCAATGCTGAAGAATAGTTTTGCTTTTGTTTGTTACCTGTGCAAGTCTTTAGATGGTATCTCCAAACGTTCACACCCAGCCATCTCCAGGAAGGGAGAGAAGCTGTGAGGCTACTTTTCCAGGAAGGTAAGTTTCAAGCTTCAAGGCCGGATCCCAGTCCCTTTGAAGTCAATAGGATTTCTACTGTTGACTTTAATGAGATCAGGATATGGCCCACAGAGTGTCCTCCTTTGCAGTGCAAGAATTCACTGGTTTAAGTAGTTTCACTAACTTTGCATGTTTGCAAAAATTTAATGTTTGTGTCTATATAAAATAAAGTTCAGGCCATTCCAAATTCAAAGTTATCAACTGATCTACGGAGATTTAGCTGTTAGGGTATGTCTCAGGGAGAAAAAATATTCCACTCTAGGTATTTAGGCCTCTCAATTAGCAGATTTTAGATATATCTTGTTTTCCTTTACTGTGGAGGCTCCATACATCAAAGTGAGTATCTGAAATCTCTCTCCTACCTTCAGTCCAGATGCAATAGACGTTTTCACACACACAGCTGTTTTGAGCAGCCTTTCTTCATCTTCTTCTCACTCACCATTATAGCAGATTGTCTTCACTGGGGATGATGCTTTTCCCCAAAGACATTAACCTTCTGGGAGCTGAAAATTGCTTTCAGTTATACCAGTGGAAATCCAGAGTAATTCCACTAATAGGATTACTCTAGATTCACTCTAGTATGGGAAAGAATTAGATTGAGCTAGTATGCTAAGATGCTGAGCCAACACCCCCTTTTTTTTTCTTTTTTTTTTTGACCAGCTACCATTTTATTTTTCTCTCTCTTGTTCCTGAGTAAAGTTTCAGTAAAGTCAAAATGCTGTTGTGCAATGTTCCCTCTAATTTTTGACAGGTCATGTGCGCAAAAAATTTCTTCTGTGCAAATCTTTGAAGCAGAGTTCAAATGTTTGCGCCATGAGGCAAATGCGCCCAAGCAAGTAAAATGCTTATACATTTAAAAAGTTTTAATTTGCAATTTGTGATAATAATAGTTTTACACCATGTTATTTTATAAATGTCATTTTTAAATACTTAGAAAAAGGAAATTTATCCATTCTTCATGAAGCAGAAGTTAGTTTTAAGCATTACGCTTTATGATCTTTTTTATAGACAATCACGAGCATATATCAAGCACATATTAATCATGATAATTATCAGTCCATAGGCTTCTGTCCATTGGTGTTCTCTTTCACCTTTCGTTCTATACACATCTGAAAAGATTTTGATAAACATACAATAAAGACAATTTAATAAGTATGCCATTATGTCAATTTATATGGGTTTTCAGATAGAGACATCATAAGTAAAAAAAGAAAAGCAAGAGTTTGTGTTTTAAATTTAAAATTTTCCGAAAACATATCAATAAATGATTATCAGTCAAGAATAAGATATGTAATTAAAAATGCATTTTAATTTCCTTATTGGTCGAAATGTCAAAGACTGCTAAACTAACCTTACTGTTTTTCCCTGCAATCTTTTTCATTTGCCCATTCAATATAAACTCTGTCCAGATCTATCAGTCCTCCATCCAGCTGGTAACTCTTAATACACATCAGCATGTCCAAATGATCTACTTGTAAACGATTCCGTAGTTTGTTTTTTAGAGTGTTCATTAAGCTAAAGCCATGCTCACAGTCTGCACTTGATGCTAGGAATGTTCCTCCAATATCCATCAACTTTGTAAGATCCTGAAACTGTTCATTCTGGTGAGCAAATGTCACCATATCTGGGAAACTTAAAACCAATTGGCTTTTGATTCTTTTGCTACTGCAAAGTTGAAGTCATTGTACTGACTGACTATAACAATCTCTTCAGCAAGAAATCTTTATATTTTGAACACAGGGATTTGACAGATGATGCTTTAAGAAATCCAACTTCCATACGTTGTTCCACATTCTTCCTGTTGAAAATTCTCCCGAAGCTCTGGCATCTCGACAATATACACAAACCACTCTGTTGTCCTCATCATATGTGAATATTTCATGAAGTTTAACAAGCATTACACTATGTGACTTCGGCGTAACCATCTCTATAGTCTCATCTAGCCATCCAGCTTTAAATGAAGTCGCTGTTCTTTTACGCTTTAGACCTCTAGACAGTAACATTTTGGGATTGATTTTTTACCAGATTGGTTTATTTAAAATTAATACTTTTATTATATGGCTACTATTTCAATGCGCTTAACAGCGTGACTCAACAAAAGGGCAAACGGGGGATCATTCAGATCAGGATACCGGAAGTTTGTGCATAGGTCCGATCACGTCCATGCGTCTGTGGCAAAAAAACGTGGGAAAATGGAGATGTGTGGGTCCTGACCGTCTCCCGACGTGATCAGTGTTCCACTTTCGAAATGCTGGCAGGGAGGGGTACGATTCATTGCCCTTCTTTCCCTTCCCCCCCCCACCCCCCCGCTTGCCAGTAGAATCTGGCTGTGTTGATAGATGGCGGATGAACAATGTCAAAAGTCACCCGTAAATGATATTTCGGCCTGGCTCTGATGTAGTATTTCATTTTTTATGCGTGCAGTGTTTCGCCGTGTGCGTGGGGTTTAGGATCTGTGTGCGTGCACACAGCTTAGAGGGAACAGTGCTGCTGTGGCAGAAAAGCTGAAACTGCAGCTAGGCCTTTAAGTCAGCAGCAGAAACCTGAAGGCAACACAAGTGGAAGAGTGAACAGAGAAAGCAACCACCTGACCCACAGTTCAACTGCAAATATCAGATTTCTTTGGTTACTGACAAGCAGCAAGTACACAAGAGCGCCCCCAACCAGATAGGAGGAGTGGAAGATTATATATAAACACTTCATGAATTTCAAAATTTCAAGAATAATCTGCATTTTGGGGAGTGCAAAATCACAGTAAGTGAACTGGTGAAAAATGTTGCCTCGATTTTCACAAAAATATTTTCACCAGCTTTAATTAAATCCCCAAACCTAATACGGTTCCCTAGCATATAGTGATATAGTATATCGGGGTGGGCAAACGTTTTGGCCTGAGGGCCACATCGGGGTTCCAAAACTGTATGGATGGCTGGGTAGGGAAGGCTGTGCCTCCCCAAACAGCCTGGCCCCCGCCCCCTATCCACCCCATCTCCCCCCTCCCACTTCCTGCCCCCTGACTGCCCCACTCAGAACTCCCAACCCATCCAACCCCCGCTGCTCCTTGTACCCTGACCACCCCCTCCCGGCATCCCCCGCCTCTAGCCGCCCCTCCCTGGGACCCCACCTCCTCCCTGTTCCCTGTCCCCTGACCACCCTGACCCCCGCCCCCGTACCTCCGCCTCATCCAACTGCCCCCAGTTCCCTGTCCCCTGACTGCCCTGACCCCTGTCCACACCCGTTCCCCCTGACAGGCCCCCTGGGACTCCCACACCTATCCAACCCCCACTGTTCCCCGTCCCCAGACCACCCCCCACCCCCAGAACCTCTGCCTAATCCAACCACCCCCTGCTCCCTGTCCCCTGACCCTCTGCCCCTTATCCAACCCCCACGCCCCACGCCCCCTTGCCATGCTGCTCATAGCACCAGGACTGGCAGCCGCGCTGCCCGACCGGAGCCAGCCACGCCGCTGCACAGTCTAGAGCATCGGGGCAGGCCAACAGCTCTCGCAGCTGCACTGCCTGGCAGGAGCTCGCAGCCCCGCCGCCCAGAAGGCTGGCGGCATGGCGAGCTGAGGCTGCGGGGGAGGGGGAAACTATGGCAGAGGGGCCAGAGGTAGCCTCCCCAGCTAGGAGCTCAAGGGCTGGGCAGGACGGTTCCGTGGGCCAGATGTCACCTGCGGGCCATAGTTGGCCCACCTCTGTAGTATTCCCTCACAGTGGTCATCTGGAATGTATTTATGCAGATGAATAGAGGATGTTCGTATCAGAAGAAATCATGGGAGCTTACAATGGGAAGTATCCAATGCGCCAGCCTGTGATGCCTACCTGGGTTGATAGTCTGAAAGTCTGTACATACAGACTTCCCTTTGCATGCCATTTAAAAACTTTACAGTGTTTGATTTCCAGCATAAGAGCAGCTTTTAATCCACTGTACTTTGGAAACTGCTCATAAAATCTTTGATCTCTCACCATTCTAAACCAGAATATTCCTGCGTTAGCTGCTCCAAAATAACAGCTTGTGAGAAGCAGTAGATGAAGCAGAAAGTATAAAGACTCATCATATCACACACATATCATATACTCAGGGGATTACAGAAAAAAAAGCCAACTCATGCATGAGTGCATAGGCAAATACAGATTAGCCAAGCAGCTGAAATGCTAACTTTCATTTGCTGCAATTTCAGAGCTGTTTTGGTTTCCCTTCTTTCCACTGAATGCATCCGATGAAGTGAGCTGTAGCTCACGAAAGCTTATGCTCAAATAAATTTGTTAGTCTCTGAGGTGCCACAAGTACTCCTTTTCTTTTTGCAAATACAGTCTAACACGGCTGCTATTCTGAAACTTCTCTTCACTGTGGCATAGACAGGATCCATTCCACGTAGGTTAAGGTGCAAAAATGCAGACCAGGATACATTTATGATTCTGACAGAAAAATACTAAGGAGAATTGTGGTCTTGCTCATCTCTGGCATCTGAAGGTACAGAGCTGTAGTTTCCAAGATGAGGTGCTCTGAGGCATTCTGCCTCTGAAGGTCAGATGGAGGCAGCATGCTTCACGGAGCACTAGGGGGAGCACTGGGGGAGCGTGCTGTATAGTGCTTTTTACACCTGATGGTGAAATGTACAATATATGCTTCTCCACAGGAGCAGCTTCCCCGCTATTGAACCTACACATGACAAGTCAAAATTGAATCTCCAGCGTAAGATAATAATGTCAGGCAGAACACCCTCAGTCTGTTCATTTGAATAAGGAGGGAACATCAATGCACATGTATTATGTTTTTCCAGACACAAAGAGCAAACATGTGCTTCCAGCTTGAATTACTTTTATTTTATGATTATGGAAAACAAAAGAATAAGAAGGAACAAAAATAAAGTCTCCATGTGAGAGCACAATGGACCAGATTCTCTGCACTGGTCAGGTAGCACAAAAAGAATGGAGATAGCCCATAACTTCCAGTTTAGTATACCCCTGACGTGAGAGAAGTCCCCAATGAGTATGGGGCCAACTCCCATGTCTCTCTCTCTCTACAGCCCCCAGCTCAGCAGATGTGTCAAAGCACAGATAAGGAGTGGCTGAAGCATGATATACTTTGGCTATCCTTCACTGGTGATGCAAGTTGAAGTAGTCCCCAGGCTTCTCTACTCTCCACGAGGCCTGGCAGGGAGTCATAACTAGAGCCCTGCAAATCTGCAGAGATCTGCTTTGTATCTGTGCACCATTTTTGCACATCTCAGATTAGATGTGGATACAAATTTTGTATCCACACAGGCAGGGCCGGCTCCAGCTTTTCTGCCGCCCCAAGCGGCAAAGGAAAAAAAAGAAAAAAAGAAGAAGCAGGACCCACCGCCGAATTGCCACCAAAGAGGGAGAGAGGGAATGACGGGCCTGCCGCCAAATTGCCACCGAAGACACGGACGTGCCGCCCCAATCACGGACAGAGTGCCGCCCCTTTCTATTGGCCTCCCCAGGCACCTGCTTCCTTCGCTGGTGCCTGGAGCCGGCCCTGCACACAGGGCTCTAGCCATAACTGACTCTCTGACATCCCAACTGATTTGCTAAACTCAGCAGAAAATCTGGGCCAGTGTGATCTGGGTCAGTGTGTCTCTCCTCTGCAGCAGGCTACATCTGAACTGAACAAAAAACGGCAGATGCTTCCAGCAAACAACAGGCATCTGGACATTTAAAAGTGCAATACATGGAAACCAAAGTCACAACTCTTAAATTTGTTCTTTCCCCGTCAACCAGTGATTATTCATAAAATCAGTACAACTGCTGAATCTGTAAGTCAGCTCCTGCCACACATCAGGGACCTAATTTTCTATTACTTTGCACCTTGTGTAGTCATTTACACCAGGGCAAAATGAGTGCAAAGTGGGTGTAAATGCTATCATTCTGATTAAGTAGTGTTGTACACCCATTTTGCCCTGCTTTAAATAACTGCACAAGATGCAGGCAATTGGAAACCAGATTCCAAATATCCAAATCCAGACCTAGTGGAGGAAGAGGAAGATGTTGACTTTGCTGTTGTGACAATTTTTATATAGCTGGGCCAAAACATTCTGGGAAACTCCAAACCCGAGGTGTTTTGTGGGGAGTGGAGATATGACAGAAGTTGGTTTCACTGGCTTGGGTGAATCTCTGTTTCTTTAAGCCTACAAGGTACTTCTAAGCAGTGGCTCCTTTTCCAGAAGACAAAGCCCCCAAAAGCCACTGCTCTGGGGATTACACCAAGTTCTAACAGGTTTTGGCTCTCAGTGTGGAGACATAGCTTCTTTCCAAAATGGAATTCCGAGAAGTAATATAAAAACATGGTGGTCCCCTGTACTCAGTTATTTATAGGTGACTCAGGCATTCCTCTGATGGGATGTAGAAACTCCATCCAGTCATTGGCATGGAGAGGATTAACTTTCTGTTCCTAAGGAGGGTTAAAACTCCTCCTTGGCTAGTAAACACATTCAGCACAGAAATCTGTACTTAATTCAATTTTGCTTTGCAATTCCCCATTAAGTAAACTAGCGCTAGAACAAAACATTTAGTAGATACAGCACTGTAGTCTACATTTTTAGTTGTCCCCATAAAAAAAGTAAAACAGCTTTAATATTACATGCCTTCTACAAATAAGAAATAACTATAAAGAAATCAATGTAACAAACCATACATTGAACTGTTGGTTGTATAACATAATGTTGATCCAGGGGTAGTTTTGGGTCTGTTGCTTGATGTGTACTTCAGGCTCTTGTTAGCGTTGTAAAATGAAACTTCTTCAATTTATCTCCTTGCTGTTGGTGCTTTAGGTAATTTCCAGTTTATGGGTTGTAAAGTTTGGCCCATGAAAAATAGATATGTAGAAATTTCTTAGTACAAAAGATTATTGTTCCGGCATCTGATAGCACGTACAGCCTCTACTCAGAGTCCCATGAGACGTGACTGAAGCTTTGTATCCTGACTCTACTCCTGAAATTAAATCAGCTAGCAAGGGGATTCTTGAACACAAAATATTTGGTGCACACAGTGCTCTCAGGTGAAAAAATATGCCCAAACATACAATGTATAGTATACACTCCAGTAATCCCTTAATAGTTGTTAACCAAGTTTAATAACAGTATGGTTCTCTGTAACTCTAAGATACAACATGGCAAAAGGCACAGGGAGCCTTTAAGTGGTATAGTACAGACAAAAACAAAAATTTGCATTGTTTGTTCCAGACCTAAAGTGCTGTGATTTCCCTATGTAGTCTTCAAAAAGGGATCTGAAAAGTGCAAACTGCAAGCATGGCAGATGAAGAGTTTTCATGGACACACGTCTGTGCAGTTTCTTGAATCTGTGACATTCGTCATGATTAAGTCCTGGATTTCAGGGTTCAAATGTCCTTTAAAAAACAGAACAGGAAAATTTAAAAGGAAATTTTAATTTAAAAAACACTTCTGTTTAAAACCACTAAATATTGAGAGTCTAATTCTCATTTACACTCAGGCTCCTTTACACCATACTGGTGGTGCAAAAGGGCCTTAAAGTGGGCATAAATTACAGTTACACCCATTTTAAGATTGCTTTATACTGACAGAGTGGCATAAAGAGGCTATAGTATTAATGAGAGTCAGCCTTGAATATTACTATTAATAATTGTGGGTCAGATTATGAACATCTTATTCAACTGGTGAGCATTTACTTTCATAAGCTGTCCCACTATCTGGGCCTATATACTTTAAAGTTACTTATTGCCAGAGATGTGTGTGTTTGCACATGCACATCAGGGATGAGGAGAAGTGTGCTGACAAGACTGAGATGATTTGTCTGATATCTATCATGACCATTGTCAGAGTAATTCTACTGACAGAATTCCTCATCCTTCCTACATGGCTTGCATAAAGAAAGCCACTAATGTCTGTGCAATGCCATTCATACCAATGATGCAGCACAAGTAAGAATGATTTAATTGAACTGCAGATACGGAAACCTACTTATTGGGAACAATATGTGAAATGGGTAATCTGCAATCTTTATTTCAGGCTCTATGTGGTTAGAAAATAGTGTAATATATTTTTAATAATTGCTTATGACCAACAGTGGAAGATTTGCAAAATTATCTGTTAGTTCTTTTACATATAGAGATGGGCAAATAATTACAACATTTTCTGTGATTTTTTAAAAAAAATTAGATGAATCTGCTTTCATTATGTTCACACTCCTTTTGTGTTCTCTGTCTGCGAATTGTGTAGCAAAAGGTTTACCAGCAGGAATGTTTGACAAAGCCCCAATTCAGCAAAAACATGTGAGCAGATGCTTAACTTTACTAGTACCATTGACTTCAAAGGATCTACTCTTAGGCTTAAAGTTAAGCACACAAATAAGTGCTTTTCTGAACTGCAGCCCAGAGCAATGAATTTTAATGAATATTTTGCAGAATATTAACAAAATATAGATTTTGAATGCACATGCAATCAAGGAACAGAAATAGACCCTTGTGACCAATCAAAACACTTCAAAATTTGAATCTGGAACACTGGCAATAAATTGCTTGTGAACAAGCTATGAACCAAGAACAATGAATACAGTCATTTGCGGAGAGAAAGAGAGTCAAAGGTCATCTAGATTATTCATAATGAATTATCCATTGAGTTGTGTTTCCAACTCTAATATCTATGAGCTGCATCCTGAATTTCTTATTCAGACAAAACTCCCACTGACCATCATATATATGAGCTGAATAACAACAAATCTACAACCTGTTGAAATTAGGGTAACCAGACGGCAAGTGTGAAAAATTGGGATGGGGTGTGGAGATAATAGGAGCCTATACAAGAAAAAGACCAAAAAATTGGGACTGTCCCTATAAAATCAGGACATCTGGTCACCCTAGTTGAAATGAAGTCCAATGGGATTACTCGTGAATATCATGTGCAAAAATATACACACTAGTGGGGCCTAAATAATTAGGTCAATGTTCTAAATCTGCATTGCTGACATAACTTAAGTTGTACTGTTCAGAATTTCTTATACAAAAAAACTTGTTCCTCAACCTGAGGGACTGTAGGTCATTTCCAAAGCATTACAGTAAACATCTGTGGCTTTCAGACTTCACATACACACACAGCATAGAATAAAGGTTCTTTCCAGTGTTTCTTAAAAATGCATGATGCTGAGAAATATAATTGGCTGTCATATGATTTCCTGCATACTGCATAGACATTTTCAGTCATTAGAAAGAGGAAGTAAAACAAAACCCCAAAAAGGCAATGAGTATCCCAATGATCTGTTATCTTCCCTTTCAAATTCTTCATTTTAACGTGTTTCATTATAATCTCTAACATAAGACTTGATGTGTAACCAGGGGCTGGGCATTATGGTGAAAAGAATTCTACTCCTGTTAAGAAATCAAATCCATGAGAAGCCACGCTATGTGCTCAAACAATATGCATTAGGGTTAGGTTTGGACATGCATTGAAGCTCTGCTCCAGAATTTATCTTGCGTGATGGCTTTAGTTTAGTTGGGATCAAATTTTACTCTCGTGTGCCTGCAGTAACTCCACTGAAGTTTGACATCAGTTTGTGAGAGTAAAGTATTTGGCTTTTGATTATTAAGGTTTATTTTTAAAGTGCTTAATTGGGACAGCATGAAAGTGTCTGTTTTTGGAAGTACCTATTAACGGACTGGAAAGCCGGAGGTATCCTGCAGCACATTCAGTGAGTTATTTCCATGAAAAACCCAATCTTCATCAATCCAATTCCTAATCTACACTTCTCCCCTGGAAGCTCAAAGTCATCTTGTCACCAGGCCACCTTCTAACTTGGTTTTTATTAGTTAGAAGAGAGGATGTATTTTCAATTTAACCCCATCCTTTGAAAAGACATAACACTAGCTGGCCTATAAACTACAATTTGTTGTTTCTCCAGAGACCATTCCCAAACAAACCCTCAACTGTGCCAGGGCTTTGCTCCACGTATTTCATTGATCCCTGGGGCTTTGGTGGTCTGTTTGGCCTGTGTAGTAACTTAAAACAGTTTTGGGACTGCTTAAATTATGTCCGGCTTCAATGACTCCCAAGGGGCCATTCTGGCAACTAGGAATTGCCAGGACACAGCAACACTGTGGCCACAACCCCTCCTACTGCCAACAACCCTGGCACATACCCTGTGCTGGGTTTAGGGAGAAGGTTGGTGGAATAGAATCCACTCCCTATGCCAAGAGAATTTCCCTTTGGACAAGGAGACTGGCTTTAAGGGCATTTTGTGGTGCAAAACAGGCTTATCAGGGGCCAGAATCTGGCCCATTATTTCAACTGTGTCCTATGGAGTCTAGTCTCTGGCAGTTCTCCATACTGATTTTGTTCTGGGTCTGTCTTCAGCATATTATTGATAAACAGCTTTATACAGATTTTTATCTACAGTATCTCAGGCTGAAGTATATAAATATTGTTATCCCTTTTTGACCTGAATGGCTAGTCAAAATTCTGGTCTCTGGGGATCTCTAGTTGGAAGCAGAAATATATGATGGAGTCTATTATTTTCTTTCATTCAATCTTGTTTATTTACAAGAAATGCACAAAGTCCTGCTTCTCTGAATGCAGAAAGAACCAAAACAACAGGATAGCTTCTTTGCTTACAGTCTCAAGCTTCTTTAGCCAGCACCAGACCCAAAACCTCTCTCTCTAGCTTTTTCTAGGGTCACACATCATGCTAACAGACTCCTGGTTGGTTTTCTTGCTGTTTGAGTCCCTCTCTCATTTTCTTATCTGTCCTACCCCCTGGTAGGATTTTCCATACAGACAGACGTTCTCATGGACTCTCTCGTACACATGACTGGTCGGAACAATACTCAGTGGAACCTTCCGCCCACAGAGTGCTAATTTCTGGGCAGACTCTATTAGGCCTTGTTTGAGGTGAGGCCCCTGATTGGTCCCTTCCATGTATCTTCAATGAAGGGTATATTCATGCATCAGTTTCAGAGAGGTTTAATCTCAACCCATAACAAGGTTTAACCCATCTGAAATACGAAATAGAACCAAATGCAGAAAATTCTTAGGTGAGGGTTGTCAGACCTATGCTGTCATCTTGTTTATTGCTTGGTTTATCTTGTTTTTACAAAATGAAAGTTGTGTTGTAATACAGTTTGTGGAAGTTCAGATACATTTGGAAATTACCTGTTCTTTGCTTTGTGCAAATTTCTGTACGACAAGGAAAGTCATACATTCATAAGAGTTAAAGATGGAAAAGACCCATTTGATTATCAAGTCCATCCTCAATGAGGACAGGATATAGTCCCCAGGCAAAGGACA
The DNA here is from genome assembly GCF_965152235.1 of Eretmochelys imbricata. Lineage (NCBI taxonomy): Eukaryota > Metazoa > Chordata > Testudines > Cheloniidae > Eretmochelys > Eretmochelys imbricata. The sequence goes on along the minus strand of NC_135576.1, from coordinate 103,095,850 downwards.
TATCAGTTGATATATTGATAAAAACATACTACACTAGATTTGAGCCAAAGGCCAAGGAGAAGCAAGTCACATGCAGTACATACTACTACAGAAAACTCTACATTCACCAAAACAAAGTTAGTTTATCATCTGGTACTGTACCAGATTATGGCTAGGAGAAACACAGTGGCCTGACGTGGACCCAGAACCAGACTAGCAGACCAGGCAATACCTTGGAGAGAGGAAGTGACCTGTTCTTCATTATTTACCCATTTCTGTGTTATCTGGAAAGTCATAGGATTACATGTAGAATCTGGAGAACATTCCTACTAGGCTTGTAGCAATGTTAAGGAAAGTCAAATTTAGACTCTAAAGTACGTAGTGGTTCTTTCGTGTTCTCATTTGACTTATTCTTTATATATTGACAATGTCCTTGTTAAAAAGAAAAAGTCATAAGCAGGAAGTTTAAAATTCCATGACTTACTGTTGTCTTCTTTCTGTAACTGGAGACATTTTCTTTTTTTGTCTGTTAAAGCAAGTGTGAACAAATCTGATTTATAGAATTTTATTTTAAAAGTTTCTACTTTAAAAACATAACAATATAATTCAACAGATTTTTAAATATCCAAAACATCTGTGTTCTTATATTTGGCATGAGACTGTAACAAATTTCTCCACAGTTCTTCTGTCCAACAACTCTATGGCCAAATCCTACAGCCCTTAATTGCAAGATTAGGCCCATAATCTTGTTTCCATTCAAATTCTTTATTAAGATAATCAAAGTGCATGTATAGTTTACTGGAGAAGTGATTTATTACCAATATCAGAGTTGAATGATAGGCCATTATCCATTATTACTTTCCCACTATTGTTTTCTTTCAGATAGTAAAACATTAAGAAAAAAAGCAAAATAAATAAAGTAAGTAAACACAGCTAATAATAGTTCAGTAAAGAGTATGGCGCATACACCATGGTGTTAGCTATTTAATCTGAACAAAAATCATACATAAAATTCCTGTGTCTCATGGTGAGGGAAGTAAAGCCTAACCCAATGAAACAATCAGTCATCTTTAGATCAGAGTTCCTCTGGAAAACAAAAGAATCAAATGTCAAGTGACTGTGGGTAGAAATCATCCAGTTGTTCTGAAAGGCCTGAAGAGCAAATTAGGAGATTGGACCCACTAAATAAAGTCAAAATGTACCTTTTTTGGCATGGAGCTTTGTGAGTGATTTTCTCTTTAGAAAGATAATTAATGCAGATATGAGAACAACTGCTATTACACAGGTTGGGATGATAAATAAATTCAGAGATTTCTTTCCAACAACTGATGTTTGTCGAGCTACAAAAAAAAAAAAAAGAAGAAAAAAAAAGAAATATAGTTTATAAAGTTATCGGATCTTACTCTCATTTACACTAAGGCCTCTTTACACCACCAGGCAAAGAGTCCTTAAAGTGGGTGGGTGTAAATTTTTACACTTACAATAAGACTCCTTTAAGCTGCCAGAGTGGTGTACTGCAAATGAGAATTAGGCCCATTGTATTCATGACAGCTCAGTGAATATTATTATAAATCATCTGTGCACTGATTGAAGACTAGTTGGATAGAATTCCAGAAAATGGAAAACCATGCAGATTGCAAATATACACTGAGGAGTACCATTGTACTGGCAGCTAAGCAAGGGCAGCTATTCTAGAATTTAGAAGAGGAAATGCAAATATGTGACGGGGAAGGTTGTGTATATTAACAGCAAAACTAATCTGGGTTCAGAAACAGCTAGTAAAATTCCAGATTTCCAAAAGCAAATACAATGTTTCATTTGTTTTATCTCCAAAAAATCAATACTATACTACTTACTTGGAAGGAATTTTGGAGATTGATTTTAGGATATATAGTATAATATTAAAGCATATAATCAGCTTCTACAAATGCTCTCTCTCTCTCTCACTCACACGCAGACATTGTGGCAACCCTATGTAAAAGTTCAAAAGGAGATACGAACCTAAAGTGAAAATGTAAGAAGTTTCTTCATTAAGTTCTTTACTCCAGAATGTGCAGCTGTAGTTTCCACTAGCATTTGGCTTGTATTTCAGCATACTAGTTATATTGTATAGTCCATCTGTGGTCAATGTGTAGGTGGTATTTACAGATACGTTGACTTTAAGATTCTTCTCATTTTGCCAGAACACTTCAGCTAGAGGAAACCCTTCTGACTGGCAAGTTAAAACCAACTCCTCTTCTGCAGGTTCACTCATTATTTGGACATTTATTCTCGTGTAAGATGCTGCATAAGAACAAGTTTAGTGCAATTGCTTTTAAATATGTATTATTTTTTCCCACTATTCCTTCCCCGTTTTCCCTCTTTCTTTCACTGTTACTTATCTACAACTGTTTCTACAATTTGAAATGATGGCCATGTTGCAGCAGAATATAGTATGCATTGGTCAGGCCTACCATGTCTATTCTTTCTTCAGTCTACTTCCTGCAGAGTCACACTAGATCATGTTTCAGAGTGGCAGCTGTGTTAGTCTGTATCAGCAAAAACAACAAGGAGTACTTGTGGCACCTTAGAGACTAACAAATTTATTTGGGCATAAGCTTTTGTGGGCTAAAACCCACTTCATCAGATGCATGGAGTGGAGAATACAGTAGGCAGAATATATATAAACAGAACATGAAAAGATGGGAGTTGCCTTACCAAGTGGGGGGTCAGTTCTAATGAGACAATTCAATTAAAGTGGAAGTGAGCTATTATCAACAGGAGGAAAAATCACTTTTGTAGTGGTAATCAGGGTGGCCTATTTCAAACAATTGACAAGAACGTGTGAGTAACAGTAGGGGGAAGGTAGCAGGGGGAAATTAGTTTTTAATTTTTGTAGTGACCCATCCACTCCCAGTCTTTATTCAGGTCTAATTTTATGGTGGTTAGTTTGCAAATTAATTCCAGTTCTGCAGTTTCTCGTTTGAAGTTTTTTTGTTGAAGAATTGCCACTTTTAAGTCTGTTATTGAGTGTCCAGGGAGACTGAAGTGTTCTCCTACTAGTTTTTGAATGTTATAATTCTTGATGTCTGATTTGTATCCATTTATTCAACGAAAAACTGCATAACTGGAATTAATTTGCAAACTGGACACCATCAAATTAGGCCTGAATAAAGATTGAGAGTGGATGGGTCACTACAAAAACTAAAAACTAATTTCCCCCGGATAATTTCCCCCTATTGTTACTCACACGTTCTTGTCAACTGTTTGAAATGGCCCACCCTGATTACCACTACAAAAGTGATTCTTTCTCCTGTTGATAATAGCTTACTTCCACTTTAATTGAATTGTCTAGTTAGAACTGACCTCCCACTTGGTAAGGCAGCTCCCATCTTTTCATGTACTGTGTATATATATTCTGCCTACTGTATTTTCCACTCTATGCATCTGATGAAGTGGATTTTAGCCCAAAAAAGTTTATGCCTAAATAAATTTGTTTGTCTCTAAGGTGCCACAAGTACTCCTCATTGTTTTTACTAGGTAATGTGTTTGTAATTCGTGGATCTAGAGAAAGCTAGTGCCCAGCACAATGGACCTCCATTCACTGATGGGGCCTGCAAGCTTTACTGTAATAAATACAACAGTGGTAATATGATAAAGAACAATTCAGGCCACCCGAGGGAAAAATAGGTGTTTTGAATGTTTGTGTAACACTAGCTTACAGCTGTGGCATTATCATCGTATTGGAATGAAACAAAGAAAATGACTAGATGCTTGCAAACACAAGCCAAAGGACACAGCTGATCCTTTAAAACTGGGATCTCCATTCTTTGCCTTTCAAAAAACCCTTCCTCTAAACGATTGCACAGGAGAGGTTTCAACATAGAATCTCATTGACATGCTATAAGCAGCAAAAAAGGCCATGAGCCAAATTCTGCCCTCAGTTACATCAGTGTAAATTATGTTTAATATTGTTAGGCTCTTTCAAATAACAGGTCCCTGGCCTGACAGGTACAATTACTTGGGCAATCCCCACTTGGTCTGTTACAAGATGGTACAATTTAGAGCAGCCCTAAAGCTGCTCCAAGTTGTGCTGGGGACGAAACAGGCTCCAGAATCCAGAGGAAAAGAAAGATGATATAAAGCCACTTTTACTCCCCCTCTAAGAGCTATCTCAAACATTGCTTAGGTATACCTGAGGACTGAGCCCAATGTCTTTGTAGTAAAGCCAGAAAGTGTTAGTGCTGATCTTGCGAAGCGGAATTTTAAATTTGAGTTAATATATTATTCATGTCTTATATAGCCACTAACCTTTTACTTCCAAAGTAATGTACTTGTAATCAGCTCCTCTGTAATCAATGAGACAGAGGTAAGACCCTGCGTCCATCAGCTTTACGCTGGTGATTTGAAGTACTGAATATCCCAAATTCAATTTGTCACGTAACAATGTTGCTCTTCCCCTATAGTCTCTGTGCTGGGATTTAAGATCTTCCTCCCCCTTTTGAAGAGTGTAAACTTCTTTTGGTTTCTGCTCGTTTAACCCTTTTTGCTCCCAACTGACACTTAAGTCTTTAAGATTTAACTGGCCATCCACTGGAAACCTGCATTCCATGGTCACGTTGCTCCCATATTCTGCAATGTACTGTAGCTGAGGAACTTCAACTGTGAAAAAAGCTAAGATAGACAAAACCATATGATACCCAGTGAGCAAATGTTATGACTTTTCCTTTCATTGGGTCAAAATGTGTCAGAAATTCAAACATTCAAAATTATTGGTTAGACTATAACTTTGCAACCTTTTCTTTGTTATTGTTTTAATTGTTTCCCCATGATAACAGTGAGTAAATAGCAAATCCACTTGATTCCATACTAATGTCAGAGTCCAAAATACAAAAACAGAAGAAGATACAAACTGAGGTTCTCTGCATCTCAGACAACCCATTATTGTCTTTGGATGGATATTTACACAAGGGGCACCTGTCTAAAATTATTACGGTACCTTGTGTACCCTGAAGTTTCTCTAAAAGGAACAATCCTTTGTGGACATGCTAAGCCAATTTGTTTTGTCCTTTACATCAGTGTGAATCCAGTGCGACTCCTTTGAAATCAATAGCTTTACTGTGGATACACACATATGCAAAGGACAGCAAAATTTTGCCCATTGTAAGTACACATTACTGGAGGAATTTATAGACCAGAGGCATCACACAATGCAGCATTCAATCATCACTGCAGTTCTGATTCTGCCACACTTACTCACGTGGAGTAGCACCTTACTCCATGAATAGTTCTAATGAATCTCGTCAGTGGGACTTCTTGCAGAGCTAGGTACAAGCTCATGTGAGAAAGGATGGCAAAACAATTCCTTTAGTTAGCTGCCAAGTTTAAATTTCATGACATTTGAGACATTCAGTCACATGAGCCTCTGAAATATTTATTGCTGCACACTGTTTACACCTTAAATCTTTATTTGATGCATAATGTTATTTTCACTATAAAATTCCTTATATCTTATTTTTATTTTATTTGTAACGTCACCTGTACAATACAGTGACAGATTTAATGCAGTAGTGCTAGCAATCATTAATAGTGATAATCAAGAGAAATCCAGATAGCTACTCGTGCATCCTCAACTTTTGTGTCATAAATTTATGAAATATCAGTAGGAAAAACTTCATTTTTTTTAGCAGTGTGATCGTTGCTTCGCTTGTTAGCAATTGTCATCAAGAAAGAATGATATAAAAGAGTTTCAAGCTTTTCCTTTTTATCTATATCATTTATGATCTCATATTTACACAGAAAGTATGGTTTCAACTGCACCTTGTGGTGAAAGTGAAATAATAAACCAGAGCGAAAGAATATCTTTGTGCTGTAATTGCCATTTGCATTTGGATGTCTAGAAAAAAGTAAAGTGAAGGTTTTATCCTCAGCAGTATTTAATAGATATTTTGGCTTCTCTAGTCTGCTAAGAGTACTTTGAACTGCTTATGTGGTACAAAATGGCCTTATAATGTCTAGAGATAGCCAGTGAAGAATTCCTTTTGCATAATGGAACTCTCTATATGCAGAAGGCTGACAGAGGCAACTCCACTACCTCTTATTGCAGTCATGCCAGCCCCAGCTGTATGTATGGTGGGTCATTCTGAGGAACAGATGTGGGAGGATGTGGGGGATGAAGGAAGGAGAAGTGGTGGAGCAGAGTTCCACACTGCCTGATCCTCTATTGATCCTGATAGTTGGTGGCTTTTCAACATGGCTGACAAAGGCATAACAAGATCCAATGACTGGAAGTTGACATAAGTCAAATTCAGCCTTGAAATAAGACACAATTTCCTAGCTGAGAGGGTAAAAGAACTTTGGAACAGCTTTCGAGGGGAGGTGGTGGACTCACCATGGCTGGGAGTCTGTAAAATGAGATCAGACATCTGGTTAAAAGATATGCTTTAATCCAGTTTCTGGAAGAAATTCTATGGCCTTTGTGTGTGGGAGGTCAGGGTGGCTCATCATAGTGGTCCCTTCTGGCCTTGGAACCTGTGAATCTATGTATCCCCCATTCACCATTTTCCTTCATCGGCCCATGGGGAGAACAGTGTTACCTCCACATGCTCATAACACTTGCAGCTGTGCATTAAGATATATAATATAAGATTAAGACTATAATCAAATTTCATGCTTCAGGGGGTTCAGCAGGTCGCCTGCAGGAGCAAGGAATGAATTTTTTTTCCTGATGTACAACTGGGTAGATGTATTCTAGGCTTGTGTTTGTTTTCTCTTTCCACCTTCCTCTGAAGCATCAGAGATTGGCTACAGTGGAGATGGGACAACAGATGAGGAGGACCAGTGTTGTCAGGGATACAGAGAATCCTCTTTCTAGATGCCTGGCTGGTGGGTCTTGCTCAGGGTCCATCTGATCACTAGGTTTGGGGTTGGGAAGGAATTTCCCTCAGGTCAGGTTGGCAGGCACCTGGGTTTTTTTCACCTTCCTCTATAGCATGTGGTGTGGTATCTGGACATCTCTCACCTAATCAGTTTCTTGCCGTTGCCGGGACCTCAGGCACTGGTAGCACCTTGGTCACTCCAGTTTGCTGCCTGTAGCATATAGTTTAGTCTCCTGAGGACTGAAAGTCTTTGGTCTCATGAAAGTCTTTGGACTTAACATAGGGGCATCTGGGTGAAATTTAATGGTATGTGATATACAGGAGGTCAGCCTAGATGCTCTGATTATCCCTTCTGGCCTTAAACTGTATGAAATGATGAAACTCTCCTGGACTGTCAGTGGCAGCCATTAGAACAGGGGTGGGCAAACTTTTTGGCCTGAGGGCCACATCGGGGTTGTGAAACTGTATAGAGGGCTGGGTAGGGAAGGCTGTGCCTCCCCACACAGCCTGGCCCCCGCCACCTATCCACCCCTGTCTGCCCCCTCCCACTTCCCACCTCCTGACTGCCCCCTCAGAACTCCGGACCCATCAAACCCCCCCTGCTCCTTGTCCCCTGACTACCCCCTCTCGGGACCTCCCCGCCCCCTTACCGTGTCACTCAGAGCAGCAGGAGCTTGCAGCCCCGCCACATGGCCAGAGCCAGCCATGCTGCTGTGCTGCCTGGCAGGAGCAGCGGGCCAGAGCGCTGGCAGTGCAGTGAGGTGAGGCTGCAGGGGAAGGGGGACAGCAAGGGAGGGGTCGGGGGCTAGCCTCCCTGGCCGAGAGCTCAGGGGCCGGGCAGGACTGTCGTGCGAGCTAGATGTGGCCCGCGGGCCATAGTTTGCCCACCTCTGCATTACAGCAGTAAAATGCCATCCTCCATACAGTCAGGATTGCCGCGACCGCACTTAAAGCCATGACCCACACTTTGGGAACTGCTGCTCTACAGGCAGCTGCAGCAACCAAGAGTACACAGGGTTCTACAGTGCTTCGTCCACACTCGCACCCATAGCTATGCCTAGAGAGGAAGGCTGGTCCTGTAGTTCAGATGCCAGCCTAACACTTAAGAGATGTGGGTTCAATTCCCCTCTCTAGCGTTGACTTCCTGTGTGACCTTGAGCAAGGTGCATAGTCTTTCTGTGCCTCAGTGCTCTACCTGTAAAATGAAGGTAATAGTGCCTCCCTACCTCACAGGAGTATTGTGAGGATAAATACATTCAAGATTATAATGCACTCAGATACTACAGTGATGGTGGCCATATAAGTATTTTAGATAGAAGCCCCTAAGACAGGGACTATAAGGACCAGCATAGCTGGCTTTACCATCCAAATAGCCTCTATATTGGAGATATTCCTCAGTGGGTAGAAGGATAGTAGGACAACAGAGATCTGGGCCCAAAGAATTATTTTCCCTAGCTCATTCCTTATATGGACAGCTAGCCTATTCCTTGACTTGTCTCTAGTCCATAACTTTGTCTTCGTATGTATTTGTATAACATCTGGTACATGGGACCTCGATCCTGAGTGGGGCCTTTGATGTTACCACAAATCAAATATTTAATAATTACTAACAGTTTAATAATAGGATTGGACTCATTTGAGGCCTTTGTTTTTATTTTGTTTAATTTCTCTCTTATCCAGTTAAAGTCATTTAGTTTCACTGAATGTGAAAGACTGAGTTATTGTGTAGCTAGAAGCCTGATAATTTTCGGGTGATGAGGATTGGATGATTTAGGTGCTCAGCTGTCATGGTGATGGAGGTGTCACATGAAGTAGCTAGATTAGATAAATAGATTAGATAGAGAGGAAAAGACAAAAGGATCAGTGGATATGCGTGAAGAAAAGTTAAGAAAATGGCCGTTTATGGAAAAGTTGATGGGTGCCACTTGGAAGGAAACACCCAAGATTTTTAAAAGTCACTAGTGATTGTGGATGTTTCCGTTTTTGGATGCCCAATATGAGATTTCTTAAAGGAGCCTGATTTTTAGAAGTGCTGAGCACCTACCCTTTGAAAATCTGGCCCCTACAACAATGGTGTAGCCAGGATGGGATACTTGGGTGGGCCCTGACTTTGGGTGGGTGGGCAATGACAGAGGGCGGGGGCGGGGGGGCAGGAGGGATTGGGGACACTTCCCCCCACCACTCTCTCCAGCCCGTCTTGAGGGAGGCAATGGACATGCTGGCCAGGGGCCCCCAGGGCCCAGTCGGGCACCCCGGGGAGTGGGGTTGGAGTACAGGGGCTTACCCCACTCTGCCTGCCCGGCACTCCAGCTGGGGAGCGGGGTTGGGGCATGGGGGCTTGCGGGCAGGAATGGGGTGAGCCCTCGACACTACTCCCCAGTTGGAGCACCAGGTGGGCAGGCGGAGGGGGGCAAGCGCTGGGGCTGGAGCAGAACCGGGGCTACAGGGGTGGGCCTGGGTGCTAAGAGGGTGGCCTGTGGCCCACCCATGGCTACTCCCCTGCCCTACAAGCCACCTCCAGTTGGATGCCCAAAAACAGAGCTCTGAAAAATCACTAGTCACCTTTGCAAATCTTGGTGAAGACTTTGAAATGCATGTATAAAGGCTAAGGTTGTATTCTTATGTCAGTGATACTGATGACAGTTATGCATCCGATGAAGTGAGCTGTAGTGCACGAAAGCTTGTGCTCAAATAAATTTGTTAGTCTCCAAGGTGCCACAAGTACTCCTTTTCTTTTAGTTAAAAGAGAAGATCTCTTACCTCTTATCAAGTACAGCTGCACTTCCAGTATCAGGATTGGCAGGATTCTGAACATTTTCTCAGAGGAGTCTAAAACACAACAATATTAGCAACTTAAATTTTCACAACTGCCTTATCATGCTGAGATGTAACAAACTCCTTTACCATAAAGTTACCATTAAAAGTTAAACCACTTTCCAAGGTTCTTAGAAGTCAGAAAATATAAATAGGATCTTACATGCTGACTGAATCAAGTAACTTTCTGGAGTATAATGACGCACAGGCACATGCCGTATATTATGGTATACTGAACTCTGACACTGAAAACAGGGAAACCGCTTTTAGAGCGCCGCACCTGAGCCTTTATGATTTCAAAAGAGTCCAGGGGACTTATCGACACCAGTTACTTTCCAGGATTATTTCTTACAGTAACTACAATAACTCTACTTTGAAACTGTACCCATGAATATTATAAGCAACTGAAGATGAATTTTCATAGTCTGTAAAGCTTTGTACATGGATAAACATACTTCCCAAACTCCCATAGCTGAAGGAGTCTGGCATGCTCTGTGGCTTGATAGTAGAATACCCCTGATTTATCTCCTCTCAACCCCAGTCACTCTTTTAGTGGAGTTTTCACATGAGACCTCTGTGCTCATGGCCTTTACTTGTTTTAGGTCTCAATGTAGGACACACAAGGGAAAGCAAGGCCTCCTTCTATCCTCTCTCCCACTCACCCATGCAAAGACCAGGGAAAGTCTGGCCTTTAGTCTGGTCAAAAGAGGTTAGATTTTTCATGACTTTCTGGGACTTTCTGCAGGGGAAAACATAGTCTGTTCTCTCTGCATGCAGTCTTGCTACAGTACATGCCACAAAGTACCATACTATATTGACAATAAAAAGACAGCCCATAAATAATGCATCTGAAAGGAATAAATCCAGTTTTATTGTGGGCAGCCTTTTGCGCCATTGATTATTAACAAAGAGACTATTCTTTGTACTTTTTTCATACAAACAGGTAAACAAAAGAAAAAGCAATGGAATGAAATAGTCTTAAATAACAAGGAATGCCAGAGCTAGTGAGATGGGAAATAAGGAACAGGTTTTATTTTCATAAAATGAAGCAGACACAGACACACAACCAATAAAGCCAACAAAATAGACACAGAAATAAACATAAGGAAATAAAGAATACATGGAGAAATTTTTGAGCTCACCAGAACAATATGGGTATTAGATTTGAGTCAGTTTTTTTGGTGCCTAACTTGAGATGCCTGGGACTTTATTTTCAGCAGCACTGTGATCCTGCAGCTCCCTCAGCTTCACTGAAAATTGTGAATTCTCAGAGTCTTAGATAACCAATAACTTAGATATCTAAGTATCTATCTGTCCTCTGTCTATTTTGCTGGGTATATAATTGGGGAATTATTTTTTCCATAACCAAAACCTTCCATTTTTTTTGAACTATTCCTCATTGGTTAGGCTTTTTTTCTTTTTCCAATGAGTAGCTACCAATAACCAAGCTGCTACTAGCAGATGAGAAATTAATTCTTCATTTCCTTTTGTGTGACCATGTCCACTAGGAAGCTCCAGCAGGATTACCAAAGAACATTTGGTAATAAATATCCAACAGTTTGGGATACTTGGTTATGGACTGCATCAAAATTCTCTAATGACTGGACATGTCCACCATATATGGATAAAATCTCCTCTTTCACCACAATTTCTCCAATATTTATCCACATTCAGTTTCTCTCTATATTTTTTAACCTGACTGGTATGGGGTACCATTGAAATAGTATTTTAAAGAAATTTATTTTATTGTGCTACAGAGTGAGGTTGCTGGTTGTCTTTTCAAAATCAAACCACATTCCTCTGAGGCTATTTGTCTACCATATCCTTTCTCCCAGTGTGTCATATATGGGCACTTTTTTGTTGGGAAAGCTGTCTGCAACGATTGATATAAATTAGTTATAATTTTTTTGTTTCCTAATTGACCGGACACAATCGCTTCTATTAAAGTTAGCTTTCTGTGTAAAACAGGTTTTCCAGAAAGTTGAAAAACCTAGTGCCTGACTTGAAAATACTGGCACCAGGGGAGACTGGACCACTTAAAGTTAGTTTTGACTTCTAAATAAGTTTCTTTACTGAATAGCTGGCCAACTATGTGAATTCCATGGCTCTCCCAATCTTTGAAGCTCTCTAGTTCACAATGTGGGTTAAGATCTGAATTATTTGCAATGGGTGCATTGGTGAGGAAAAATAACTTTTTTTTCTGTTACAGAAACAGTGGATGAAGAGAAACATGGTAGGTAATAACATATTTGGATTTCAGTAAAGCATTTAACAGATTTCAGAGTAACAGCTGTGTTAGTCTGTATTCGCAAAAAGAAAAGGAGTACTTGTGGCACCTTAGAGACTAACCAATTTATTTGAGCATAAGCTTTCATGAGCTACAGCTCACTTCATCGGATGCATACTGTGGAAAGTGTAGAAGATCTTATTATATACACACAAAGCATGAAAAAATACCTCCTCCCACCCCACTCTCCTGCTGGTAATAGCTTATCTAAAGTGATCACTCTCCTTACAATGTGTATGATAATCAAGTTGGGCCATTTCCAGCACAAATCCAGGTTTTCTCATCCCGCCCCCCCCGCCCCCCCACAAACTCACTCTCCTGATGGTAATAGCTTATCTAAAGTGACCACTCTCCTTACATTGTGTATGATAATCAAGGTGGGCCATTTCCAGCACAAATCCAGGGTTTAACAAGAACGTCTGGGGGAGGGGTAGGAAAAAACAAGGGGAAATAGGCTACCTTGCATAATGACTAAGCCACTCCCAGTCTCCATTCAAGCCTAAGTTAATTGTATCCAATTTGCAAATGAATTCCAATTCAGCAGTTTCTCGCTGGAGTCTGGATTTGAAGTTTTTTGTTGTAAAATAGCGACTTTCATGTCTGTAATCGCGTGACCAGAGAGATTGAAGTGCTCTCCGACTGGTTTATGAATGTTATAATTCTTGACATCTGATTTGTGTCCATTTACTCTTTTACGGAGAGACTGTCCAGTTTGACCAATGTACATGGCAAAGGGGCATTGCTGGCACATGATGGCATATATCACATTGGTGGATGAGCAGGTGAACGAGCCTCTGATAATGTGGCTGATGTTATTAGGCCCTGGGATGGTGTCCCTTGAATAGATATGTGGGCACAGTTGGCAACGGGCTTTGTTGCAAGGATAGGTTCCTGGGTTAGTGGTTCTGTTGTGTGGTATGTGGTTGCTGGTGAGTATTTGCTTCAGGTTGGGGGGCTGTCTGTAGGCAAGGACTGGCCTGTCTCCCAAGATTTGTGAGAGTGTTGGGTCATCCTTCAGGATAGGTTGTAGATCCTTAATAATGTGTTGAAGGGGTTTTAGTTGGGGGCTGAAGGTGATGGCTAGTGGAGTTCTGTTATTTTCTTTGTTAGGCCTATCCTGTAGTAGGAGACTTCTGGGAACTCTTCTGGCTCTATCAATCTGTTTCTTCACTTCCGCAGGTGGGTATTGTAGTTGTAAGAATGCTTGATAGAGATCTTGTAGGTGTCTGTCTCTGTCTGAGGGGTTGGAGCAAATGCGGTTGTATCGCAGAGCTTGGATATAGACGATGGATCGTGTGGTGTGGTCAGGGTGAAAGCTAGAGGCATGTAGGTAGGAATAGCGGTCAGTAGGTTTCCGGTATAGGGTGGTGTTTATGTGACCATCGTTCATTAGCACTGTAGTGTCCAGGAAGTGGATCTCTTGTGTGGACTGGACCAGGCTGAGGTTGATGGTGGGATGGAAATTGTTGAAATCATGGTGGAATTCCTCAAGGGCTTCTTTTCATGGGTCCAGATGATGAAGATGTCATCAATATAGTGCAAGTAGAGTAGGGGCGTTAGGGGACGAGACTTGAGGAAGCGTTGTTCTAAATCAGCCATAAAAATGTTGGCATACTGTGGGGCCATGCGGGTACCCATAGCAGTGCCGCTGATCTGAAGGTATACATTGTCCCCAAATGTAAAATAGTTATGGGGGAGGACAAAGTCACAAAGTTCAGCCACCAGGTTAGCCGTGACATTATCGGGGATAGTGTTCTTGACGGCTTGTAGTCCATCTTTGTGTGGAATGTTGGTATAGAGGGCTTCTACATCCATAGTGGCCAGGATGGTGTTATCAGAAAGATCACCGATGGATTGTAGTTTCCTCAGGAAGTCAGTGGTGTCTCGAAGGTAGCTGGGAGTGCTGGTAGCGTAGGGCCTGAGGAGGGAGTCTACATAGCCAGACAATC